>NC_073304.1:183261675-183573575 GCF_027595985.1 Sorex araneus
CAGGACTGAGGGGGCATGAGCAGGGACAGGGCTCATCATGGTATGGTAGCTCCTTATTTTGGTGAGGGTTTGAGAATTCAACTCAGGGCCAGAGAGAATGGGCAAGGGTTAAGGTGCTAACCTTGCGCCTACGTTCAATCCCCTATACTACCTACAGTGCCCCAAGTACCCTCAGGAGTGATCCCTGAGTACAGAGTCAAGAGCGCTTGAGCACCATCAAATAAAAAGCAAAAGTACCAGAAAATGAAAAACTTATTCCAGAGGTTTTTAAGTATAAATATGATAAATGAATATTTAGAATTTGAGGGAAATGACCTGTATCCTCACTTCAACACCTTTCTGTTTCTCTTAATTCTCTGGACTTAGGGTGAATGGGTTCTCCCATTCTACCTTCTGCAGATGAAAGTGTTCCATGCAAATTTCAAACTTCCCTCATTTCTAAAACACTATTGAAAGCTCTAAATTACCTAACACTATTGAAAGCTCTAAATTACCTTAGGCATACTTTAAGCTGCTTTCTAAGATTTTGGTATATAGTTTTCAAATTATCTTTCTATTCAAAATATGTCCCAATTGAATTTGATTTTTTCATTGGTTCATTTCATTGGTTCCATTTCAGAATATAGTATACACTTTCAAAATATGTAGTTATCCTTTGTCATTGCATACTTATTTAATCAATAGAAATAATGCCATACATCTATTTTTTAAATATATAGTTCTATTTTGTGGACTGCCTGCAAAAATAGACTGTTTTGGTAAATGATCTGTATGGATTTTAAAAGAATGTGTGTTTTTTCTTTCCCAGGGTTCTATATTATTGACTGGATTGTGTTAATTTGTTAAGATCTTTTAGATTTTTACTAATTTCTATTTTCTTTTTTTCTAAGTGGAAGGAGGATTATTCAAAGTGGGATTCTTGGGGATTCAGCATTTCTCCCCTGCCTTTGCTTGTTTTCCATGTGTATAGATGTTCTGAGTCTGTGGTTTACATTTCACTATGGTTCTGAATTCTGGACAAGTGACCTTTATCTCTGAAGTAACCCTTGTCTTTAAATCCTTTGTGGATAATGATGTAGCCTCTCCAGGGTTCCCAGAATGAGAGTTCAAGGCTCATCATTTTATCTATTTTACCGTATCTATTTTTTTATGGTTAAATGCATCTATTTTAGGAAATGGTTAGGTCTTGCTTTTTATGATCCAGTCTGCAGATCTCTGCCTTTTAATTTGTGTGCTTAGCTCATTTAACTTATTTAATAGGTTTGCTTTGATTTTGCAAACTATAAATCCTACTTTATTGTCTTTAGTCATTCCCTGTTCTAACTCTTCTCAATTTCTTCCTATTTTTCTGCTGTCTTTTGAATTAATCACTTGTCAAAAACTTCTTTTGAGGTCAGCATAGCTGAGTGAGGGGCACAGGAATGTGTCTGAACCTTCATCACCATGGAATTCTCGTAATGAGACACCCTTAGCCATAGGTTCCCCACCTCAAGCATCCAAACACATTCGGATTGTTCTCAGGGACTGGACAGACATGTGGTGATGTACCCCCATGTGATTACACATAGAATCTTCACATCCATACTGTTACTGCTCATAGATCCTGACTGTTGTGATAGAGATCAAGCCCAGCACTTCATGAGAGCACCTGAATTTCACCTTTAAAGTCCCAGACCCTGGGTGAGGCAAACAAGACCTTCCCAGTGCCAGCCCCAGTGCTGAACCATGGAGCAGGGGATGGGGGCAATACCAGTCCTGTGGCCTCCGTGGCACTCTGGCTCCAAGCACAGACTGTGCATTTCACCCCAATTATGACTGACTGCTCAGGACATGGTGGTGAGAGGAGGCAACTTTTAGGGAGGTTTTGGCACTGAAATGCAAAATGGCCTTGGGCACATGGGAATATGGACCTCTAACACCCAAAAGTGCTAACTGATCTAGTGCTCTGCTTTGTAAAATGACCTGCGGTTTAGCTGGAAAATGAGAAAGTGAACAAAGGCTGTCAGGCATGTCAACCAGCAAGAAGGGAGAGGGATAGGCTGGGTGGAGAGATGATCTCTAGGGCTCCCCCCAGGAGAGAAAAAAGTGCTCAACCTACTCTGGTCCAAGGTAGAGCCAAAAGTCCATTGGATGGGCTGCTGATACATATTGTGAGGAGGAAAGGAAGTGGTGATTCATTCTGTGTGGCAGATGTGAAGGGAGGACCTGCACAGTGTCCTGTGGCTCTTGCAAGATAAGGTGGATCCCAAAGCAGACTGGGGTTGCCCTTGGTATTAAAGAGCAGCCTGAACTCGGAGCAAATTCTGCTTCGACCTGTTCCTCAGGGGTGATGCTTTCCCAGGTACCTGTCACATGAAAGGGAGGAGGCAGGCTCTTTGTTCTGCATGTTGCACACCATAGAACTGATCTGGGGTAACCCACCATGGAACACTGAGTACTGAGTACTCCCACCTCTGATGTCCTTTCTGCAGAATTTCGCTGGCCTGCTACTCCCTGCATTTTCATTCTCACTCTCCTTTTCCTCTTTAAGCACTTGCTCTGCTTGTCAGGCCACCTATCACAGGTACGAAAGAGAGCGATGCAGACAGTCTCTGCTCCTGCTGCTGAAATTGAACATTCTCTTGGCAGGGGCTCAGGAACAGGGCTTCCCAAGAGGTGGCTCAGGAGGTCTAAAGGGCCCTTTGGTAATTCTTTTTTTTTTTTTTTGCTTTTTGGTCACACCCGGCAATGCACAGGGGTTACTCCTGGCTCTGCACTCAGGTATTACTCCTGGCGTTGCTCAGGGGACCATATGGGATGGTGGGAATTGAACCCGGGTCGGCCGCGTGCAAGGCAAACGCCCTACCTGCTGTGCTATTGCTCCAGCCCCACCTTTGGTAATTCTTGATCAACTGATTTGGCAGATCAGTACAAGGGCCTGAGGATCAGCCCTGTGGGGGCGGGGATCACTCCATCCACCCAGAGGTGCTCAGGGGTCCTCCTCGGAGTAGCACATGGCAAGGATGAGCAGGATGGATGCTCTAGTACAGGCCCAAGAAGGGAACCTGACCTCCTGGGGACCAGCCTTGTGGGGTGTGGATCCAGGGCCCTGAGCTGAGATCCATGGAGCCTGCACTGGGTTCTCAGTGGATTTCAGCCTCACACACTGACACACAGGGCTCAAAACACACTCCGTTGGCAGCTGATCTCACCCAGGCCCACATGTCAGAACCTGCCTTTCTCAGCTTCTTAGCAGGGGAGACCTGGTCCACAGCTGTAGAACTATAGTATGCTTACACATTTATAGAGAGTGGTCTGATGCTCCTGGGAAGTGGTTTGACAGAGATGTTAGACACAGGCCTGAAGGAGACATCCAGGTGCACGTCCCCTGGCCATGATCTGTGGGCCTGAGATGGTGGCTTCTGGTCATCGTTGAGCTATTTCGCCTCAGAAAGGGAAGAGGATGTTGCCTTTCAAGGTTGACCACAGGAACGGAGAGTCACACAGCTCTTTGCACTGTGCTCTCAGAAACTGTCTTTTCTGCAGAAGTAGGCAGTTTATGCATTCTGCCTTAGTGGGGCTGGGTGCACTGAACATCTGACCACTCCCAGGAGCCAAGAGTCCATCTCAGCTGGACACTTTTGACCTGGTGAGGCAGAATTTTCCAGTGATTGACAGCAATGTGTCTGACAGAGAAGAGGCAATGGCAGATGGTCTGGGTTCAGGCATAAGAGAGCACTTCTCCACGATATGCTGACACTGAATAAGGAAAATAATTCACTGCCTCCCTTTCTCCAGAGCAAAATGTCAATCTCCTTAAATTTCTCAACAGCAGCAGAACATTTGCTTTGTTGGAAGTTGCTGCTTCTTTAGCAGATGCACAAAGGTTAAGTGTTCGCTCTGTAGAAAGTGCTCAGTGAGGCACCTTACACACTCACAAACATATACATGGACATAAACACACAGAGACAGACACAGTAACAGACACAGACATGCAGTGAAACATGAACACATGCATAGACTCTCTCACACAGACAGAAAAACAGACACATAGGCACACAGAGACACTCACAGAGAGAGACACACACAGAGATAGACACACATACAGTCATAAACACAGAAAAACATGCACACACACTCATACACAGAGACACAGACACTCTCACACAGACACACAGATACACATGCACAGACACATATGCCATTGAGTAGGTGTTCAGCTGGGAGCTTCCAGTGTCAGGTACTGCATAGACACCTCATCCACTCTGTGTTAATTCTATGAGTGTGTGAGGCAGATCACAGGCTGCATTCTCTTGCATTTACATGTGCAGTTTCCCCAACTCATTCTGGAGATAGGACACTGTGTGGCAGTGCTACTGCAGCGCTGATGGGGCAGGCGAGAGCCCAGGCAACTATCATGCCAGAATGATCTTGGACTGAGGCAAGGCTACAGAACACACAGCGGGGAAGGGCAGTGTGTGAGCTCTGGTGCTGGGAACCTGGTTTCTCCACGAAGCTCCTCCTGACCCTCATGCACGAGACTCACTCACTCACTGCCACAACAGCAGCTGTAGTAGCACCGGGAATAGACTGAAGATGCTCAGATACACTGTGTTGTTGCCAGGTCCTGAGACAGTTCTCCAGGGAAGTCTTGGGTGAACAGCAGTTACCTTGTCAGGGGAACCCAGGGATGCTGAGAGGGAGCCTGGAGGATACCAACCTGGAGTGAGTGAGTTGGGAGCCAGGGTTCCCCTGGGAAAGTGAGGAGGAATGAGGCAGGAAGAGCAGGAAGCAGCTCTGGGTGAGAATGCGTGTCAGCAGTGCCCCTGGCTCATGCTTCTGTCATACTCTGACCATCTCCTTGACTGTTAATATCTAAGCTCTTGGACTAATGACTGGGAATCCCAAATGCTGGGGTAGCATGGTGGCTAAGTCCCCACTTGTAGAAAAGTGCATAAAGGAAACATTTGTGTCCTTTTGGGAGAAGAAATTTCAAAACTAGGTCATGGCTTATTTGTAGGAATTTAAGGAGTAGTAGGAACAAATGTCATTTCCAGCAAACTCATGGGTGGTCATGTTTTTCCTGAAACTGGGCAGCTTGAAGAACCTCATATTTAGGGGAACCATGATCTTGCACTTCAGTCAGTTGCATCATCAATTAGGTCAGAGAACCTAATTGGTCAGAGAACACTCTCATCCCCGCCCTTCCTTTGTGTCTCTAATGATGAATAGCACATGGCCTGTGTGGATGTGGAATGTGGGTGCCCCACTGGTCCCTACCCTGGGTGCTTCCTGTGGCCCCCAGAGGAGCCTCTCCTCCAGGCACAGGACAGAGCTTCAGTGAAGCTTGCTCAGTTCCTGCACAGAGATGAGGCATTTTCTACCAGTCCTATGATGTGGGGAGAGGAAAACATGATTGTAAACCACTAAGTGGGGGCTGGACGGGAGGAGCCAGGAGCAAGGTGCCCCGCACAGCACAGCCTCCTGAGGATGGGAGGATGGCAGAGGGGACCAGGGATCCTGCTGTTGCTTTGCAGACTTCAGTTCTGCCCCAGGCCCTGACAGCACTGGTGCTTGTCTATCTTCCTGTCCTTTGGCACACCGCTGAGTATAGGGTTTCTCCTTCCAACCCTCACCAAAATAGCTACCCAGAGTGCATATTCTCATCCATGAATGGGGAGGGAAAGCACATGGCCCTTCCTGAGAGACAGATTAAGAATTTGACATGGGCATCAGTGTGTCCTGATTCTTGATTAAAAGTCACAGAAACTTCCAACACAGCTCTAACCCAATAGTAAATACATTGCAAAATTCCTGGAAGCTAACAGATTCATTAGAGGGCTGAAGAGCCCAGCTCAGAAAAGAAGGAAGAGAAAGTGAGTGTTTGGGGATTTGGCAGGAATCTTGTCTGGCAGGAAGATCTAATCCAAAATCTTAGTGACCACATGTACAGTCACTAACCGGTCATTGTACCAACACCAGTTGAAACAATAGAAAGTAAGGCAATTGGAAAAGACGAATGTGGAATCACTTCCATAGAGACTCATCTGGGCAGGGATATGGAGCAGGTCAATGTGTGTGCATAATGGGGGTGGGGGGGAAGGTGACAGAAGTCTGGACTTGGCATGGATGAGAAGAGTGAACTGAGCCATCTGACATCCCTATGAGCAGTAATAATGATTGATGTGCTCCCAAGTGTCCGTCATTCTGTTCTGGCATCTGTGTTCCTTGTGCTTTTTTAAATACTGGATTTTCAAGTTAAAACTTACTGCAATGTCACTGAAATGAGAGCCTGAGACCATTTGCATCCTGGGTCATAATCACAGAGTTATACTTGGCTTTGATATTTTTACTCAGAAACACTCTTCTCTGCATGTGCAATCTTCAGCAGAAAAAATACTACTGAAAATGTATAGTTACTCCAGAAGAGTAATGCTTGATCCTAGTTCCAGAGTTTTCTGAACAACTGGAACACAGAAATGACAGTACTAAAAGGACTGCTTATCCTTCTGTTTCCCTGATTCAGCTGTAGAGAACAAAGCAAAAGGGAGTAACTCTGAAGTAGGCTTGGGGACATGAGGAAACGACAGCTCCTTAAGTGACACCCCATAGCAAAGTAGCAGAGAAACTTTTCTGGTTATCTAGTGAAGGTGTGGAGCCAGTGGAGAACTGGCAAGAGAGTATGACCAGCTGCTGGAAGTGCAGGACTCCCTCAGCTCTGGCAGGTCTCATATACACCTACCTCAGATTGGACTGCTGCACAGTTCTCAAATCTGTAACTACACATTGCATCCTTCCACCCACGTTCTGAAGATTGTTCTGCTAACATGTACAAAGCCAGTATAAGATTATTGCTTAGATCAGTAATAGTGTTAACTCATATTTCAATAGCTTCATAAAATGAACTACTTTTTTATTAAAATTTTAATTGATTTAAAACTGAGACCTGGCTGGGTTCCAAAGAGGATGTGCAGGGGCTGGAGTGATAGCACAGCAGGTAGGGCATTTGCCTTGCATGCAGCCAACCCGGATTCAATTCCCAGCATCTCATATGGTCCCCTGAGCACCACCAGGAGTGATTCCTGAGTGCATGAGCCAGGAGTAACCCCTGTGCATCGCTGGGTGTGACCCAAAAAGAAAGAAAAAAAAACACCAAAGAGGATGTGCAGACTCACAGACCTGGTTCTATAGGAGGTTGTGCTGTCTCACTGGTTGGTTCTGCAGGGGGCTGTGCTCTTGTCAAGGCTTGCTCCACAAAGGATGTGCTGCCTCACATATAGGCTCCAAAATCTGGTTCTATAGGAGGATGTGCTGCATCAAGGCTGGTTCTGCAGAAGGATGTGCTGGAATTGGAGGTTGTGCTTCTGGTTCCACACCAAGTGCTGTCTCACAAACTTGTTTTGAACTAGACTGATAATGTAGTTTGCCTGTCGACTCTCCAAGTGGCTTGAGCTGGGGTCTGAGATAGAGATAGAAAAATGTAAGGGGCAAAGAGAATATAGGGGTTCACCTTGCATGCAGCTGAGCCCAGTTTGATCCCAAGCATCATTCTCAGCACTGCTGGGTGTGGCCCAATCCTTCCCCCAAATAAATAAACAAACTTAAAATCTGTTAATAATCAATACTGTTGTGGTACTTAGAAATTTGAAGATCAGAGGCAGAAGCTATAGTATAGTGGGCAAGGCTCTTGCCTTGCATTCAGCCAACCTGGGTTCAATCCTTAGCATCCCAGATGGTTCACTGAGCATCACCAGGAAGAATACCTAAGTACAGAGCCAGGAGTAATCTCTGAGCACAGCCGGGTGTGGGCCCCCTCCCCACACACATGCACACACACACAAAAGAATTTTAGGAAGCAATTTTTGTGAATCTGTGTGTGAACCTATGCTGAGTTTCTCGCTCTCATCCTGCTGTAACCCAGTATATAATATGGGGGCTGGGGAGGGAGGAGCCAGCCACCAGGAGTGGGATACCAAGGATAGGGGCCCAGAAGGCAGGCAGGAAGGAAGGCCTGGGCAGTGGGGAGTGGGGCTGCTGTCAGCAGTCCAGGCACACAACTCACCAACCTGGAGGGTCACCGGGTACCAGAGCCTGGAAAAACAAACAGTTTGAATGGGGTCAGAGTGAAGAAAATATTCTCACAGTGACACTGTGGAGACCACATTTCAGACCAGTCTCCCATGGAAGTTGGAAGGAGAAAAGAAGCCGAAAGCAGAATGTGGGGCACAGATGGCTGAGGAAGACCCTGAGAGGGGGACCCTGCCTGAAACCTTCGTGCTTTCATAGCATAGACAGTGCTGTGTGACCAGAGTGGACCAAGCATCACCTCACATCACCTCAGGGCCAAGCACAGCAGGCGACCAGACAGATGCATCTCTTCACACAGCATGAACGTTCTATGCAGCAGATCTAGGCAGTTTCTGTGCAAAAGAAGAGTGACTGATATGGGGAAGGGGTAAAAAGAGAGTGGCCGGTGACTGCCGGAGGTGACCTGGTCGGCCCCTCAGGTCCTGACTCTGGACATGCTCCTGAACCTGCATCATCCCCAGCACTGTTTGGTGAAGATCAGAGGCTGGAGCTATAGTATAGTGGGTAAGGTGCTTGCCTTGACATCCGCAGAGGCTGAGCAGCAAAGGGAAGCCTCCAGCAAGATGTGGACGGGCTGTGGGCCTCAGCCACCCAGGGAGACACACAGTGCAATGCCGCTAGCAAGGTTTAAGGCTTGTTCTGGGGATTTCCACGAGTGCCGGTGTCCAGGACTCACAGTGACTCGCCCAACCAGGCCCATCCCCTCCTTGAGAGGCCCAGTACAACCAGGGTTTGGGATGCCGGCAGGATGTGTCTTGGCAAGAGGGTCCCCACCCTTCAATGCAGGACCTTGATGTTTGGCATCAATATTCGTACTTCAAATACTTCTTGCAATCTTTGCAAACTCTTGTCTTATTACCCACTCTTCTCTTCCAGAAGCTCATCTAGAATTTCTGAATACTCGAGCAGTTTAATCTGATTTTTCTTTCTGTTCCTTTGTCTGAAAAAAACTGCTTGTTGGTTACATTATTTAATTTCAAGAAGGCTCTGGGCTGAATTCACTGTATCCAAATTGGTAAACAAATTATTTTTAATTACCAAGCAGCTTGAAATAATTTAATAATTTTCATTCAGAAGATTTAAAAGATGGAATATGTTTTGTGACATCTGAAAACTAGCATCATATCAGAAAATCTAGAACAAAAATAATCCCTAACAGACATGAAAACATTGAATTTTAAGCCCTTTGTTTCTCATCACAGAAATATTTAGAATTTTTAAAATGAGATTAAAAATAAAGAGATTAAAAAATGAACATCTATTTATGACAAAAGAAAGATACCTAAAATACACAGAATAGACAACTCTCTTAAGATATGGTCTGCAGTTGTGTTAGGGGTTTAGCTGCTAAGGGCACTGCACAGGGCCCACACACGTTTCCCGCTCACATGTGAAGTGCTTGCATCTGCTGCCTTACTCTCATGCCTAAGCAGAAGGAAATGCCTGATGTTTCCATAGCTCTCCAGGCACCATCCAGCCCTGACTCAAAGTATCTGACTGACCGTTGCTTCTGAGCATGTGCTTGAAGCTCCGACATGGCTATTTGATCCACACAAACTGTGATACCCGAGGAATAAATGCCAACCCTTTTTTGCTTTGGAGTCTATCTGCTTGTTAATTTAGGGGAGGGAGGGAATTGGAGGTAGAGGCCAGGTTGGAGAGATCAAGGTTGTACTTAATCTGTGTGCTCGGCCTATAAGAAGCACCACGTCAGGTCCGTTAGCATTTACTTCATATCCACTGTTTGCTGGATTAATGCTACACAGACATGTATTAGCATCATCTAGTAGTTGTGTTCGTTGTGGAGGGCTAGTTCCCCTGCTGCTGGATAGCCACCAGTGATGGGCAATAGTGGAGAAAGAGCTTTCTTGGTATCAAGCAGGCATTCTGCAACTGAGAGGCTAGTGTCCTCCCTCTAGACCCATAGGGCTGCCATAGGAAAGGAACCACTGTCTGCATGGGTGACACAGAACCTGCTGGACAAGGGACTGGAGGACAGCTCCTGGCTGGTGCTTAAATTTAGGGTCAGGTCTCCTGGAAATGCCATGTTATGATCAGGGACCTCATTCTCAAGCCTGAGGAAGAGCTCCATCAGCGGGCCTCGTGGTCAGCTCAGCCCTCCTCCCTTGGCCCAACAGCCACTCAGGATGACCCCCACCTCACTCCTCTCCCCATGCAGGTGATGGAAAGAACAGAGCAAGAAAACAAATTCTATTTTGCTATAATTTGCTATATTTGCTATTTTGCTATATTGTATTTTATGTAAAAGAGTAGTCCTTGTAGAATTAAGCTAATTGAGGCCAAGAGAACCTATTGTTTGGCTTTCTTGGCCAAAGGAACCTATTGTTTGGCTTTCTCCAAATACCTTGAGAGAAACATAATGAACACAATGATTGTGCTCAGAATCTGGAAGTTCTAAAATACATCACTGATGATTATCTGGGTCTAATGATGGAAAATTCAGCATGGGTCTAAGGTCTCTTCAGGTTCTCTTCATAATAAATGCCCTGTATCATTCTGCTACACTTCCTTCCTAACAGTTCTTTCTGTTAGACTTCGCTAATGTTTTTTCCCTCAAATCAGGACTTTTCCTCTGCTTGGGTTAACTAAGTTATCCTTCAAAGACCAGCTCAAAGGGCTGGAGCGATAGTACAGTGGGTAAGGCATTTGCCTTGCACGTGGCCAACCCGGCTTCAATTCCCAGCATCCCATATGATCCCCTGAGCACCGTCAGGAGTAATTCCTGAGTGTAGAGCCATGAGTAACACCTGTGCACTGCTAGGTGTGACCCAAAAAGAAAAAAAAAATACCAGTTCAAATGTCATTCTTTAAGTGGATGAGCTAGTAAGAAAAGAAGCAAAATAAAGGCCCCATGATGTATTTGAAGGTTCCCACTATTGGTCATAAGTGGAGGACGAACAGCAGCAAAGAAGACTACGGAGAATATGGTATTTCCTGTGGGTAACTTGATTATACATAGATGTTCTCTGGAAGTACTCTAAAGCAGTTAGAAAACTGAAAGTGGGGCTGGAAGAACAACTCAAAAGGCTGGAGTACATGCTTTGCATGCAGAAGCTCTGGTTTGATCCCAGTAGCATATGGTCTCCTGAATACCTCTGGAAGCCTTTCCTAAGGATGGAGCCAGGAACAGACCCCAAGCACTACTGGGACCCATACCAAAACAAAAAATAAAAAACAAAACCTTGGGTAGGAATATAGATAGGCATTCTAGTATGATGGAGTTCAGACAGTAGGCAACAAATCATGGAGAGTAATATATATATATATATATATATATATATATATATATATATATATATATATATATATATGCACACATACCTCTTGGAGAGCCCAGCAAGCTACCAAGAGTATTCCGCCCACATGGAGAGCCTGGCAAGCTACCTGTGGTATATTTGAAATGCCAAAAACAATAATGATAGCTCTCATTCCCCTGACCCTGAAAGAGCCTCCAATCATTGGGAAAGACTAGCAAGGAGAGGCTGCTAAAATCTCAGGGCTGGGAGGACTAGAGACATTACTGGTGCCCGCTCGAGTAAATCGATGAGCAATGCGATGACAGTGATACAGTGATGTTTTGCTATATCAGCCCATGCCTGCTCAAAAGACATGCACAGAGGGCTTTGCTCATCCTTAATTTAAAGTCCAGTTCTAATATCTTTGGGGCTTCTTTTAAGCTTACTCCACCCATTTTACAGGGAAATGCAATCAGAGAGTGACCTGATGGTGAACCAGAGAGGGCCCTCAAACAAAACCCTAAGGTTGTAAAGATGAGGTGTTGCAAGCCCAGGTACTGAGCACAAAGCTCAGTTATGGAACAAAACAACCTGAAACCTGACTGGGAGCTCATGGTGCTGAGACGGGAAGGAGATAGGCAGCTTGACTGGAAGAATGACATTCTGTCTCTTGGAGCTTACTGGCCCCATTGGACCAAAAGAGGACAGCATGAGAGTCCTAGGGAGAGGCTGCAAGGAATTTAGAGGGATGCAGAGAGAAGGAAGGAAGGCACAGGTGTGCAGTGTCCCTGACCTGGAGAGGGAAGGAGCTTGTGAACATATGCCAGACTCCAGGATCAAGGAAGGCAAATCAGGTAGATCTGGAGCTTGCTACAATCACAATGCGAGTCGGGGGGGAGGGGCAGGGGGCTAGGAGGAGGGCTGTATGCCAGGATCACACACACTCCTTGGGCCTGAGGAGAGGAGCATGGTGTGCCAAGATGGATTGGTTCATTTGAAACTCTCCTGGAAAGACACATGATTCCTTTCACTCTTGCCTCCCTCCAAGGGAACTTGGTGTAGGGAAAGGTAGCAACAAACGGTGTGTGAGGGACACTGTGTGGTGCACTACCACAACTGCTATGTTCACATGGAGCTGTGAAAAGCTATGCATGCATGTGGAAGAGGGCTGGGAAGAGCTGTGTGTGCATGTGGATAGTTGGGGACAGCTGTGCATGCACATATAGACAGCCAGGAAGTGATATGTGTGCACAGAGATGGTTGAGAACAGCTGTGTGCTCCTGTAGAGAAGGGTTGGGAATAACTGCGTACATGGAGGAGGGTTGGGAAGAGCTGTGTGTACACACATGAAAGAGTTGTGAAGTGCAGAGAGAATTTCCTCATATCAATGCCAATTTCACCTTTATAAAAGTCTTGTATTAACTTAGTTCACTTGACCTGTAATGCACAAATATTGCACATTAGGAACTAAAGACTAAGCTTTATTAGGTTTGCTTGCCTTTCATCTCATGTCCATTTTTGTCCAAGAATGCTGATGTTTGAGAGTTCTCTTCCCTGTCATGACATCTTAGAAAAACTCTGTCTGATGGATGACTGGTAGGTGTTCAGAGGTGACAGGTCACATAATTTGCAAGTTATCACTCTTAAATTACTCAGCCCAACGGTGAGTGCTGTGGGCCCTGCACTGCAGGGGACCACTAGGGCCATGCCTGGCTCGGGGGCCTCTGGGGCTTACCTGGGGATGCTTGTAGGACCAGATGCTGTTGGGTTTCTGATCACGGTTGGCCACATGCAAAGAATGCACCATAACCTCTGTGTTATTCCTCCAGCCTCTATTTCATTACTTGTTCAATCACTTATTTACTTCAGTAGAGCCTCATTTTATGCCAGACATCTTGATTCAGCATGAAACCATTGATTTGATTCAAATTTAACAAGCAGTAAGAGTTCTTGGCACCTGTGTGTTTTCCCAGAGACCCAGCAAGCACAGATCTGAACCTACCAGGACTCAGATATGCTAGGTGCTTACACAGGACAAACTGCTGAGCAGCTCATACACCCCTGTCAGGTTCCCCAGGTCTCTCTGTTGAGTTGCCCTGTGAACTTCATGTCATCGCTGGGACACCTAGGCACCAAGTAGAAGGTGACTGAAAGCCAGAGGAGGAGACCAGGCAGCACCCAGCTGGGGAAACAAGCCGCAGCCTACTCTCTCTGTAGGATAACATTGGTTTGTCCTTTCTCCCTTGCCACAGAGAGCTTAGGTTTATTGGGTTACACCCATCACAGTGCTCCCAAGGCACTCCCATTGCTCTGTGTTTCTCTTTAACTTCTCTGTGCTCTGCTTCCCCTATCTGTTAATCACTTATATCCCCAAGTTAGACCCTGCGACTTGTAAGGTCAGATTCTTCTAAGAACTCTGAATTTTGTATTTGAAGGTGAAATATTGCTTTTCTCTTTCCCTTATGTCCTTTGCATAGTTTACTCTAGAGCAATGTCCTTTTTATATAGACACAGGAAGACAGTTAATGCTATGATTTTATAACTTGGGAGTTAATTGACTCCAAATAATATTTACTTTTGGTTATCTGTCATATTTACTCAACTTTAACCTCAGTTTCCCTTAGTTCCTAGCATCCCCAAAGCAGGGATCCGACGACCGGACTCAGGGCAAGCTGTAAGTTACCCTAACATCGAAACAGGACAGGCCAAGTACCATAAAATTTATAATAAGTTAAAAGCATGATCATGGACAAATTCTATCATGACCCAAAGAGAAGTGACTGGACAAAGGCCCTGCAGGAATTAGGAAGGCCTAATCTGGCCTGAGGACTGTAGTCTGGGATCTATAGCAAGATGTCTACACTATAAACTTTATATATCTCTTACTGTATCCATACAAAATGACTAGAAAAACTATTAAGAAGTAAATCTAAGATGATTGTTTATGGACTAAGGAAAGGAGAAGTATGTCCTTAGATGAAATTCTGTCCTTGAAGAAATCTCCTAAGAGGAGGAGATCTTTGTCTTAGAAAAGCTTCCCCAGAAGAAAGGGCCTTACATATGTTGATTGTGGTATCTGACCTGGGTGTAGTTACTACCCTCACCCTTGGAAGTTGGGCTCTTGACTAAGGCTGTGAGACTGGGCACCAGCAGACTAGGATGAGGGACAGAAGGAGACGGGAATGAGGGGCAACAGGAGATTGAAATGGGGTGCTCAGTGATATTGGAATAAGTATGTGGGGAGACAGAGATTGGAATAAATGGCAACTGATCACCAACCAGCCTGCCCTGTTCCCTCCTTCATGCATCTATTGGCGGTGGCTGCAGGCCAGGGTGGGGAAGTGGCTTGTGGGGAGAGAACCCACGAGCAATCACTTATTAAACACACACCTCCCCATGCATTCCCTAAGGTCTGCTCCCGGCGTCCAAGCAGCCCTGAGGAGAGTCAAGAGCTAGTTCATGATGCTTGTTTTATTGTAGAATAACAGTGACCCACAGACCAAGGGGCTCCTTACTAGCCGGCAATGCTCTGCTCACATCTGCCCTGGTCATAAACGATGAAACTGAAAAAGGAAATTATTTGTAAATCTGAATTTTATTTGCTCGGACATAAATGACATACAGAATGGTTTAAAAGGAGCCCAAATGAAGTTTAGGATGTGAAGATCCTTCAGTTGTATCTAATTCAATAAATATGTCAGCATGTCTGGGAGAAAAGCATATAGACACAATTTTTATCAAATAAACTACCTCCTAAAAACCATCCATCTCTCCTATTGCTTGCAGTGAGGGAGTCTTGGCACATCAGAGAAATCATAAAATAAACCCACAAATATAAAATTTAATGAGAAATCAAATAGCATAAACCGTTAATCTCATAAAAAAAAAGAAAGAAATGAGGAAATAAATTTTTTTAAAAAAGAACAGAAAATAGTCAGACTTAGGGGTTTGGGTTCTTTGAGGTGGTGCCTTCTGTGAAAATCATACTGCAGCCCTATGGGGCTATGAAACATGGACAAAAGATCCAACAGGGAGTCTAGTGCTGATCAGCATGTGGCAAGAGCCATATGTGCACCACCAGCTCACAATACTTGCATCAAATGGCTCATCTCCTAGTACTGTCCAGCCCCTCCTAGTATCACTGAGCATCACCCAGTATCACCCAGCCCCACCTAGCACCACTGAGCATCACCCAGTATCACCCAGCACCACCCAGCATCACCCAGTATCACACACCATCACCCAGCACCACCCAGCATCAGCAAGTATCACCCATGAGCATCCAGCACCACCCAGTATAACTGTGTTTGAAGCCAAAAAGCATGCAAGAAGCTTGACCCCAGCAGGGCCTCTGCAGCTCCCTACCCAACGTCCTGGTCATGAGGTGACACTCTTTTTTTTTTTCTTTTTTCTTTTTTGGGTAACACTTGACGATGCACAGGGATCACTCCTGGCTCTGCATTCAGGAATCACCCCTGGCGGTGCTCAGGGAACCATATGGGATGCTGGGAATTGAACCCGGATTGGCCTCATGCAAGGCAAATGCCCTACCCACCGTGCTATTGCTCCAGCCCCGACACTCTTGATAACGGCATTGCTGTCCCAGGAATGGGCATCTCTGAGAATGCTTCATAGAGCATGAGGAGGATGCTCCTCTGCACCTGGGTGATAAGCAACCTGATGAGGTGTCAAGATGGTGTACTACAGGTGGGGTGGCCTATGAACCCCAGTCTCCCCAGAGATGTACAGCCACCAGCCGTCTCTGTCAGATTCAGTCACACTCAGTCTCATAAGCCCTAAGTCGTTCAATACCAAGTTGTGCTCTGGCAAAATTTTACAGCACTTTGACAATGTGTCCCATCCTCTGGTCCAAGTTAAGGAACCGAGGGAAGCTCAGGGCTCATTGGAGATGATGAACCCTCCCTCTCACCACCTGCCAGAACCATGAGTGCATACTTGGTACTCATTGTGTTGATCTGAACTGACCTGCTGTCACTGTCCCTTGGAACTCTCCTGCTGACCATCACTATGTCCTGGCACTCACCCACTGACTGTCACTGTGCCCTGGCACTCACCTGCTGACTGCCACTGTGTCCTGGCACTCACTTGCTGACTATCACTGTACCCTGGCACTCACCTGCTGACTGCCACTGTGTCCTGGCACTCACTTGCTGACTACCACTGTACCCTGGCACTCACCTGCTGACTGCCACTGTGTCCTGGCACTCACTTGCTGACTATCACTGTACCCTGGCACTCACCTACTAACTCTGGTTCCCTCAGCACTCACCTGCTGTCACACTGCCCTACTGACCACCACCAAGGTTTTCTCTGTCCATGGATGGGCAAAGACACTGAGGAGATTAATGGGTACTGCCCAGCAATCACAGTCATTAGCTCAAGATGAACTGTCCAGATCAGAGAGTTTAGATGCATGAAACACTTCTCTGAGTTAGAACCTCAATCCTTTGGTTTGATTATGCAGAAAATGTTTCATAGCACTTCCCGAGAGCTTGAGATCATTAACTTGGAGGCCTGGAAGGAAACCTGATGTAGGAACGTTATAGCAAGACTGGGTGTACCTTAAGTGCAAACTTTTAAAGAATTTAAAACAAAAGGTGAGGAATCCCACATCCACTGTTCCTTGCAGAACTGGGTATCTTTGACAAGTACTTCTGTCAAGTGTTGTCAGCATCTGCTGCTCTGTTCATGCATTTTTGTCTACATTAGCATTTGCTAATTGGAGGCTTTAAGACACATGTTTAAAATTCTAACCAGCTGAATGAATACCCAAAGCTAGTTTCATCTGGCTTTATTCTTAGATTTACTTTTTAATTTAGAGATCATTTTCAAGATTTCTCTCTTCATGGTTCTTTTCTTTGGCCTCAGGCAATCTCCATGTTAAGCAGCTCTCAGCATATAAATTTAACTAAAAAAGTTTTTTACATTCACCCAATTGCTGAAAATTGAAACTGCAGATTTTCATACACATTTTCAAAGAAACTTATTTATTATGATGAACTGTAAAACTTGTTTCTTGAATGTTGGTGGCCTCTTCACTCACCAGCTCATGTAGTTAAAACCCACCCAAAGTAAGCCTCCAGGGCAGAAGTGGGCCCAGGAACACACTGTGTGCATGTGACATCGTGATGATCATGCAAGTGTAGCCAACTAATTAGCACCTCTCTTCACAGTGCTGCCTTTCCTTTGAAGAGAAAAGGCCATTCTGTATCTTTCCTCAGTGATGGACACCTTACCTGTGTTCAGAGACAAGGCACAGGGTGCCCAGCACGTTCCTGACTGCAGCAGCTCTCATAGGAGTATACGGGCTGGGGGTGTGGCTGTGTGGACTCCAACTTCCAACCCAAGAGTTTGTGTGCATGCCCCTGACTGCAGAGTCCTCCTTTTCCCCTTCCACTTGCTCTCTAGGCCAGCCATAAACTGACCTGCCACCACCCTTCTACTCCCACTCAACAGAGTCAGGCCTGGCTACGAGAGGTCTGTGCTCTCTCCCCTACTTGGGGATCTGGGTTTCCTTTCCCATCTCCCCCTCCTCTCTTTGCTCCTGCTCCTCTTTCACCATTTGAGGACCAGGTGAAACATACACAGAAAAAAACAGGATGGTGTAAGGAACCTGGAACCATCACTCAGTCCCAGCACTTACAGTTCAGAGCATTACTTACTATTTCTGTCCCAGACCATCTCCTTAAACCGAACTTGATGGGGAGTTACTGCAGACAGCATCTCAGATTGCATCTGCATGCAATCCTATGTGTGTCTCCAAAAAATAAATAGTTTCTAAATGGCCATACAGGTGAAGCAAACAGATGTGGGAGGTGGCACATGGCAAGGAGTTCCCAGGAAGTTGCTCTGACACTAGCCCTAAAGTAGCCCAAAAAAGTGTGAAAGTCAGGTCCAGAGCAATAGAACAGCTGATAGGGTGTTTGCCTTGTACACAGCCAACCCAAGTTGGATTCCCAGAATCTCATATGGTCCCCTGAGCCCCACCCAGAGTCATCCCTGAGCTCAGAGCCAGGAGTAAATCAAATAAACACAAGTATGAAGGTTGGACCAACTTAGTGTACATAGGAACTGAGGCTAGTAAGACTCTAAATAGTGCCAGCAACAGCCCAGAGAAGGCTGGAACCCTCCAAAGAGAAGCCCCAGCTCCAGCAGGAACAAAAGGCTGTAATAAGAACAGGAAGGTGGACCACCAATGTTCAGTCCTTCAGGTTAACAGTGCCCTAAGAAAAAGCTCTTAGCATAGTAGAGATAAGGACCAGGAGGTTTACGCCATGGCTTGGAAGCCAGCCTCAAATGCTGAGGGGAAAGGCAGGTTAGATAGAGAAGGGAACACTAAGTAAAAGGTGTTTGGAGGACCTGTCCCCGTCTCCAGTTGGGAGATGCGTGCAAGTGTAGACTATAGATTGAACACAATGGCCACTCAATGCCTCTATTGCAAACTACAACACCCAAAAGGAAAGAGAGAACAAAAGGGAATGCCCTGCCACAGAGGCAGGGTCGGGAGAGGGGGATGGGGTGGGAGTGGTGGGAGGGATACTGGGATTATTGGTGGTGGAAAATGGGCACAGGTGGAGGGATGGGTACTCGGCCATTGTATGACTGAAACGCAAGCATTAAAGTTTGTAAGTATGTAACTGTACCTCACGGTGACTCACTAATAATTAAAAAAAAAAAAAAGAAAAGTCTCTTAGCTTTTGATAAGTATAGTTTTTACCTGTCATTAATCCTAATTTCTTTTTTGTTCCCTTTTGCAGACTGTGCTTTTTTATGTAGTGTTAATGAATGCTAGCCAATACACAGTAGTTCCCGAACTTTTCTTTTATAATGTTTATAGTTTTGAAGTTTTATACCTAGGCTTCTGGCCTATCATTTTTAACATGGTATGTGCATGACTCAAGGCTAATTTTCTACATAAAATTAGCCTATTTTCTCCAGCTCTGTTTGTTGGGAATTTATCTGTGCAATTGATTTCATTTCATTCTATCTCTATTATGATCTAATTCCAGAATGAATTTACTTATTTTTATACCTACTACTTTTTAAATTTTTAAATTTGTTAGAACAAATGTCCCCTAAGTACTAGCACACATCCCTGTTAGATTTCTCCTTCTTGTCTCTCCTGCCACTCAGCCACTCACAAGCCTTCTGCCAATGGTCTCAGACCAGAACTGAGTCTGAGGACAGATCATATGACACACTTCATACCTGTGTGACCTGAAGGTCATGGGATACTTCACAAAAAAATTCAGAAAAATATTTGGGAGAAATTATTGTGAAAGGATACACAGCTTAATATTGTTGTTATCATAGAAATGCATTAACGTATGTATTAAGATTTTGATTGATGGAATACCCAAAAAATTTTTACCAACTTTTTAGATGCCATTTCCTTTTAAAATGAAACTTTAGGGGCTAGAGCAATAGCACAGCAGGTAGGGTGTTTGCTTTGCACACGGCCGACCCAGGTTTGATTCCCAGCTAGCCCTTATGGTCCCCTGAGCACCACCAGAGGTAATTCCTGAGTACAGAGCCAGGAGTACCCCTGTGCATCGCTGGGTGTGACCCAAAAAGCAAAAATAAAAAATAAAAGTAAATAAAATATAAAATAAAATGAAACTTTAGTAGGAAAAATAGTTTTATGTCTGAGTTTATTCGAAGTAGAATTTGGTTGTGAGCATTTCTAAGGAACAGTCTGATTTGGCACAGGATTTTATAATACACTCTCCGCTTGATATATAGTCTTATTTCTCAAAGAAAAGCTGTCAAAATATTTTCATACAGATTTCTCAATGATGCTTCTTCCCCATATTTATTTGGAATTAAGTTTTTTTTCATAAGTTCTCTAACTCCCCATGAAATACTCAGTGGCTAGTTTAGCCTTGATATTTTTTATCTTAGGTTCAACATCTCAGGACAATTGTTCCGAAAACCTTTGACATAACAGGTAATGTTGAACATGTCACACTCATTTTGCTCATTACAAGTGAATTGTATGTTTATTAGAGTCAATTTCACAGACTTCTTGCTTATGGATTGAATTATCATCTACTGTCAGCCACAGAACTTAGAAAGCTTATATTCAGGTTCCGTAGAAAAATAATGAAAGCACAAAAGATGTTCACAGAATGTTGCCTTGTAAATCCTGTTTTCCAGTTGTGATTTGCTGCGGCTCATGGCTCCCCAGTGAGCCTGTAACTCCTGCCTCTGTTCACAGTAACCAGCTGCCAATTCCCCTGCTCTGGGTCTCTGTCCACACATCCTGTTACCATCCCTACAGTGACTGGAGCAGGTGAGGAAGTCAAGGTGCCATGTAGACAAGGCTATCTGACGGAGCCTATAAAATTAAACTACAGAAAGTCAAGTTTATCCTAGATGACCACGGAGGGTTTTCCAGTCTATATTTGAGAAATGCCCTCCAAAAGTGCCTTCTTAACACTGGTAATTTCTAAAATAAACCTTCCATATACTTTTTATTCCACAATGACACAGATATAATTTCCATCATTTAAATTCTCAATAGTACCACTAATCAACACTTAAATTAAAAAACATTTTTTTTGGTGGGAGGAGGCCACACTCAGAAATCACTCCTGGCATTGCTAAGGGAGCCATATGGATTGATCCCAGGTCTGCTGCATGCAAGGCAAGTGCCCTACCCACGGCACTATCTCTTCAGCCCCTTAAAAACCACTCTTATCATTGTCATGATGTCATTGTCACTAATCAGAACCAAACATTATAGAGACAAAAGAACCAGAAATGAGCAGCCTTGAAAGAGAAAATGAAGCTGAGATGCAGGGAAGCTGCAAAAGAAAGAGCAGCCCACCTGGCAGACAGGTGCCTATACATGTCATTCCCAAGCAGGACACTGGATGGAGATGACATCTCAGTGAGGGATAGTTTTCAGTCATAGTAGAATGTCACAAGGTGCAGAATCAGCCCTGCAGAAATTCAGGGAGAATTGAATCACATCTTAGCTCCCTAGCAAGAACATTTTTGTCTATAAAGATGTAGCTAGTCGGATTTGGGGATGAGGTGGGAGGCGGGAGGGAATAAGAAGAAATTAAGAAGCTGTACTTCACTGAGAAAATTCCCTGGAAGTGATAAAATCCTAAAAAAAAAAAATGCATTATAATACATTTACTTCGGGGCCGGAGCGATAGCACAGTGAATAGAGCGTTTGCCTTGCACGCGGCTGACCCGGGTTCGATTCCCAGCATCCCATATAGTCCCCTGAGCACTGCCAGGAGCGATTCCTGAGTGCATGAGCTAGGAGTAACCCTTGTGCATCGCCAGGTATGACCCAAAAAAGAATAAATAAATAAATAAATAAATAAATAAATAAATAAATAAATAAATAAATATATTTACTTGGAGTCATGCCTTTGTCTATTGGTCTCAGAATGCACTGCAGTTCTGCAATGAGGATGCAAGGATGTATTGCTCACCAAATATTTTGCTTCTGCATTGCCTAATCTAATATTATTTTGTTCATGAAACATAGGTTTGGCTTTTGTTTTAATTTGGACATGAGGAAAAAGAAAGACAGAGAGACTGGACTTCACAGAGAAGGGTGGCTGAGGAAAGTAGATCCAGGTAAGATTTATTTAACACCACATTTTGGAAAGTGACTGTGTGAAGGAAACTAGAGACTTTCTTCTGCTGTGACTACACAAGGAGTATGTAGCAGATGCTTCATACAAGGAAACGCTTTCATTCATAAATTTCACCATGCAACAGCTTAATTCTTTCCCAGTTCATTCTGTGCACTCTGTGTGCCCCACGGCTCCTGCCCCAGTCTACATACTCTGATGGCTTCAGGCTGTTCTGAAGAGAGGTAGTGGCTGATCAAAAAGAGTAAAGACCCATATTGGAAGGCCAGAGTGATACTATAGCAGGTAGGGTGTTGGCTGTGCATGCGGCCCAACCCAGACTTGATCCTTGGCACCCCATAACGGTCCCCTGAGCACTGCTAGGAGTGATCCCTGAGCACAGAGCCAGAAGTAGGCCCTGAACACTGCTGGCTATGTCCCTCAAAAAAAGTCCATGTGATCTGACATCACTAGATTGAGAGCTTCTGTGCAAAAGGGACTGTACTGGGGGCCATGTGCTCAGGGAAGAGAAAATGGTTTCTTTCTGTTCACTTCCAGGTTCCTGTAGAAAAACTATTTCAGTGAGATGGTGGCAGCAGTGTAGGTATGTTTAACAGTCTCTTACCTTTTTGAGTCCGTGATAAGAAACAGAGAAACAGTCCCTGAAAAAACAAGAGCTTGAGTCAAGACTGTTTGTACTCTCTTTGGCACCACAGGGTAGCCCCGAGCAGGCTCTACCACACAGTAAGCTGAGTTCCCTAAAGAAAGAACTTCCAAGATTCACTATGACACAGACCAGATGGCAGACCTGGCACAGATCTGGAAGGTAAAAAGTGACAAACCAGGTGGTGGGTATCCCTGTCTCATCATGTCCAGGGCAGTCCCTGCATGAAGACCTGTCAAGAAAATAGCATAATTTTTGTTTGCATTTATATCTTTGCTACAACTTGATTGGAGGGCCATACACAACTGTGCTCAGGGCCTACTCGTGGCTCTGAGCTCAGGGATCACTCCTGACAGGCTTGGGGGCCATATGGAATTACAGGGATGAAACCTGGGTAGGCCACATGCAAGGCAAGCACCTTACCTGTTATACTTTCTGCCCCAAAATACCATATTTTAAATCACTGAACTATAGGGACCAGAGAGTATATAGTACAGCAAGTAGCACAAACCTAAGACAGGGCTTCCGGCAAATAAGGTATTTGACTTTTTGATAGCCAGTTAAATGGGCTGGAACAGCATAGTTGAAAGACTAATTTCTATATTACTGGACCTACTGACTCAGGGACAGATTCTCCCAGGGGAAACATAAAGAAGGCATTGCAGCAATTAACAAGGTCATTGTCACCTAACTAACTGCTCATGAAGCCTCCTGCTACAGATGTTCATCAGAAATTGCCTTCCTAATTCCATCAGAATCATCTCACAGCCTCCGTCCTTCACCAAGGGTCCCTCTTCTCACCTCCTTCCCAGTTTTCCTGTGAAAAGAGCCCTCAAGGTGAGTAGATGCTGGTGGTGCCTATCACTCAGCACTCACAGCTACATCACCAGCACTCATGATCCACATCACTCAACACTTATGGCTCAGGGCACTCACAACCCACATCACCCAGCACCCACAGTCCACATCACCCACCTACTCAGGTCCACATCCCAGAGCATGGTTGTGTTTCCTGTGCACAGCTCAGTGGTGTTCCCTTTATCCTGTGCTAGGAACTGAGTCACACTCCGAAACCCCAACATCCCTTCTGGGTCTTGCTCGTGAGAAATAACACCTGTGTCTTTCTTCCTTCATCCAAACAGAACATCTCTGTTAACAGTGTGTTTGTCTGACCATCTGTGAGTTAGCCCTCATTCGCTCAATGAGGTGTCTCCTGCTCTCCTCCCCACAGACTCAGCGCCAGTACAAATAAGTGCCTGTGAATCTGTACTGATGGAGAGTTCACTTTCAGAACTCAATGACATAAGTCAGTGATGTCAGCACCAAAGTGTCTTAACCATCTGCCCAAACATTTGGGATGCTCTTTCCCAGGTCACTAACACCTTCGGTCTCAGTCTCCCTGACCTTTGGGATGTCATCTGGGACTCTGGTCTCTGAGCTGTTAGATTTTCCCCTGATCAGATTCATAACTACAATGATTTAATTAAATTATTGATCATTCACTGATCTCTAACTCTATGTATTCATTAGCTCATTCTTTTTATATATGCTTGAGTGCCACTTCTGCAGCTAGCCCTGCAATACAATTGAAAAAAAAAGAATAGGCAGACTAGGGGAAATTATTTTATTGTCTTCCTAAAACATGTTTGATTTCATTTGTAATTTTCTTTCAGAATGAGTCAGGTTCATTGCATTGCTCTTAGTGTCCTTTAAATATATTTGGTCAGTGTGGCCTTCAGTTTTCTACTCAGCCCAAGTAATCTGTCCTTGCCAAATAGAGAGCACATGCGGTGCCTAAGCGCATGTGTCGCCCACATCTCCCCTCTTGAGATGTGTACTTTCATGCTTTCCTATCTAACACTGGGACGTCTGTAGGGGCTCTCTCCGCCCTTGGAGAAGCCCACGTTCTCTCTTAAGAGCATTACTCTGTCTCTCTTACTCTCCACTCTCCCACTTTTCTCTTCCTCCTTCCCTTCAAAAATCCTCCAAATAAAATCTGTTTTACTTCACTGCTTGTCTACTCCTGAAATTCTTTTCTGTGAGTGAGACAAGAACCCAGTAACACTGGGTCCCAGGTGGCAGAGGCGGATCAGGAGAAAGTGACAGTCTTTCTCCTCCCAACTCACATGAGCCACCCGGGAGATCCACCGACATCAAAGCCAGACCTATGAATGCATCAGACCTGGGATTCAGGGACATGCACACTTTGCTGGGACATCTCCTGAGACAATCTTATCCACTAAATTCCAGACCTCACTTCCCTTGGTTCCAGCTGCAGTTCCCCAGAGATTGAATATTTTGGCCTTTGCGGGTGCACACACAATTTGAGCTGTCTCAGCCAGAACTGTGCATGGAACACACAAAAAACTAAGACCATGTACAGGACATACAATGAGTTGAGACCATGCAGAGGGCAAGCAAGGAGCTATGGACAGGACACACAAGGAACTGAGACCATGCATGGAATATACAATGTTATGAGCTGAGACTGTGCATGGAACATAGAATGTGAAATGCTGAGACAATGCATGGAACATAGAATGTGGGGAGCTGAGACCATGTATGGGACATACAACATGAAGAGCAGAGATCATACATGGGACACAAAAGGAGAAAAGTTGAGGAACTTGTCAACCCTTCTTGCCAACCTAATACATTGTAGGATAACATTGGTTTG
Source organism: Sorex araneus (assembly GCF_027595985.1). Classification (NCBI taxonomy): domain Eukaryota; kingdom Metazoa; phylum Chordata; class Mammalia; order Eulipotyphla; family Soricidae; genus Sorex; species Sorex araneus. Next base: position 183,286,957 of record NC_073304.1, read on the forward strand.
TCCTTTCTCCCTTGCCACAGGGAGCTTAGGTTTATTGGGTTACACCCATCACAGTGCTCCCAAGGCACTCCCATTCCTCTGTGTTTATCTTTAACCTCTCTCTGTGCTTTACTTCCCCTATCAGTTAATCACCTATATCCCCAAATGAGACTCTGATTTGTAAAGTCAGAATCTTCAGAAATCTCTGGATTTGTATCTGTAAGCGAAATACTGCTTTTCTCTTTTCCTATGTCCTTTCCATAGTTTACTCTAGGGCAATGTCCTTTTTCTGTAGACACAAAAAGACAGTCAATGCTATGCTTTTATAACTTGGGAATCAATTGACTACAAATAATATTTACTCCTGGGCGTCTGTCATATTTATGCAACTCAGGCCTCAGTTGCCCTTAGTTCCTAGCACCCCCAAAGCAGGGTCCTGACAAAGGGACAGGATGAACCCAGGGCAAGCAGTAAGCTACCCTGGCATCAAATGGGACAAGCTAAGTGTCATAAAACTTATAATAAACTAAGAGCACGATTGTGGACAAATTTTGTCATGACCCCAAAAAAAGTTACTGCACAAGGATCCTGCTAGGGTTAGGAAGAACTAATCTGGCCTGAGAACTGTAGTCTTGGATCTATAGTGAGATGACCCCAGGAGAGCCATTTTATAAGCTTAATATATCTCTTACTGTGCATATAAAATGACTAGAAAGATTATTCACTGTATCACTGTATCACTGTCATCCCATTGTCCATCGATTTGCTCGAGTGGGCACCAGTAATGTCTCCATTATGAGACTTGTTACTGTTTTTTGGCATATTGATTGCCAGGTGGCTTGCCAGGCTCTACCTTGAGGGCAAGATACTCTTTGTAGCTTGCCTGGCTACAAAGAGTACAAAGAGTAGGGGCAGAGGAATCGAACCTGGGTCGGCTGCATGCAAGGCAAATGCCCTACCCACTATGCTATCACTCCACCCAAAAAAGATTATTAAGAAGTAAATCTAAAATTTATGGATTAAGGAAAGGAGAAGTGTGTCCTTAGATAAAATTCTGCCCTTGAGTGGATCTCCTAGCAGGAGGAGATCTTTGTCTTAGAAGAGCTTCTCTGGAAGAACAGGAAGGACTTTACATATGTTGATTGTGTTATCTGATCTAGGTGTAACTGCTACCCCCAATGCTTAGAGGTTGAGGGCTAGACAAAGGTTGTGAGACTGGGCACTAGGAGAGTAGCATGGGGAAAGGAAGAGGAGGAATATGGACAGTGAGTGAGACTGTCAGGAGGTTGAGGAAAAATAAGCGGTAACTGATCAGCAATCAGCCTGCCCGTTTTCTCCTTTTGTCCATCACCATCGGCCATCCAGGATGGGAAAATGGCCTGACCACCGAACGTGTGGTGTGGCAGGAGAGAGCGCCACGCCTCCCCCACTTATTTTGTGATAACGCAATACATGACTTAGTGTTTTCGCACTTTTAAATAAAGGGTCCAACAACAGGCCACTTAGGTTTGATTTTAGGGGGTAGGGACTATTAGCATCAAGCAATGTTCCTTTGCAAATGCTGGTTTTAATGACGTGATGTCTGAATGGTTGTTTGTTTTTTTTTTTAACCTCTGCTGTAGGAGCTGAGCTATGTGTCAGAGCCCAGAAAGGTGCCTTCATCAGCACAGCAGCAATGCCTTCCTTGCCAGACAGGCCGGTGCTGTGCATGTTGAAATTGCTGCAGTAATAAGAACTCTGACGCCAGACATCTCGACATCCCAACATCTACATCACAGCCTCGTGACTTCATCATTAATGGACATGGCAGAAGCTTACTCAAAATTACTTCCAGAACACAAAATGGGCATTACACTGTTTAAATGGATGTCATATAAAAATAATTTGTTTTAATCATAGCACGAACCATTCTGTGATGAAGCTCAGGGATTTCTTCATTTAGAGTCCATAAATTTACTAAAGTGCTTTTTACAGAAAACGACTAAGACCACAGAACCCAATACACTGAAAATACAACCAGGTGTGAGTGGCTTGAAAAAAAATTAAGTATGCCAAGATCCATTTCCCAGCTGTTTCGGGATTTCGAGAGATCTTTAGATGTATTCAGCCATTAGAGGCTCAATGTTCTTCAAATTTTGTTTTCCTGTATCTCTTGTCTTCATTTAAAACCTATTTACAAAAAAAACAAAGATAGTGTTTCTGGTTACATATATTTAATTTACTAAAAAATTGCTCAGCCAACTTTCTTTGTGGTGGGAGGAATGTGGAGTCCACACCCAGCTATATACTCAGGCATCACTCCTAGGGGAGCTTGAGGGACCATATGAGGTCTGGCCTGGTGCTAGAGCTGGCCTAGTGCAAGGCAAGCACCTTACCTGCTGTACCATCTGGCCTCTCAGTCAACTTTTTACATGATAGTATAGCCTTTATGACCATGAGTTCTCATTTTCCTGAAAGTGACTATTTTGAGCCATGCCATGGGGAAAATAGACTCAGATTTCAGTGCCTTCTCAGATTCCTCCAGCCCAGGCCCACCCCACCTGCACCCCTTCCTCCACAAATAATGACTGTGACCTCTGGCAGTGTCTGATCTCAGATTCCAAGTATTTTTCTGTTCTAGTTGAATTATTCTCACCACCAATATAGATGATAAACACTAGATAATTTTGGAGTATCTCAGATACACAGCAAATTCAGCACACTTTTGGGTAGTTCTGTAAGAATCTCAGTTACAAGTCTCCAAGTTAGCAGGTGCTTGGTGACTATCAGCTAGACTCAAGCACCAGGCTCTCCTTGGAAGGATTCACCAAGAGAAAACTTGTTCCTGGACATTTTGTGGGTTCCCAGGAGGGAGCAGCTGCCAGAGAAAAGAAGTGCTTGCTCCCATGGATTATGGAGATGAGGGTGCTTGTCTAGTAAAGTGTCCCCAAGGGCAGTACTCACCACCTCCAAACTGAAGAGTGGAAAGCAGCTATGTCTGAGAAAATGTCAGTTGAGGCACAACCCGGGGCCACATGTGTGATATTACATTTCTAGCAGCCACATTTTAACAAGGAGAAGGTTAAAGTAGTGAATGTGATTTAATATCAAATGACAATATTAAAATAGTGTTATTTATTATAGCATACTAAAATATTAACACAAAAATATAAAATATTAACTTGATCTAGTCAAACATATAGTTATAAAATTTTTATATGTAAAACAAAATAAATAAGAAAAAGAAAAACTTTTATATTCAATCCAAATAAAATTATTAACAAGACACTTTTTTTTCTCACCCAATCTCCAAGCTCTGGTATACATTCTGCCCACAGCACCCATCTTGGTAGGCTCAGCTGCATCTGATTCCTGTCAGTCTTTGTGCAATACTGACTTGCTCACTGGTGGGAACCCGAGGTCCCCAGCAAGCCCAGTGTGGAGGGAGAGTAGCGGCTGCAAGGACCCCTGCAATTGACTCCAGAGTTTGCTGTGGAGTAGAGCCTAGTGGTCTGGTTTTGGCTCTTCTCAGAGTGACGAAACCAGCCAGTACTGGGCACACATGCCTCAACCAGGATCAGGTCCTAGTCCCAGGAGCCTCTCAGGCAACTGCTTCCAGAAGCCAAAACAAGGAGGAGTCTCTATAGAGAACTCTGCATCTAAAGTTCTCTGCATCTACAGAGCTCAGTGATGCTCAGCCATGGATCACTTTAGCCGGCCCCAGTTTCTGTCCCGTAAGGCCTGACAATCTCTCAAGCACATGGTGTAGATGCACACTCTGGCAGAGACATGCTACCATATGCCATCTCTCTCCAAGCCATGCCGAAGCCAGGGTTCAGAAGCTGTGGCTGTACTGAGAGTTCCATCACCTGGCTTCACCTGGGCTCTGAACTCCCATCTTAGTCACCCTTGTCTGAAGAGGCACCTGGACTAGCATCTAAGGCCCCTAAATGAGTCGCTTCTCACATTTGAGATGTGACTTCCTCCTGAGGGTTGGTTCTCTGTGTCCATGCTGTGTACACTCACTGTCCTGAGTGACATTTCAGTTGAAGGATAAGGAACACAGATGCTCACCCAAGCAGCTAAAAATATGAGTTTTTAGGGAGGGTCTCTACCTGCCATGGGTGTGATCTGGAGCTTTGTTCTTTTTTGCCCCAAAACTCAGTGCTCTTCTTGGCCTCAAGGGAACTAGCATTCTTTTTTTTTTTTTTTTTTTGGTTTTTGTTTGGGGATCACACCTAGCAGTGATCAGGGCTTACTCCTTTTTCTGTACTCAGGAGTCAACTCCTGGTGGGCTCAGGAGACATATGGGATGTCAGGGATTGAACCCAGATTGACTGTGTGCAAAACAATTGCCTTACCCACTATCCCATCTCTCTAGCACATGGGGACCAGCATTCAACTGAGTCTGTGCAGTTCTTTCCTGCTTCTCCTAGTCCTGGACTCAGACTGGAGTTGCACCCAATTTTCCAGCTATGATCTGAAGATGTCTCAGCTCCAAGATCAGGTGAGTCAGTGTCTTACTGTAACCACATATCAATTAGCAGGGAACAATCTTAGATATCAATGTGGCTCTGTTTCTTTGGGGATGCTGAGGTTCAGATGGGGTGTCCAGTAGCAAACCAATTCATTTATTTGCAAACATTAAGATTTGCTCTATGCTAGACAGTCTATGGACTTGGACAAATACTTATCATTGGACATGGCATGTGTCCACAGTTACTATATAGACAGACAGGGTTGCAGAAGCCTTTTATTTTATTTCATTTTCATAGTTTTTCACAATAATTTATTACATTTAACATTCCAACACTAATCCCACCACTATTACACCTTCCCACCACCATAGTTCAAATGTTTTCACTCCAACTCCAAAACCCTGCTACCAAAGCAGGACCTGTCACTGTCACTGTCATTGTCATCCCGTTGCTCATTGATTTGCTCGATCGAGCACCAGTAACATCTTCATTGTGAGACTTGTTGTTACTGTTTTTGGCATATCAAATATGCCATGGGTAGCTTGCCAGGCTCTGCCATGCAGGCGAGATACTCTTGGTAGCTTGCCGGGCTCTCCGAGGGGGTGGAGGAATCGAACCCCGGTTGTCCGCATGCAAGGCTAATGCCCTACCCACTGTGCTATTGCTCCAGCCCAATTTATTTTGTATTGCTTGTTAAGAATAATCTGCTAAAAATTATCTTAAAAAGTTTCCTTAGAAGAAAGTGTGTGAAGATTGTTATATTTCACCCTGGAGCCATTAGCCCTTATATAAGAGATTACTAACATGTTGTTATAGGTTGAGCCTTGTGTGCTTATATCTATAGCTTATATCTATAGCTATAATTTTTTCTCCCTGAGATTGGTTGCCTTCCACTTTACACCCCATCAAATGTGGTGTGCTACGCTTGGTACATCAGTGCTGTAGAGTATAAGATGAATGCGGCCACATGCTTCAGGAATTCTAAAATTTTAAATACAGTGATTTAGCTGTGGTTAATTTAATGTTTTTTTAACTGGATGGTGACTTTGGGGTCCAGAGGCATCTCTGCTGCATGTTGCTTTGTGTTGCTCTCTTCTGAGAGATTTATTTGTGAGTCTCTGGATCGTGGCCATTAATGAGCTTATATGGTGCCAGAGACAATTTGTAGGTATGGCTGCCAGGCTACCAGAAGCACAGGGAGATGGGGGTATGTCACCCATTCCCAACTCCATGCGAGCCTGGAGATTTCAATCACAAGTCTCGCATACCTGGGTTTTTCAGCAGATTTACTCGTGTATGAATCTCAGCCGAGCCTGTGGAGATCAGCTGTGAGCATGGTGGTTGATTTCTAGAGATTTTCAGCTGCTGGGGCTCTGTCGGGGTGAGTGGATGGGGACTTACTTGCCCCACTCCTGGTTGCCCTGGATGATACAGCATGGCGCAGGGTCCAGAGGCCTTTCTGCAACATGTCCTACAGAAGCCTTTATAAAGAGCTCCGTGGGCCTCAATTCTTCAACTCTGTCACTTCCTGAGCCCCTGGAAACCACAGATCTGTTTATCATCACTAGTCTGCCTGTTTCAGAATGTACACATATGTGATACAGTTCTTGCACATGGCAACTCAGCTTTGAGCTCATGTACCTGTTGGCATAACTTGCTGATCTTCCTTCATTCAGGTGAGTAGGTCCCACAGCTGGACTCTGTACCCATTTGAAGGCACTCTGGTTGCTTCCAACATGGTGTGAGAGTGAAGGTGCTATAGGTTTGCTGGACTTTTGGAGAAACTATCCTCGAAAGTACCTGTACTTGTTGTTATTAATAGCAATGAAGGCAACAGGGTCTGAGGTTTGATAAAAAGAGCACTCCCTCAGTTAACCCATAAACGATTATTTCCTTTTTGTGTGTTTTGGTTTGGGGCTCACAGCTGGTAGTATTCAACAGAGCCCTGTGTGCCAGGGAGCAAACCACACACTTTTCCTTTCACCTCTTATAAATCTCAGATCCAGTCTCCTTTCAATAAGTCCCTATTTCTGAAGCTGTACAATCTGTAGGGGAAAAAAGCCCTCCCTACAATCTGCTTTCATGACAGTTTAGTCTTCCCTGACAAGGTAAAAACAATCACCATTTAATATTTTTATCACTGAAGAAATTCTTTACTGAAAAGACTCAAACATCTATTACTGGCATAAACGTAACTGAAACAATTGAAATATGTCAATACATAGTTTTGGTAGTTAACAGACCATTGGCACATACTGTGGAAACCCATTTCTTGCCAGCAGCACCCGGTATACAGCCAAGTCGCCTCCTGCAGGTTGCAGCTGGGCATCCCCATTGTTTTTGCTTTTTTTTCTTTTTAGTGTAATTGAATTCATTTCTTTTACTTGATTTTTTTTATGCCTGGCAAGCTACCTGTGGCATATTCATATACTAAAAACAGTAGCAACAAGTCTCACAATGAAGATGTTACTGGTGCCCGCTCGAGCAAATTGATGAGCAACAGGATGACAGTGATACAGTGATTAATTCACCATGAGGTACAGTAACAAAAATTTCATGTTTGAACTTCGATCATATGGTCATCAAACACCCATCCCTCCACCTGTACATATTTTCCACCCCCAAAATCCCCAGTATCCTCCCCCACATTTTATACCTCCCCCTGCCAGTGTGGCAGACAATTTGCAGAATATTCTTTCTCTACTTTAGTTCTTTTTTTGGGGGGATGGGGGGGCTGGAGCGATAGCACAGCAGGTAGGGCATTTGCCTCACATGCAGCCGACCTAGGTTCGATTCCTCCGCCCCTCTCGGAGAGCCCGGCAAGCTACCAAGGGTATCTCGTCCACACGGCAGAGCCTGGCAAGCTACCCATGGCGTATTTGATATGCCAAAAACAGTAACAAGACCCACAATGGAGACGTTACTGGTGCCCACTCGAGCAAATCGATGAGCAACAGGGTGACAGTGGCAGTGACAGTGTCTTTAGTTACCTTCGATATTTTGAGACCAATCCTATCTACCACCCCTCATAACTGGCAGAAATAAAATTGCTAGACAATGTGTTTTGTATTGTTTGTTATGGATATAATATAATGTTGCGCGGCTGCGTGCCCTAGGAATTCTAAGATTTTAATAATTATTCAGCGATGAAGACATCGCTGCCTCAAGTTGCTTGGGTCTGAGACTCATTTGTATGTCTCTGGATCATGGACAGGTGGAAGCTTAAGTAGAGGGTGGGCGGATGTGGCATCATCTCAGCGTCCCACTAAGGAGGGGGGAAAGAGGGCCCACTCCTCCCCTGTCCTGTGAGACTTGGGATTTATCGTCACTGCGACTCTTGTACCTGGTGCTACTTGCTGGCTTCTAGAAAATGGCAACTGCTGGCAGGCGGAGGGACAACACCTGGCCCCGTCTGGAGTAGGCCAGTGGAGAAGGCCTATTGCAAAATCCCAGGCCATCTCTGCTGCAAGATTCCTTTGTGTGTCCCTCCCCATTGTTATACAATAAGTATCTGGCCTTAACATGGGTTTGAACTGTAAAATTAGGCTTTCGGTCTTTAAGAAGCCTGGATCCATGGTGCTTTTACAATTGTTTGGTTTGGTTTCTGGGCCTCATCTGGCAGTGCTCAAGCGTTACTCCTGACTGCACTCCAGAATCACTCCTGATGGCTCTTGGGGGACCCTGTGGTATGCTGGGTATTGAACCCAGGTCATGCATGCAAGACAATTTCCCTACCTGCTGTACCATCACTCCAGCCCTACCTTTTAAGTTTAGGGTTAGAGTGTTCAGGTTGATGTCGGCGGGTAGATAAGAAAAGGCCCTGGCAATGAAATTTAGGTCAACAGAACTTCTGGGAGGAAAATCCTAAAACTGGTCCACCCTGTGGATACAGAAAACAGAGCTGATAAGACCTTCAGCAGACCCTGAGGAGGTTGGACCCCTCCCATGAAGTTCCTCAAACTCTCAGACCTCTCCCTTAATCTGATTAATTCAGCCCAAAGAAGATCATCACCACTCCCAACCTCCCTGGTAGCCTCTTTAGCAATGGACTTTTACCTGGGAAGAAGCCCCACGTGGGGACAGGTTGGAGAAACCCTATAAAGGCCCTCTGGAACAAGGGACGGGTGTGCATATGCTGCCTGAGCCCATGTGCACTTGTGCCCATGTGGTCAAGCACATGTGGTACCCAAGCACATGTGTCACCCGCATTTCCCCTCTTGAGATGTATACTTTCATGCTTTTGTGTCTAATGCTGGGATGTGTATAGGGGCTTTCTCTGCCCTTGGAGAAGCCCGCGTTCTATCGAGCATGTTTCTCTCTCTCTTTGTCTCTCTCTCTCTCTCTCTCTCTCTCTCTCTCTCTCTCTCTCTCTCACTCTCACTCTTTCTCTCCCTCTCCCTCTCTACCTCTCCACACTTTAAAACCCTCCAAATAAAATCTGTTTTACTTCACTGCTTGTCTACTCCTGAAATTCCTTTCTGTGAGTGAGACAAGAACCCAGTAACCCTGGGTCCCAGGTGGCAGAGAAGGTTGGGGAGAAAATGACTGTCTTTCTCCTCCCAGCTTCACATAAGTCACCCGTGGGGCCCACCAACATCAAGGTTATAAGCATATCAGCATGTTCAGGGTGCATGCATGTCAGCATGTACAATACATGTCAGTGCGTCAGGGGTTATACACATCAGTGCGTTCAGGGGTCATGCCCATAAGCATGTTCAGGGTTCATGCATGTCAGTGTGTTCAGAGGTGTTGCACTTTAGTGCTTTCAGGGGTTGTACATCATTGTGTTCAGGGGTCATGCCCATAAGCGTGTTCAGTGGTCATGCATGTCAGCCTGGTAAAGGGTCATGCCCATAAGCATGTTCAGGGGTCATGCACATAAGCATGTTCAGGGGTTTTGCATGTCAGTGCATTCAGGGGTTATGGACATCAGCGCATTCAGGGTGTTTGCCTGCCTGCACCACCATGTGTGAGTCCTGGTGTGCACATTGCCTTGTCCAGGCTCTTCTGTGCCTGCTGTGTTTTTCTCCAGACCCCGTGATGTGTGAGGGCTGACCTTGCTGAGGTTGTCTGTGTCTGAAAAGCAAATCTTAGTGGAAACGATCTGTGCAGTTTGCGTGGTTCTTCAGGTCTGAGGTGTGCGGTTATAAGGGCTCTTCCCCTCCTGTGTGTGCCTTGGTTATTGCAAGCCTGCAGCAGGAGGGAAGGCTCTGTGCTAAGGAGGCCCTTTCCAGTGGCTCTGCATTCCTGTTTTTCAGGTTGGGGAGTGGGACAATGGCAGTGTTGCCCCTTATGCTTTAGACCCTTCTCTCCCCTTGTCAAAGTCACTCCCACTATCTGTCTCCAGGCTGCAATCTGTAAGCTGGGGGAAAGTGGATGTATATTTAGCTTAATTTACATGACAAAGAGCAAATTACTTGTAAAATGCTAAGCTATTATCTGTGACTGAAGCTAGAATAGTCTGGAAAGGACCCAAGGAAGAAGCTATGAACTTAAAGAGCTAATATTTCACTAGGGAAAAAAGTAAAATATAAAGATTTTTAAAGAAGAAAAGACAAAGAAAGTAAAATTTGTCATTTCAAATTTGTAGAATCCCATGCATTGAGATAAAATTACCTTACATTATAATTAAAAATTACAAATCCCCATTTTTATGATAAAACAGAAAATTATCAGTTACAATAGGTGGGGCTAACTCCAGGAGAATATAAGCTGTCCCTGTACATGGGCAGTTCCTCTCTGCGGGCCATCCCAGAGTGTGGGACACGGGCAGAGTTCATCAAATATCCTAGGGTCCCTGCTTAAGGATCCCCACAACCAGCACCCGGTGCTCCCTGCAATTCTCAGAGCACAGCTTCAGGAAGGCCCCAATTTCAAGTTCTTAGCATGAAACAGACAAGCATTGAATTTAGCTCATCACTCAGCAAAGTCTAAGAATTCCCTGGTAGAAGACACATCTGAATGAAGGAATAAACACCCTTTGTCATGTGCTTACACTCCAGATAGGCCCTCACAGCCCATGGGGCACACATGGGTGTGGGGACCCTGTCTCCTCAGAAGCAGCACTGCTGAGTTAAGCATCTCTTCTCCTTCAGATTGTGATGGCCATGGTTCAGAGAATTCCGTGGCCAACGCTGAAGTCAGTGTAAGACACCTTGTCAAAGCTGACTGCACTGCCAGCATGCAGCTTATCTCAGCACCTGTCTTTTTAGTACCCTCAGTACTAAATGCAAGTACCCTTAGTACTTCATGCAGCCACAGCACCTGAGGGGGTGCTGGAAGTGGGTTCCCTTGAGTCTTTGCAGGTGTTCTGGGCCAGGACAGAGGGGTACATGTGTCTCACCATCCCAAAGCAAGATGACACACGGGGTCAGGCCTGGAAGAAAACAAAGAGGCATGCTTCCTTTGTTTTAACTCGACCCACTGCTATTTCCCTTGTGAGAATCTAAATTACCAGTCTGCCCTCTGCTCTTGAGCTCATCTTTTTTCCATGGGCTCAAGGCCACAGCGCTCAGCTCTTGCAAAGCTTCTTGAAGCTCTGAGTTAGAATTCATGTCTCCTGATTGAGCACTAGTGTCTTATAATCTCCATAATACTTGAATTTTTCTACTTAGACAACCTGTGAGTTAACCCGGGAAGAAAAGGATGAGCATCCAAGAAGTCTCCAGACCTCATAGCCATGTTCTCCCCACCCCACCCTACTCCCAGGTCTGCAGCACCCTTCCTGGTGTTCTGAGTTGAGGTCCAAGCCAAGCTCCTTGAAACAGATTCTCTGAAGGACTCAGCACACAGAGATAGTACAGGGCTAAAGGCACTTACACTGCATGTGCTGGACCCTGGTTTGACCTGCAGTACCACAGGGTTCCTGGGACATAGTAGAGTGTGGCCTTCAAAACCCTGAGAAATGGGGAGGGGACACAAGGGTAGGTGTTCCCCTGCACCTGACAGCAACACACTCTCGGGTCTTCATTTTGGACTACGGGTTCAGTTGGCAGAGAAACACCAGGAGAGGCCCCTTCAAAGGGTTACCTCTCTACCCCAGGGACATGAGGACAGAAGTGACAGGTAGGTAAGAGTTGATACTTGGGGGAATTGGAAGTGATACTCTGTGAGGGGACAGACCTCTGCAGTCCACCAAAGGGCAGAATTTTTCTAACATTTTCACCCCCATCCCTTCAACTGCCCAGGTGTCCATCCAGGAAACAATGTTCCTGGGGGAGTGTCACCCTCTCTGCAGTTAGGTGAAAAAGGCCTGTGGTCAGAGTCCTATGTAAAGACCAAAGGCCTGCCAGAGTCCAGCACATTCACCAAGAATTTGAAGATTCATTACACTCTTCTTTGTAGTTTTCATATCTCTCTGGAATATCCTGAGAAAATCCACCAAATAACTGTGGATAAATTATAGTTTTCTATGATTAGTTCAACCTTCAATCTTCAAAGAGAATGATTCACTTTGTGGCCAGGGCGCTATTCTATTCCAAGGGTCCTAATTCTACAAGATCCCAGGAAATACCATCTCCTACATTGTGTTTTCATTTACTGGAATTTTCTAGGAAAGGGCCTTCCTGCTAGAGGAATAGATTTTTTTTTTTAATAGAGGACCAGATTGTGTTCCAAGAGAGCAATTTGAGAGGAAGTCGTTGACCAACAATAGATTGCATTGCTACAAACATCTTTGCTGACTGTAGTTTGGAGTGTGTTTTTATTCAGACAGCTTGGTGGAATGAAATAACACGTCCTTTTCATTCATTGTCCTTTTCTCTGCTGGTGAGTTTGAGTTTCTTCCAGTTTTTACTAGCCACATACAGTTACTCATCTGTCATTTGTTATCTCTAATCTTTGTTCACTTTTTCTATTAAAAAAGAAAAAAAAAAAACATAGTTTTAGGGCTGGAGAGATAGTACAGCAAGTACGATGCTTTCCTTGCATGTGGGCCAAACTTGTTCAACCCCCAGCATCTCATATGGTCCATATGGTCGCATATCCACCAGGAGTGAACCCTGAATGCAGATGAAGTAAGCCCTGGGCACTGCTATATGTGACTTTAAGACAAATAAACAAAAATATAATTTCTTGGGCTAGAGACATGGTACAGCAGGTAGGGCACTTGCCTTACATGCTATCGATACAAGTTTGATCCCAGGTTCTACATATCAGTACCGTTCTCTAAGCCTGCCATAAGCCTGCCTGAGAGCAGGGACCAGAAGTAAGTACTAAGCGTTGTCATATGTGGCAAAAAAAAACAACCAAAGAAAACCATAGTTCCTTTTAAAAGCTTTTAAGATTTTCAAGATTCTTTTAATGCCAGGGCTGGAGAGATAGTGCTGGAGAGGGGAGGTGGCTGCCTTGCATTCCACTGACCCTAACTTGAATCCCTGGTACCACAGTAGAGCCCTGAGCCCCACTAGGGTTTTTTGTTGAGCCCAGAGGCATAAATAGCCTCTTAGTAGCACTGGGTATTGCCACCCTTCCCCCAAAACAAACCAAAGGGCCAGAGCAAAAGTACAGCCACTCGGTCAACCCAGCTTTGGTTCCTGCCACCCTATATGGTCCAAGCCTGCCAGGAGAGATCCCTGAGCACAGAGCCAGGACTAAGCCCTAAGCATAGTGAGGTGTGTCCTCCAAACAAACAAACAGACAAACAAACAAACAAACAAACGTAATTTTCTTGCTTTACAGGAGCAATATATATTGCTCTGATCCCAGCCCATGTTCTATCTTGAACACACACTTCTTCCCTTTCTCTCCCCTCACATCTTCCTAAATTAATTTCAATAAAAACGATCTCATTTTGGGACTGGAGATTGGTACAGCAGATGAGACTTTTGCCTTGCAGTTGATCAGGTTCAATCCCCTGCATCCCATATGGTCCCCTGAACACTGCCAGGAGTGATTCCTGAGTGCAGAGCCATAAATAATCCCTGAGCATAACCAGGTGTGACCCAAAAATATCAGCATAAACTTCTCTCACCTCTTCGCAAAGTTGAGAAGGCAGACCAAATTGTTCTAACATTAGTATTTCATGTCTGCGAAGAGAAATTTGCAGAGAAATCTACAAATAATGTTTAGCATTTGTTTCCAACGTTGAAGCAAATATTTGAGACAAGAAGCAGGGTATACACATGCAGGTCAACAATGAAGCACTGTGCCCACCAGCCCCCCAGTCTCCCAATGCAGGGGAGGGGCCCTCAGATCATTCAGAGGCTATCAGCTTGGATCAGGTTCACCCACAATCTCACCATAATTACTTCTTCCTTTATGGTGTCTCAGAATGTGTTCACATTCATGCCAAGTGATGGGCATAGTCTGAGGTCAGCACCCTCTCTGAGCCTCTTGGGAGACTGTTTCAGTGGCTTGAATAACGTGTGTGCCTTTTGCATGCCTGGGAGGGAGGCCAGGCTGGCCTTTGAAGTGCCTAGGGCTGTGGAACAAAGGGAGAGTGAGAGGTACTTCCCAGAGGCAGGCTGCTCTCCCAACTCTAACTCCTGTGGTTTCCCTACAACCCTGTCCCCACCTAGTGCTGAGAGGGACAGTCCCCTGAAAAGAACTAGCTCAAAGGCTAGAAAGTGCAGAGATTAAGGCACATGCCTTGCATGCAGTCAGCCTCCATTTGATTCCTGGTACCACATGGCCCACTGAGCATTTCTGTGTAGCCTTGGAAGCCCCTGAGCATCACCGGAGTGCCCCAGTGATCTGTGGCACTGCAGGGTCAGAGTGGCCTTCTTCTCCATCCCTCACATTGTACTGCTGGCCCTGCTGGCTGAGAAACACCGAGAGGACCCAAAAGAATCATCAAGAGCACTACTTGGGAAGCCAAAAATAAGTAAATAGCAAATAAATAGCTTAACAAAGAACAAACTTGTGCCTAAAAATCTTGTCAAGGGGGTATTCACAGGTCACATGGTTACAGCAAATGATTTTAAATACATGCTTCCATGCATCACTTTTGGTTTTTGGTTTTGGGGGTTTTGTTTGTTTGGTTATTGGGATTTTTGTTTGGTTAGGGTGAGAGACCACACCAAGCGATTTTCAGGGGTTACTCCTGGCTCTACCCTTAGGAATTACTCCTGGTGGTGCTTCAAGGACCATGTGGGATGCTGGAGATCTAATCTGAGTAAGCCACATGCAAGGCAAGTGCCCAACTGCTGTATTATCACTGTGGCCCAGCCACCGATCACTTTTCTATTGCTGACCCCAACTCCAGCTTCCTCAGTAAATGCAGTTCCCAATCACAGTAGTTTTGTTTTCCTACATATCTTCCCCAAAATGATGCTTGGTGTCAAAGTATCGATCTAAGCTGCAGGGTGTTTCTGAAGGTTGAGGAAGGCTGCATGCTCCTTAGCATCTTGGCTCCAGATCCTTCCATTTGCTGAGTAGTCTCTCTTTGACTAAGATGATTGTCAGGCTTGGGAATGATGAGAAAGGACTTCAGAGGAAACCAGTTCTAACTATATTAACAGAGTAACTCCTGTCCAGATGAATCAGGTGTCACTTTGGTCAATATTTGTCAAATCAAGTAACAGCTTAATTCATTAAGGACACGGTTTTCAAACAAATGTCTTTAAAAATATGCCTAAAGTGTGTGCAAAGTGTCCACCCTTCCCTTACAGCCACAGATGTTGGTCTCTGAACCACACACAGAATGTTCATTTGCTACAGACTGGAAAACCAGAACTTTGGGTCTGTCTCCTAGAAAGCTGCACTGACAGGGCTTCTGTGCCAAGTGTCAGAACCTTCTTGTCAGAGACACAGCTAGATATTTGTAACCTCTTGCTGTTCTGAGTCCCTAGACTTTTAACAAAACACCAGGGACCTTGTTGTTTTGTCCAGCACAACTCCCAGAAGTCAGTGGGGCTGGAATGACAGTCCCCTCAGAGCACAAGCTGTTCCACTTGAGAAGGTCCTAAGGAGCATCATTCAGATAAACCCAGATGCTTGGCAGTGCCCTTTGCTCAAATGTAAGGGGCAATACCTAAGCCAACAAAGTTGTTCACTATGAAAATCCCAGCTGAAAGCGTCCATGTAGTTGAATTACAGCTTCTGCTTTCTATGCTCTTGTTCCAGTTAGAAAACCAAACCCTTACGATAGTAATCAGGGGTCTGGTAGGAGGAGGTGAGGTTCAAGGGACCGGTGGGTAAGTGAAGGTGATTCTAGTGCTCTTTATAATACCATCCTGGCTTTGCTTTTGATTTTTGTTTGTTTTGTGGACTTCCATTTCCATAGAAAAGAGCAATGGTCCACTAAACATCCCAGATCAGGAGGGTGGAACTCCTAATGGATGCTCAGGGACACATCACTTGGCAAATGGAAGGTGGCTTACAATGGGAAGTACACAGAACTGGACTGGATGCCAGCCATGCTAGGCAAGGAAGGAGGCCCATGCACTAAATGGATATCCTGAAAACCTGCCTTTCCCAAAACAGGAGTCAAGGTCATGACCCTCTTCAGCATCTCCCAGCCGACATGTGGTAAGCAACGCCCCACTACCTGAGGCTGAGAGCTTCCCTTTGCACCCCTTTCTCCCAGCCCCCAAATGAGTCCCAGTTCTTAGGTACTGACAGTGGAGTGGAGTCCACAGGCCAGTGTGTGAAGCTCAGGCACCCACAGCCCAGTCCACCCCAGAGACTGGAATACTCTGCACACACTCTGAGTCTTCATGCCATAACTGGGACCTTCCCCTGGGCTCTTCACTGGCACTGACAACAAGGTTGCCCTCTGCAGGTGGTCCTCTATGACCCTCTGCTCACAGCCACTTCCAGAGTGGAAAGTTCCTCCTCCACTAAGAATGTTTGGAGTTTGTCTCTGAAGAGATCTTTACAATCTGAGACTGTTCCTTAAACTCAGGCATTTCCTAAATCAGCCTGGATGCTTCGGCCCTCTCATTGCACAAGCCCCCGTCTCACCCTGGAAGCCTCACAGCCCTTCCTGCAGATAAGGCTGTACACACTTACCGTGCCTTATTTAGTTTAAATTCTGCATCTCTGTAGAACAATGTTGCTGCCCTGCTAAGGGATGCTGGACCCATGGAGAGGTCACAATAGCCTCAGGTACAATTGGGGATGCTTTCTGTTTGCTTAAAGAAGATAATTTTTAAGGGGGTCACTGAGCAATTTTTTTTCTGATAACGGAGCAGTAGGACAAGTAAATCTGAGAACCTCTGTTATAGAGTCTCCATATATGTAAAAAATTTGAGTCTTCATTTTTTTTTATTTTCTTTTTGAGTCATACCTGGCGATGCACAGGGGTTACTCCTGGCTCATGCACACAGGAATCACTTCTGGTGGTGCTCAGGAGACCATATGGGATGCTGGGAATCAAACCTGGGTCGGCCGCATGCAAGGCAAACGCCCTACCTGCTGTGCTATTGCTCCAGCCCTCAAAATTTGAGTCTTCTTGCCTCTTAATTTGATGGTTATTTGATTGCTCAGGCAATCTTAGAGAAGACTAAGGAATGGAGATTTCCTGTCTGTGCCTTGGGTCTCCAAGATCAAGACCAAAGAGGTGTCAGTGCTGTTGTGTGAGGGCAGCTACCAACTTCAGACATCTGAGAGCCAGTGAGGGGAGAGAGGGAAGCCAGGTGGGCATGACAGCTATGAGATCTCCATGCCAGCACCAACCAGCTAGTTAGGTGTTCCCTTACCAGCTGAGCTGTGGGATGGGCCATGGAGCCTCTGGCATCTTAAGGACACACACATGGCTCCCCTGAGCCTAGACTTCCTTCCAGTTGGTGGCTGAGTTCCCCAAAAGCATCCCCAGAGAGAGCCTTTCAGAGCTGGTCTTGAAGTTACGTGGATGTAGCTACTCCTTGTGAGCAAAATAGAGATAACTTCCCCCTTGTAGGGAACAAGATCTTGGCAGTGGTGTGGCAAGGACTGTAATGGCACATAAGACCAGAAATGGTGCTGTCCACATTTCTGGATCATTTTCCCCAATGATTAATAACACCTGCAATTTAGAAGTATAAACATTTTCAATGAACTTTACTGTAGAGACCACGAAACTTGTTTGGTTAACTCAGGACTTAGCAATTATCTTACTATGTTATCATTGCCAATTTACTAATCTGATATTTTAAGCTTCATTAGAGCAGGAAATTAAACTTGTTTTATTCCACCATTATACCTATAACACCTGGTGGGATTCTGGAATTTTATTGATGCTTAATTAATATTTTCTAAATAAATGAATCCATAAGTATATATTAACTTGATAGCATAAATCTCACATAACTGCCTTTTACGGCAAAATCTTTTCTCATAAATATATTTTAGAAATTTGATTCCAATTTGTTATCTTTTTTTTTTTTTTAGTTTTTTGGTGACATCCGATGATGCTCAGAGATTATACCTAACTCTGCACTAAGGAATTACAGCTGGCAGTTCACAGGGGAGAATATAGGATCATATGAGATGCTAGGGATTAAACCCAGGTCACCAACATGCAATACAAGTACCCTACCCAGTGTACTAATTCTCCAGCTCCTATTATTATAATTTCTGGTTAGTGAACCAATCAAAAGCAGTGATAATTGACCATATTATAGGATTATAACCTCACCACAATTGTGGTAACCGGCAACAACCTGATATCTAACACAAGACCCACAAGTACAGGAGTTGGTAAGATACATTGCACTTGGTCTCACATATGAAAGCATGGAATGTATAAACCAGGAAATTTGGTGTCCAACCTACACTTTGGAGTTACTCAATATTAATTAGGTGTTTCCAGTCCCACTTGAAGTTGGGGTTTGCTTTAAAGCTTGGGTTGGGCTTCATAAGCTATTACAAGTCTGCCCCGCTCAGTTCCCTCACTGACACTCTTAGTTAACCAGGGTGAAATTACCTGTAAGCAAATGTGAGCAGCATAACCTTTATATTCTGAGGACAGAAAGAGAAGTTGTAGTGAGCTTTCTACAGTCCCCTATTCCATGCATCCTTTGGAGTGGTAGTACCCTGTGGGGCCCATTGACAGCCGAGTCAGCATGAAGGGACAGTGATGCATGGAACGTTCATTTGTTTTTTGTTTCCATTCCTGGTAAATTATTATGAGGTAGAACTTGACATAAGAGGTGGGGGTGGGAAGGAGCCTTAGGAATCTGCAACCATCGGTGGCTGTGCACTGGGCTGGTGGCATGGCCTGGGGGACAGGGCCCATTATCTTGGCACTCTTAACTCTCAAGCTTTTGGCTTTTTCATGTTTCAGTCACTCAAATTAGAAATCCAATGAAAGTATTATTGAGGGAACTTGAGATATCACAGTGGTCATGCCTCATATCTTGTATGCACCCACCCAGGAATTAATTCTCAGTGCTATAGAGAACTGTAGGTCCCCAAACACCACCAGGTATGGTCCAGGGATCTCTAGCACATGCCACATCCTTGGTCTTTGCACTGAACCAATGCCCCAGTTGACCAGAATTGCCCCAAGACCCCTCTGGCTTCCTGAGCACCGCTTTGGGGACCAAATAAATAAAAGTTTATTTGATCGCTGATCATTGAAGATAAAATAGGTTAGTATTGTTAGTCTAATGTCATTTTACATTTCTCAAAATATCACATTATTTCATCAGATAAAACTTTTTTTTATTTTTTTTATTTCCTACCTGATGATGCCTTAAAAAAAATCTTTTTACTTTTCACCAATACACAGATATGCCCATATGTAAATTACCCTGATAATTATTAAAGAGGTAGTTCTCCAGTGGCAAAGAAATCTCGAGTATTTATCAACATAGGTACCCAGGAAAATGGGGTGTTTGTTTTGTATCACAGAAGAAAATTCTAACCAAGTATACATTGTAATGCAAGAATTATAGTGAGAACTAATGCAACTACATTTTAATTTTCCTTATGGGATAATTTATATTCCATAAAATCCTTCCATAGAATGTATGCATCAAACAGATTTGATCAGACCAGTTTTGAACATTCCTGTTATCTCCTCCAATTCCTCAACCCTTTTTCAGTCTGTATTCTCATTCACTCCCACCCACTCAACCACTGATCTGATTTCAGTAATAAGTATTTGACTTTTCTGCACATTTATGTAAATGGAGTCCATATGTAATATTAGCATCTGCTGTTTTCTTGGGCTAGAGCGATAGCCAGTGGGTAGGGCATTTGAGCCAACCTGGGTTCGATTCCTCCGCCCCTCTCGGAGAGCCCGGCAAGTTACCGAGAGTATCTCACCCACTGGGCAGAGCCTGGCAAGCTACCTGTGGCATATTCGATATACCAAAAACAGTAACAACAAGCCTTACAATGAAGACGTTGCTGGTGCCTGCTAGAGCAAATCGATGAGCAACAGGATGACAGTGATACAGTGATACAGTTGTTTTCTTAGCATAATATTTTTAAGATGCAGTAGCAGTTATACTTCATTTCTTTTACTCATGATCACGAAATCCCGTTAATCATCGATTTCTTGAGCGGGCTCGGTAACCTCTCCATTCGTATCCTTTCCCTGAGATCTTACTCTCTCTACTCAGCCCTCCCAATGATGTCACACTGGAGGCTCTTTCAGGGTCAGGGGAATGAGATCCAGCTTGTTACTGGCTTTAGCATATGAATAGGCCATGGGAAGCTTGCAAGGCTGTCCCATGTGGGCAGGAAACTCTCAGAAGCTTGCCAGTTTCTCCCAGAGAGAGAAGTAGGCTACAAGATATCTGGGAGCTCACTTCTGGGAGCTTGCTTTTAAATCTCTGGATGTTGGCCGTTAATGGGATTACACACACCTGGGTTCCTCTGCCGGTACCTTCATGCATGAGGCCTGTCTGTGGGGAGGGGCCTTGAGCATGGCTGTAGCTAGGTTCCGGTGGTCTTCGGCCTAAATTCGGAATAAATTCCTTTTATTGCTGAGTAATATTCCATCACCAGGAGAAGCTGCATGTTTTGATCCAATCAACCAGTTAACCAGTTCAATTATTTGAATATCTGTTGCCATGCTGTATACATGCAAAATTTTGTGTGGATATATTGTTTCATATATCTTGAGTCATAGATTCTTGAAAATTCTGGAAGACATGATAACCTTATGTCAAACGTTTCAATGTTAATTTTTTTCCAAGTACCTATAGGGTTTTCCATTCTTACCAGCAGTATCTGAGGGCCTCTACTTCACCATAATCTGGTCAACCCTGGGCCTACCTATCTTTCTCTTAGCTGACCATTCTCTGAGAGGATGGTACCACATGCAGTTTTCATCTACTTTTTAGCAATAACTCATAGAGGTTGACACATAGCCCCATATTTTTGAATTGAATAACAAAGCAGTATGAATGGAAGGAGCAGGTAGAAGTTATTTTTCACTATAGAAATTCTATTTCTATTTCTCTTTTTTAATAGGACCCTTAACTAGAACCACAGAACCATTGCTTCCCAGAAAAGCAACTTTGCATGTCACTAAAGTCCTTGTGTTATGAGAAAAAAATGAGATTAGAATAATTTTCTTCCACAGGTTCATAGCACCTCTACTGGAACACAGTCCTTTAAACCAAGACTATTCTGTTGTAACCTGCAGGTGTGTCTTGTGTCTACAAACACAAGCTTGCAACTTTCTGTTCATGGTCTCAGTTCATTCGGTGGTACTCATAGACTGAGAATCAAAAACGCCAGTGCTTTAGGACACTGTTGTTAGGGATTTTATTTGTTGGATTTGTTTCCATGTCTTTATTGTAGCAAATGTTTCCTTGATCCTGTTTGAACATTATCTCCTACTGAGAAAACACCCATTAAGGTTTTTGACTGTTTCCTAAAAGTGTAAAGTCTCAAATTCTACAATTTTGTAAAAAATTGATGTTTATTATATGCAGAAATATGCTGGGGATTCATGGAGAAATAAGCAAAGCCCCAACCGTGGAGGTATTAATATTTTACAAAAGGGCCAAATTATTTCAAATAGGGCTGTTTAACAAAAACACCTTGTGATTATAGAATAACTCTATTTTAAAATCTAGTAATCATTCTTATTAAATTGAAGAATGATAGTAGGTCTAAACATGATTCAAGTGGTCAAGCACATGCCTTACCTGGCAAGGTCCTGGCTTTCATCCCCAGCTCTAGTTGGGCTCTTATCACCACTGGGTGTGGCTCCTGTGTAAAAACAGACATGTAGAGAATTCTAATTCCATGTTTTCAATTTTCAGATGGCTTAGTATGCAATCAGTACCTAATGCTGGTATATTGTGAAGTTTTGTAGATTTTGTTTTTTTAATTTAAGTTATAGAACGTTAGAAACCAATGTATAATATAAGCTATTTGTCAGGCCTCATTTAACAAGAACTCCTACTACCCAGTTACTTCAGTGTCATCTCACTGAGAAACTGGATATTCATTTAGACACTCTGAAGCTAAAAGTAAGTACTTTGAAGAACACACAATATATATATTTTTTTGCTTTTTGGGGTCACACCTGGCAGATACACAGGGGTCATTCCTGGCTCTGCACACAGGAATTACCCCTGGTGGTGCTCAGGGGACCATATGGGATGCTGGGAATTGAACCTGGGTTGGCCACGTGCAAGGCAAACACCCTACCTACTGTGCTATCTCTCCAGCCCCAAGAACACACAATATTTATAGTAATCTAGAATCAGGTACTTATAAATATATGTACTTCTCAAATATGTTTCTTGCTTTTTAGGCCTACATTCTCCAGTTTTCTTTTCAAAAGGAAACACCAGAAATAGTACTTTCCATCTCCAGAGAAAGAAAGATCTGCATATATTTCCCTTGTGTGGGGGAGTATCATGCAGAGAGGCCTTGCAGTCACAGTGTAGTCAGCAAAGAACTTAGCAATGAGAGACATTTGGGCCTCAATGAACCTGAGTCCTTCTCCACAACATTCCCCTAGCCTATGCTCCCAGCCAATGGCCCATTGAGCCTTGCACATAATGGCAGCCACACATCTTTTATTCATTTAAATTTTTTTTATTGAATCACTGTGAGATAAAGCATTACAATATAGTTCATGGTTGTGTCTCAGTCATACAATGTTCCAAGACCTATCCCTCCACCAGTGAAATTTCCCAGCTATGCCATATGTATTAAATTGTGGTAAAATACACATAATATAAGATTTTCTATCTCAACCATTGTAAATGCACAGTCCAGCTGTATGTATCATATTCCACATTGCTTTGCAATTAATATCCAGAATTTTCTCATTTTGCAAACTCTTAACTCTACTTACGAAGCACCTCCCCATTTTTCCTCCCCCAGCCCTGAGCAAGCACTACACTGCTCTCCTCTCAGTGAGTGTGGCCACTACTGTTCCCAGTGCTAATAAAATCATATTGCATGTGTCCCTTAAGTTGGTTGGCTCCTTAAACCAAGTTGCACTGAAGTCACATAGGTCTAACCTAATGAAGATTTCCAGATTATGATCCAACATCTAAATCACCTCACATGTTTCTGCCAGAAGTGATGTTCCAGAGAGAGGTACAATGGGTATGGCACTTGCCTTGCATACCACTGACCTAGGTTCAATCCTGATACCACGTATGATCCCTCCAGCACCACCAGGAGTGATCCCTGAACAAAGAGCCAGGAGTAAGCCCTGAGCTCTACTGGGTTTGGCACCAAAAAAAAAAAAAAAAAAAAAAGAGAGATAAGTAAGTCCCTCTCCATCCCTTAATAGTTAATCCTTTTACCTGATTTACTCTCCTAATCTCTCTAACTGGTAACAACTGCTTTGTTCTCATAGTCTAAGACTTTCTGGCTTTGTTTTGTTCATTTGTTATTTTTAACCACATGAATGTGGTCATCTGGCATTTATCTCTTTCCAACTTGCTGCAGGAATCCTGATGTCCTTCACTTCACTCATGCTATAAATCTATCTTTCTGTGTGTATCTAGCAGAGCTGCATCTGTCCTGTGTTTATAGGCCACCACTCCTTTATCCACTCATCCTTCATGGGTATCCTTCATCCTATTTTTTTTTGCTACTGAAAATAATGCCTTTAGAAATATAGGAAGCAGACAACTCTTTAGATTCATGTATTAGTATTTCTTTGGTAAATATACAAAAGTGGGACCACTGAATCGTATGAAAATTGTTTTTAATTTTTAGGGCTCCCCACAATGCCTTCTACTGAGGCTTTACCATTGACTTTTCTCCAGCAGAGCATGAGACCCTTTCTCGCCACATCCTCTCCTTCATTTCTTTTTGTCATTTCTTTGAAATTTTGGATTTGAGGTTTTATTTTGATTCTTTTTGTTTTCCTGGTGGGGGTAGGATGGTGTTGGCATCATGCCCAGCAGTACTCAGGGTTACTCATGGCTCTCTGCTAAGGGATCACTCCTGGTAGGTCTTGGGAACCAAATGGGATGGAGGGGATCTAACTCAGGTCAACCATGTATACGGCAAGTGCCCTACCTGCTGTACTATGGTTTGGCCCCTACTTCTTGTCTTTTGGATTGTAGCCATCATTATAGATGTGAGTTGAGAGCATGTTTTGGTTTTGATTTATGTTTCCCTAATAATAAAATCTGAGGAACATCTTCTCATGGACTGTTGACCATCTGTGTGTCTTCACTGGAAAGTGACTCACTCTGCTTATGGTCCTAAGTGTTGCTATTGTTGTTGAGTACTTGAATGTTGTGCTGTTGAGTACTCAAGTTCTCGAGTGTTGTTATTGAGTATTCAGAACTGCTTGCATGCTCACCCTAGTCAGATGTGTGAGTTGTCAGCTGTTTCTCCCATTCAGTGGCTGCTCTTTTCACTTTTATGACATCCCCTCTGTGCTTTGGACATTGTACTCATTGTAACCCCGTGTGTCTCTTGTCACTTGTCACTGAATAGTCAGTTTACTTAACATAATGTCTTTGAAATTCTCCATGCTGTAATCTGTGTTGGAATTTCCCTCCTTTCTACAGGTGAATAATATTAGATTGAGTGTTCATATGACATTTTGTTTATCTCTTCTTCTGTTGATGTACAATTGGTCTGCTTCCTTTGACCTTTTACCACCATGGATAATTTACTATGAGCCTGGATAAGCAGATATCTCTCCTAATTTTAAAATTAATCCTATGTGGCCTGGAGGGGATAGCACTGGGATTTAGAGCAACTGCCTTGCAAGAGTGTGGTCACAAGTTCAAAACCATGGTATCCTATCTAGAAGTGCTCAGAGGTTACTCCTGGCTCTGCACTCAGGAATCATTCCTGGAGATGATTAGGGAACTATACTGGGTACCTGGGATCTAACCTATCTAACCTGGGTCGACAACATGCAAGACAAGTGCCTTACCCACTGTACTATCCCTCCAGCCCCTCACCATTACATCTCTGACTGCATACAGGACCAGTTAGCTGGGAGAGTATTCAGAGTATTCAGAAAGCTCTGAACAAAATATCAAGTACCGTTTTTTTGCCACCTGTCCACTCACTTCTGTATGGAGCTTGGGGGTGCTACGCATCCTGCAAGGTGATGCTGTCCTTTCCAACTTTTGTTCTCCATGTGAATACTTTCTTAGAGCTCCAATTCAAGGCTCTCTTGCCTTGTTGTCTCCGGGTTTCCTCTTCATTATAAGTTCCATAAGAGCAAAAGCTATCTCTGTTCATGATTGCATCTGAACCCATTACATAGTCAGGACTCAAGAGAGGACAAGTGAATTGGACCCTTTGGGAAGTTAAACGCAACCTCAAAGTATATCATATGTGGTTAACACCGAGTGGGTGCTTGGTAATGATTGAAATCATAATCCACATTTCAATAGACACAGGACCATTTATTTGATGAGTGTACTAAGATTCATGAATGGTTTCTCTGAAACTAGTTCCCACTGACTCTAGGTTAGCTATAGATTCAGAGTGTCCTTTAACTAGAATGACCAAAGCAGTAAGTGGGGTGTACAGACAATACAAGTACAGCCAGCAATTCATTTCTGCATACCATGTATCCAAATTGACGATGTTTTGTTAAATTCCGAAAACAGAATTGCGATAAGGTTACTTTTATAATTTACCAACTTTTGTAAGAGAATTTGATGCTGATTACACCCCACACCTCTGTCCCTATCAATGTTGTATAGCTGGACTCATGGCACAAACTTCTTAGTAAAAAAAGTTTCCACTAATAAATGAAGCAAGGTTTTGAATGTGGTCAGATCTGGGGACCTAATGACTCCTGTACTCTGAGTTGCATCCATCTGGTATTCAGATTTCATCATTCAGATGAAATCTGCTCCCACCCATAAGCCTGCACTGACCTGGGTAAGAAAGAATCTTGGCCGTCTCATGCATTAAATTCTTTTCCACATGGGGCCGGAGCGATAGCACAGCGGGTAGGGCGTTTGCCTTGCACAAGGCCGACCCGGGTTCGATCCCCGGCATCCCATGTGGTCCCCCGAGCACTGCCAGGGGTAATTCTTGAGTGCAAAGCCAGGAGTAACCCCTGAGCATCGCTGGGTGTGACCCAAAAAGAAAAAAAAAATTCTTTTCCACAAAATTTGGTTGACTTCCTATTGGTTCATCATACTATATAAATGCCTGAAGTCCAGCTTCACCCATGACACATGTTTGAGCCCACCTCACTGACCATCCCATGAAGTCCCACTTTGAAATAGTGACACTGTATCCTCTGTCAACCAGATATGTTTTGTTTTGCTTTTGGGCCATACCTGGTGGTACTCAGGGCTGACTCCTAGGTCTGTGCTCAGGGATCACTCCTGACAGGGCTCAGGGGACCATATGTTATGTGGTGTCAGGGATTGAACCTGGGTCATCCATGTGCAAGGCAAGTGCTCTACCCTCTGTACTATCATTCCAGTCCCTTAACCAGATTTTTTTTCAGTCAAGGTTATTTTGTGTGTGTGTGTGTGTGTGTGTGTGTGTGTGTGTGTGTGTGTGTGTGCGCGAAACATTACTTCTTTTCACATATGAGAGGAGCTATCAGATAACTTTTCACTTCCTGACTTATTTCATGAGCAGAATCACTAGATCCATCCATGTGGTCCCAAAATGAGACTTATGCTCTCTACAATTGATCTCTGTTCCTTGGGTTTCTCTATTGCCTTGCCTTTTTTTGTCTGTTGGTGAGCATCTGGGTAGGCTCCAGTTGTTCCTCCTGTGGACAATGCTGCTAGAATCCAGAGTAGATAGTCTTTAGAGTGAGTGGTTCTGCCCTTGGGGTAAGAACCCTCTATCTTTGGGCTTTTATTGTATTTCTACAGTTTTCCCTGAGGCTATTTATTCTCACTGGTCCTGAGCAAGCTTCTGATCTCCACTTCTCACCAGGGATGTTTGCTTCTGCCCTTGTGCTCAGTCATTGGCACAAGTGTGGGATGGAAGCCCAATACGGCTTGAATCTATACTTCTCTGATAGTCAGGAAGGCTGAGCAGCTTCTCACCTGCCTGCGCCATCTGTGTGCCTTCTTGTGAAAAGCATCTGTTCACCTCTTTCTCCCATTTCTTTATGTTGTTGTTGTTGTTGTTAAAGAAGTGGTCCTTAAAAGCAGAATGAGGCTGTGAACTTTAACCTCTAACTGAACTACACATTGACTGTTGCACCTGATTATAGGTGTGTGTTCCTAGATAATCACATCCCACTGTAGAGGTGAAGAATGTGTGAACACCCACATTTGTTCTGCAAGTGGGTCACACATCTGAAAGTGACCTCAGTGACAGGATGTGCAGAGCCTCACACAATATAAAACTAATCAAATTACCTACCTAGCAGTTTATTTTCAGAGGAATAAATTTATTTTAAAAATTGGAGATTCGATGCTCCTGCAAAGGAAAACAAATTTTCACCATGAATGTGTCTCTGGAAACCACAGACACAGATCAGAAAACAGGTAAAGGTGTGATGCTTTAGCTCTTAGCTAACAGACTAATGCAACTGGCTAAATTTTAAAATACAGAAAAATAAAGTGGAAACCAGACCCACTGAAATTCTGTGTTGTCCCCATCCCAGGTTTGGTAGAAGTAAAAGAACAAGGATTTCCTGAAAGTGAAGGGCCAAGAAATTATTCTTGAGTCCCTGATGAAGGCCTCAAATGAAAATACATCCAAGTCAGACTGAACTTGCTGCCCTTCCACTGCAGCTGCTCTGCAGAGGTATGACTTCAACACAGCACCATGCTTCATGTATTAGAGCTGTGGGCATGATATGTTTGTTAGGGACTATGGTAAAATGTCAGAAACTCTTTGGACATGGTAATCTTATACTAAAGGTTCTGTGGAAATGTGTATTGTGTTCCAGGGGCTCTGTATACATGATATAATATGTCAAGAACATCTATAATGTGTGTCAGGGCCCCTGTGACATTTATAACATGTGCCAGGGGTTCTGTTACATAATAACATGTGTTAGGGGCTCTGTAGACATGGTAACGTGTCAGGGGCTCTGTGGACATGGTAACATATGTCAGGGGGCTTTGTGGACATGTATAATGTATGTCAAGGGCTCTATGGACATAATCAGGGCTCTATAGACATGTCAACATGTGTCAGGGGCTTTGTGGACATGTGGGATCCAGGGGCTCTGTATACATGATATAATATGTCAAGAACTATGTATAATGTATGTTAGGGCTATAGTGACATTTATAATATATTTATAACATGAAAGAGTCCCTGTCAAATGACAACATGTGTCAAGGGCTCTGTGGACATGGTAACATGCATCAGGGACTGTGGATATGTGTAATGTGTGTCAAGAACTCTGTCAGGGGCTCTGTAAATATGTGTAATATGTACTATAGGCTCTGTGTACATGATAATGTATGTCAGGTGCTATATGTAATGTGTATCAGAGGCTCTGTGGACATGGTAATGTATGTCATTGATTTCTGTGGACATATGTAATGTTTATTAGGGGTTTGGTGGACATGGTATCATGTCAGGGGCTCTGTGGACATGTGTGATGTGTATCAGGGGCTCTTTGGACATGGTAACATGTCAGGGGCTCTGTGGACATGTGTAATGTGTGTCAGGGGGCTCTGTGGACATGACAATGTATTTCAGGGGCTATGTTTACATGTGTAATGTGGTTCAGGGAGTCTGTGACATGTACTAATGTGTCAGTGACTCTGTGACATGATAATGTGTGTCAGGAACTCTGAGAATTTAGTAACATGTGTTATGAGTTCTGTAGACATGATAACATGTACCAGGCACTCTGTAGATGTGGTAACATGTGTCAGTGACCTCTGTGGACATGATAACATGTGTCAGAGGTCTGTGGACAGGCAACATGTGTCAGTGATCTCTTAAACTTAAACCTTTGTTGACACTAGCTCTAGGCTTTCCCTAAGCTCTATCAAAGGTACCAGGCTAGTAGAAATAGGCCAAAACCAACCAGTACAGCACAGTGGATAAGGGTTTTGCCTTGTATATGACCAATTCTGGCTCAATCTCCAGCCCAAGCCCCATCAGCAGTGATCTCTTATCACAGAGTTAGGAATAGGCCCTAAGTACAGCTGGGTGTTGCCCACCCCATCCAAAAAGAGGAATATAGCATGCCCCACCTTATACTCAGGTTGGCCACAAACTAAACTTTATTTACATAGAAAACTGCACACTTTCTTGGCCACTGATGACTTTAGTTTTAGAAAAATGTCCAGGGTCATGAAATCAAAATGTCCCAATTCACATGAAAGCTGATCAACAAGCACAGTCACTTAGTTAGGATCTATTTCAATTAAAATGCTTTTTTTCTACTTCACTTTTAAAAATCCATTCACAAAAATTAAACACACAAATTTTAAAATCTATATTTATCTGTTCTTATTTCCATATTTCTATCTCTTTCTTTTCAATCCCTTGCTCCATGCTTTTGTCCATAAAAATGAGAAATGAAGAGGGACTGCCACCTGCTGGTGTTTGGGAACCTTTCCTGAAAAAGCATAGCAGCAGAAAACATGCTTTGCGACAACTTTCCAGACAAAAGAAATGTGAAACTTTTTACATGAAACCCTGGTCAATATATTCATTTATCAATAGACTCATTTCAACACAATTGGCTTAAGAACATCCCGTGTTGCTAAGCACAAATTTAAATCCAGATCACGCAGTGAAAAAAAGCATGTGTCTTGGTAGAAGCACCTCTTCACTTTCTTCTTTCTCTTTCCATGCACATTCTGTAGGATATAAATATGATTTTGGAGCATGTACTTGAGTTAATGGAATAAGCCTCTGAGGATAATTTCTGGAAAATATTAAATATTTATGGCTATGCTGCCAGCAAAAGATCCCAGAAGGACACAAATCTCATAAATACCCCTTTCTTCACTCATTCAACACACAGTCTACTTATTTTAATGTACTTAATAACCCCTCTAAATATTACTATTCCCAAGGGAGCAGAGGGTAGGTGAGAAAAGTGTGCTCCTTCCTGCAGGCACAAGAAGGGCACGTTGGGAGAGTGGGAACTGCTGCTCATTCATCAGGGGTGGGCAGTTTACCCACATTGTAGCCACCAGCCCCAGCGCAGAGTTCTGTCTCTGGCCCCCAGGCAAACCCAGGTCTTCATGAGTTCAGAAAGAAATACCACATGACGGTACCTTAAACATCAGCTCTAGGGGCTGGAGAGATAGTACAGCATATAAGGTGCTTGCCTTGCATGTGGCCAACCTAGGTTCAATTCCTAGCATCCCATATGGTCCCCTGAGCACCACCAGAGTGATTCTTGAGTACAGAGCCAGGAGTAACTCTGATCATTGCCAGGTGTGGCCCCCCCAAAAAAAAACAAATAATTATCAGTTCTATGCAAATTCTACTGGGAAAAAAATAAGTGTTATTGGGGACTCTCCCTTGAACCTGAGGTCTATGGGCATAACTTTCCTTGAATTTGCAATGACTCTGGAAACACCTCACCTGAAGCTGGACTTTTCCTTCTCCCTACCTGGTTTCAGAAAAGTCAACTCAGACTCAGGAACTCTGAGTCCCCTTTCCCCTCTGTGGCAGAGACAACACCATTGGCAATTTGTGTTGTTCTGTTGCAAAAGCACATCCTACCTCTTCTTCACAGTCACACCATAGCCTAGAGCCAGTATAGAACTCCTCCTGGCAGATGGAATAGAGAAAGGATCACTAAGAAAGTGATGGCTGGAGAAATCAGTCAGGATGGGAGATGCATGCCGAAAGTATATAAAGGACCAAACATGATGAACTCTCAGTGTCTGTGTTGCAAGCCATAATGCCCAAAAGTAGAGAGAGAGTATGGGGAATATTGTCTGCCATGGAGGCAGGGGGAAGGTGGGAAATGGGGGGTTTACTGGGGGTACTGGTGGTGGGGAATGTGCACTGGTGGAGGGATGGGTGTTTGATCATTTTGTGATTTTAACTCAAACATGAAAGCTTGTAACTATCTCACTATTCAATAAATTTTTCAAAAAAATTTAAAAATTTTTAAAAATTTAAATTAAAAAAATTTTAAAATTGCGGCTGGAGCGATAGCATAGCGGGTAGGGCATTTGCCTTGCATGCGGCCAACCCGGGTTTGAATCCCAGCATCCCATATGGTTCCCCTGAGCACCACCAGGAGTAATTCCTGAGTGCAAAGCCAGGAGTAACCCCTGTGCATTGCCGGGTGTGACCCAAAAAGAAAAAGAAAATTTTAAAATTAAAAAAAAATTTAAAAAATAATTGAATAACTATTCAATAAAATTTAAAAAAAAAAGAAAAGAAACTTACCTCCTCCTTTCATGACGTTCCCTTTCCCTCCACCGAGCACATGATCAGAATCGCTGTGCCCACACTGTCACAGCTTGACATGATCAGCAGAGGTGAGACCATGGTTGCCCCCCCATAGTGTCACAGTTTCTGACTGGCTGCTGACCACACACTCCTCCCTGGTCTTCCTACTGCAGGCATCCAGACTCCCTTTCTGCCCAGAACACATTGATTCTTTGTGTGCACTCTTTCCTGGAAGACTGCTGCCCCTGCTGAGATATTCAGGATCCTACTCAAATTGCACCTTCTCCCAAAGCTTCCTGAGTACCCATTTAACCAGAGGTCCTGTTACACCAGTCTTTCACATCACAGCAATCACGTCCTTGGTGAGGATTAAGTTTTCCATTGTTCATTGCTTGCTTCTTTATTTACCATGGTACTCATACAAAAACCGTGAAAGAAAAGAAAATCATTTTTCACTACTGTATCTGCACTGCATATATTACTGTTTTATATTATGTCTTAATTGAAGGGATGGAGAGGTGAAGAAGGCTTTGAAGCAGGAAGAGGCAGGTGTTGGGATCTACCAGGTAACTAACCTTAAAGAGGAGTCAGTAAGCTTTGCTCTGAGGGTAGATCCAGCCAGACACCAACTTTTGTAACTGGAGCCATGAAACAGTCACAGCATCTTATTAGGTGTTGCCAGAGGCTTTAGGGCCTGGAAACCCTTTCACAGAGACCTTGCTGACTCTGGCCGTAGGGAGAGATAAGGGAAGCCAATCAGGAGAAATAATATTGAAGTATTGCTCTTGAATATAACATAACTATGGAAGCATTGCTCTTGGATCACAGTGTGGGTACATGCAACTCACTCCACCCCATGCTCTGATCCCTATATGCCCTGCCCTCTCTCTCAGGGTGAGTAGAATCCTTTCCCAAGGTGCACACCCAGAATCCTGAGACACTAACTGATTTCTTTGGAAAGATTTTTTTTTTAATTTTAGATCCCATGAAATTACAATTTTATTCATGATTGAGTTTCAGGCAAACAATAATTCAACACTAATTCCTTCACCATTGTCCACTTCCCTCCACCAGTGCCCCCCCCACCCGTATTACCTCCCATCCACCAGTCTGCCTCCATGAGAGGTGCTTTTTTAAAAACAAGTTTTTGCACTGTGTCTAACTCATATTTCTGGAACTTTCTTTTTTATGATTGTAAAGGCAAATGCAGAATCCCAAATATACATTCTGTAGCTTATCCTAATATTCTAGAACTTTCTTTTTACTGATTCTAACAGCTCCATCGCTCTTGCTACTTGTTTTATGTTTCAAAGATGTTGCCATTTCATTAAACTTGCTAAGATATATGTTGTTTTCTTTTGAATCCCATCAGAAATTGAGTGATCTATCTTTCTAATACCAGCGGGTCCTTTGACATGGACTTCAGTGTCCTCAAGAGGATCTTCCAGCCTCTAAGTGGTCCCAGCTGCCGGAAGTCACGCCCTCGACCCACCCTCGGCGCCATCTTGCCACATTCAACAGAGAAGCAGCCAGGCGTTCTGGTGAGCAATGCGGCCCTGGACCCGAAACGGGGCCAGCAACACCGGGGATCCAGGCGGAGGAGGTGCAGCCACCACACCTTCTCCAGATGGAGCCCCGGCGACACTGAGCAGCAACTAACACGGCTCCGGGATGCGGGACTGGGACACATCCGAACCACGCGACCTTTTCTAAAAACTGAAAACATACAATCTTTTAATGGAAAACTAATTATCAAATGCTTCCTTAGTAGGGCTGTCTTTCTTGGGGGGAAACTCCAACAATAATAGTGAGTTTGGTGTTGAAATATGGAACGTAATCAAGGTAAAGAGAGAACGAAGTGAAATTCATCCGTTATACAGTTGAGGGTGGGGGGCGGGAGCGGGAGGTATACTGGGGATTTTGGTGGTGGAATATGGGCACTGGTGAAGGGATGGTGTTTGAATATTGTATAACTGAGACATAAACCTGAGAACTTTGTAACTTTCCACATGGTGATAAAATAAAAATTAAAAAAAAAAAAAAAGAGGATCTTCCAGGGCACTCCAATGTGTGTAGATTTGGAGGCAGTTCAGCAGTTTTAATATCAGTGCAAAGACAAGACTTGACCCTATACAGAGGGTGTGGTAACAGGAATGATATCAGGCCTTTGTCTGCTTGGAGGCTGGGGCCAGGTATCCCCAAGGAAACCTCAGATTCCCCACGGGGAGGGAGAGCCCTCCCATGTCACCATTCTGCTTTCAGGAAAGAAACGTTTCTTTTGGTGCATGTCAAGGCACAGCAATGACACCAGGCAGTCACCATTTCTTGTTTTGAGATCAAAGGAGTAGTGATGAGAAAGCTAGACCAGAGAGGGGACTGTTAGGGGAGGGGACAGTTACAGGTCTCTGCCTCACTTCTCTGCTTTGTCCTGTGGGAAAGACCGTAAACATGATCACAGGGTGAAGCGGAACCTCTTGCCCAAGGAGAGCATGTCTTTATATGAGCCACCACAGCAAGCCTGTGCCAAATGAGTCAGATCACACTATCCTGGAAATGAAGCCACGGGGGGTCACTGAATGCTGGTGTAGCCCCCCAGGTCCACATTTAGCAAAACCAAAACAACATGGAAGCAGCATTCGTTTGCATCCCTGATTGTTCTCATAGGCTATATGGCACAGGCCTGCAGCCTTTCATGGATGCAGATTAACCCCAAACAAGGCAAACTGTGACATCAAAGAAGGGGAAAAAAAAGGAATCTTAAAGTACAACTAAGTTATTAGTGTTGTGTGCAGTAGAATGCTCAAGTTTCTCCTTCAGTATGGATTATCTGAGAGGAAGGCAACCACGCTCTGGCCAAGGTCCTCTGAAGGTCAGAGCTAATCTCCTGGTCGTCATCAGAACCACCTCACATTGTTTGATATGCTAGAGTCCCATAACCAGAAAATAATTGACTTTCATAATAATGAACTATCAACTCTGTAGCACTGTCCTCCCGTTGTTCATCAATTTGCTCGAGCAGGCACCAGTAACATCTCCATTGTGAGACTTGTTACTGTTCGTGGCATATCAACTCTCTTTTCATAACATTTAAAATTGTTGATCATTTTCTTTCCAAATATTTAATTCCATGTATTTTAACTTAACTCTTTTCCTAATTAATGTTGACCTGTTACCAAACTTTGCTGAAGATAGAAAATTCTAAATTATACAAGTAGCAGTCAAATGTATGATACAATCATCATCCCAATCCAACAATTTCAGGAACTAGTTCATTTGTCTATTCATGCAAGTAGATACCTTGATGAGAGAGGCTGGGAAGTAAACTTGTAGAAAAGATACTGCACATTGGGGAAGTGAAACTGGCAGGGTCAAGAGCAGACAGGGTGTGTGAGATGGTTTTCATTCTTTGGGTAGCAAGCCCCATCCCACCCAGGTGAAATTGAAAGAGAAGTTGCTGTTATGAGCCATGGCTCAGTCTGGGACCCACTGCGCACTATGTGAAGTCTTCTCATCAGCCTTTGTAACTACATGTCACTTAATCCACTTTAATTTAATGTTGAATGCTTGAATTAGGCATGGATGTAGGAGATCTTTGTGATCATCAAAGCCATGTGAAAGCATTTGTATTGAGGATCAAAGAGATAGTACAGGGATTAAAACACTTGCCTTGCCTGTGGCCAATCCCTGCTGAGTCCTCAGTACCACATTGTCCTGTCTTGAATTATAGTTCTAAACATTTTTGGTTTACCAAGTAACTCGAAACTTTGTGACCTTGGACTCTGGGCTCAACGGGACCAGGAGTGGAGATCCTCTGCCTTTTTCCCCCCAGTCTCCGGTGACCCAGGGGTCACACCCATAAACTACCTCCTGTGGTGTCAATAATCTCATCATCGTCATTGGCCACCATCCAGATCACACGGCTCTTTCTCCCAGAAGGTAGCATAACATGAAGCCTGCCATAGCCATGCCACTCGTCTCCACGCCAGGCTATTTCACTCGGGGTGCCCCAGAGGGGGGCAGGTGAGAGCCCTCTCTGTCCCAAGGGACCCAGCCCCAGCAGCTGAAAATCTCCAGAACTCAACCTTCACCATGCTCAAGGCTGCTCCCCACAGGCTCAGGCCGAGCCTCACGCATGAGTGAACATATTCTTGGGCTGCGTGGCACATCATAAGACACTCCCTACCCGGGGCTGGAGTGATAGCACAGTGGGTAGGGCATTTGCCTTGCACGCAGCCAACCCGGTTCGATTCCCAGTATCCCATATGGTCCCCTGAGCACTGCCAGGAGTGATTCCTGAGTGCATGAGCCAGAAATAATCCCTGTGCATTACCAGGTGTGACCCAAAAAGCAAAAAAAGAAAAAGAAAGACACTCCCTACCCATTCTCCATAAGTACCGCACCACATTTGATGGGATTCAGATAGTAGGCAACAAATCATAAAGGGAAATATTTATGTGCATTATATACATATTTTCATATATATGTACATATATGAAAGCTCACATCACTTAACCTTTAACAACATGTTAGTGATATCCTAAAGAATGTCTTAATGGCCTCTGCCAAAATAGAACAATCTTCAAACTGTTTCCTATATGAAAACTTTTTTGTAAGCATTTTCAGCAGTTCTTCATAACAGACAATACAAAATATATTATTTTGGTTGTGCTTTGGGACAGAGATTGGAGCTTGAGATGGAAACATCCCAAATTCGGCGGTGGGAAGGTGTACTGGTGGTGGAATTGGTGTTTGAATATTAAATGTAATCAAATATTGTGAACTATCTTATAAAATAAAAAAGTAAATTAATAAATAAACATTTTAGGTTTAACATTGGTTTGTCCTTTCTCCCCTGAAGGGAGCTTAAGTTTATTGAGTAACTCCCACCACAGTGCTCCCAAGGCTCACCATTCCATTAGGTGCTCCCGATCCTCCGTGTTTATCTTTAACCTCTCCTTTTGTGCTCTTCTTCCCCTTTCTGTTAATCACTTTTATCCCCAAATCAAACCTTGTTACTTGTAAAGTCAAATTCTTCTGAGGACTCTGGATTCTGTGTATGCAAGTAAAATATTGCTTTTCTCTTTCCTTTATGTCTTTTGCATTTACTTTAGAGTAATATCCTTTTTGTATAGACACAGGAAGACAGTTAATGCTATGTTTTTGTAACTTGGGAGTTAGCTGGCTCCAAATAATATTTATTCCTGGGCATCTATCATATTTACTTGACTTAAGTCTCACTTGCTCACAGTTCCTAACACCTCAAAATGGAGGTCCTTCCGAGGGACAAAGATCGACCGACTCAAGGCAAGCCATCAGCTACCCTCGCATCAAAAAAGGACAGGCTAAGCACCATAAAAAGTATAATAAGTTAAGAACACAGTCATGGAACAAACTCTGCCATGACCCCCCCAAAACAATAACTGAATCAGGATCCTGCTGGGGTTAGGAAAGACTAACCTGATGATAATTGTAGTCTGAAATATATAGCAAGATGTCCCCCATATATACAGTAATATAGATATATACAGTAATATATCTCTTACTGTACCCATACAAAATGACTAAAAATATTATTAAGAAGTAAATTTAAGATTAATGTTTAAATGGATACTGGCTGAGAAAAGGAGAAAGCAATACACTCTTAGATGAAATTCTACCTTTGAGCGGATCTGCTAGCAGGTATCTAGAGTGCTGAGTACTTAGATTTTGTCTTTGAGTATTTCCTAGAAGAACTACCCCTGAAGGAAGAAGTTTACATCTGTTCATTGTTTGTGATAATGTTCAACGACACCTATATGTAATAGCTACCCCAACCCTTAGTGATTTCTCTATAACTAACACTGTGAGACTTGAATAAACAACCATGGATTACCAACCAGCCAGGTGGCCCTCATTCCTTATTTCATCCATCACCATTGGCCAGCCAGAGGAATGGTGAT
Source organism: Sorex araneus (assembly GCF_027595985.1). Taxonomy (NCBI): domain Eukaryota; kingdom Metazoa; phylum Chordata; class Mammalia; order Eulipotyphla; family Soricidae; genus Sorex; species Sorex araneus. The sequence continues at coordinate 183,323,975 of NC_073304.1, forward strand.
TGACCCTGAATGCACCAGGGGACCCTCGGGTCACCACGATGAGCCCGTGACCACCATGCAGGAAGAGCAACACTCTGAGCACAGGGCTGGGAGTACAGTTTTTACATGAAGACTAGTCACTGCCTGATCCTCACCCTCCTCTTTTCTTTACTGAGAAGATAGAACTTTTTTAGACTGCGTGTGGATTGTGAAAGGCACAGAGTTAATACAGTTTCTAATGGTTAATAGACACCCCTCCTCTCAGAAGAAAAATATTTAAGAAAGGAATCTGCTATTGAAATTAAAGTTGACTATTCCAGAGGCAATATTTTCTAGTGAAAGGTATGGGAGATGAACCCTGCCACCTGATTTCTTGGGGAGCAGTGAACTCAGGCTGGAGGGAGGAATTGCTCTTTGCAGAGAAGAAAAGTCAACTTTAATCTTACCCAGGCCTTTTGGGTTTGTCATCCTTCACTCACAAAAAAGGATATCAGGAGACGACGAACAATGAAGCATTGTGAGTTTATTGGGGGAAAAAAAGGAAGTAAGGAGAGAGGTGGGTTAAGATATGTGCTCAATTTTAGTATTGAGCATTGAGCACATATCTTATCCCACCTCTCTCCTTACTTCTAAACTTACTAAAATACAGAAACCCAAAATCGTGAGGCCACTAGTGCGGTCACTCGACCTCATACCCTCTTCATTCTCAGCAGTGGAAAGCAGGTTATCTAATGCTTCCTTTTCAGCAGGTCCGACTTTAGGGCAGAGACTCTCCAAACAATAATAGTGAGTTTTGTTGAAATATTGAATGCAATCAAAGTGAAAGTAAAGTGAAATTTATTAGTTACACAGGCGGGGTGGGGGGGGGCTAAGGGTGGGCGTGGGAGGGGCTGGGGCGTGGGAGGGGCTGGGGTGTGGGAGGGGCTAGGGGTGTGGGGGTGCGAGGTGGAGCTATACTGTGATTCTTGGTGGTGGAATATGTGCACTGGTGAAGGGATGGGTGTTCAAGCATTGTATAACTGAGACTTAAACCTGAAAACTTTATAACTTTCCTCATGGTGACTCAATAAAAAAATTAAAAAAAAAAAGATATGTGCTCAAGAGAGAACACATGAGGTGGGCAGAGCAGAGAGATAGTACAGAGGGTAGGGTGCTTGCCTTGCATGCAGCCGGTCCAGGTTCAATCCCTGGCCTCCCAAACCCAGCCTGCCAGGAGTGATTCCCAAGAGCATCGCAGAGTGTGGCCCCAAAAACAGAACAAACAAAAATGAGAATATGGACTTCTCGAGAGCAGAGAGATCCACTACACATTCTGGCGTAAAAGTATAAAAGAACACATCTTAAGAGAGGAGATGTGGGCATCATGGGTGCTGGCACCAGGGGCACTGGGCAACATTCATGTGCTCATTCTCTGACAACCTAGTTTATATGCAGTTTTCTCAAACTGCCCCCCTCACCCCACCCACCCCCAGTCCATTGCTAGGGTGGTTGCCAAGGGCAAGATCTTGGAGCAGTTGATGGTCTTCCTTTGATATTCTTTGCCAGGTCTTTGTTCCAGTGGTGGAGTCTCCTCCTAGGGGTCCAGCCATTTGTCCTCTCAGAATCCATCCTAGCTTGGGCCTAGAATTCTGCATTTCAATAGTTTTATGGTCTCATGAGATGGGTCCTTTGTGTCAAAGTCCTCCATTCCTTCAGGCAGTCTTCAGACCCTGTTTTCCCCAACTTCCATTACCAGTAGCCCCCTATCTTTCCTGCCCACAACTCTGGCTGGTGTTACATGCCCCGCTTGTGGTCCTTACACACATTCTGGTGGTAGTTTTCACTGTGGTGCTCACCCTTGCTCATGGGGTGACACTTCTGGACAGTTTCCTTTGCATTTGCAGCCATAGTGCTTTCCAGCTGCACCGTTTAATTATGGCACTGACAATGCCTAGCTGCGGTACTCCATATTCTGCCCTCTCTATAGTGGGACAAGGGATCCCAAACAGCAAATCTGCAAGACTTGGCTTTGTGTATGTGGCAGGACTGGGATTTAAACTGAGCCCTCACACTTGTAAGGCAGGTATTGTTGCCACTGAGTCATTTCTAAGCCATTGTGAACCTTTCAAGGTCACATAAATTCAGTGTGAGTCAAGACGACTGCTCTGAGATAGTATTTGCCCTTTCAGAACCCACAGGTTGGGCAGAACTGGTTTTCATTGTTGCCTCCACAAAAGCTTTTCTAGTTTTGTGGGGAGAGGACACACCTGACTGTAGGGCTTACTCTGGACTCTGAACCTAGGGATTTGGGGAACCATATGGTGTGCTGGAGATTGAACCTGGTTTGGTTGCACACAAGTGATGCTTTTGGAATCCTCAGGTGACTTATATGAAGTGGTGAGGAGAGAGGCCGTAGGGAATCTGCCATTTTCTCTCTAACCACCTATGACACCCAGGAAACGACTGGGGAGATCAAGGACTGTGAGCCTTGCTCATTGCAGGAAAGAAAAGTCTGTCCTAAACCTTACCCAGGCCATTTGGGTCCTTCACCTTTAAAAAAAATTGCGGAGAGGAGTCATTTCTAAGCCATTGTGAACCTTTTTATTTGGAACCTTGTTCCAAATAAAACAGGTTTTATTTGGAAGTTTTGAAGAAGGAGAATGTGCTAGAGAGGAAAGAGAAAATGTGGACTTCTCCAGAGTGGAGAGGGAACCCCAGTACACCACCCAGCATTAGATATGAAAGTATGATAGTACATATCTTAAGAGAGGAGATATGGGCAACACATGTGCTTGGGCACCACTTGCTCTTGGCAGCAACATATGGGCATAAGCAACAGAAATGTGTGCACTTCCTTTGTTCAAGTTGGCTTTTATAGGGTTTTCCCAACCTGCCCCATGTGGGGCTTTCTACCTAGATAAGTGTGTTTCTAGGGTGTTTGCCAAGGGGTAGAGTTGGGAGGAGAGTTGATGGTCTTCCTTGAAATTCCTTTCCTGGCCTTTGTTCCTGCTGGAGCTTCTCTGAGTCAGGGAAGGGGGTTCTAGCCTTCTCTGTATCTGTGCTGGCACAAGATAAAGATAAAGGTCTGGTATCAGGTCTTAATTCCTGTGTTCATAAGGTGGGTTTTTGCAGCCTTGAGGCTAGTTGATTTTATTACTTCCCAGGAGTTCATTATCATGGGGGATGCTTCCCTATCTACTTTCCTGCCTGCTCCACAAGGCAAGTGTCCCATCAGTGTTCTCTCTCTTCAGTCCCAAAAGATTTTCATCTTGGTGTACCATGGGTTTGAAGTACTATAAAATTTCAGGGGTAGAGTTTCACACCTCTATATATGTATATTACTAACCACATATGTATAATGCCAAAATGTCTTCTCCCTAATATGGTTTTCTTGAATGGTGTCTACCAATTCTCCTTAGTATTATATTTTCACTGGCCAGTGGAGGTTGTGTGAGCTTGAGTGTGTGTGTGTGTGTGTGTGTGTGTTCACATCCATGCACACATGTCTTTTACTGTCACTGATGGCAAAAAGATGCCTTTCACACAGTGCAAATCTTTAAATCTGCGAAAGAACCTGGAAGGCAGACTGTTACCTGAAAATCTTCAATCACTCTTCTTGGAGCAAGGCCATGAAGCATAATTTTGGGAGGGCAGTTTTCTCTATGAATTACAAACTGGTGAACCTAGAAGGGAAACTTCCTGCTACAATAACACGGCAAGGCAATATGATGAACACTTTTATTTACAAATATAATTAAAAGCTCTGACAGTTATCACGCTCTTCCTTGAAACCTGAAAAATGTTTTTTTGAAAGTGCATGCAAAAGAAGTAAAGCCTTTTTTTCATCGTTTTTTATTGTAAGAAAATACACAGCTTGAAAGTGTGAATAATGCAATATTTATGAGCAAGATATGGGACTTAGGGAAGGAAAGGGAAATAAAGAAAAAAGATCAAGATGATCTGATTGAGAGGCAGTGTTGAACTCCAAATACTGAATTGGAAAAGGAGGGAGGTGGGCTAAATATTTCTTTTTAATGATTTTTTTGGCTTTTTGGGTCACACCCAGTGATGCTCAGGGGTTACTCCTGGCTCTGCACTCAGAAATGACTCCTGATAGTGCTCAGGCAACCAGATAGGATGCCGGGGATCAATCCAGGTTGGCTGCATGCAAGGCAAACGCCCTCTCCCCTGTGCTATTGCTCCGGCCCCTTGGCTAAATATTTTTAATGATCACGCTCCCATATTTTGCTTTTACTAGAATAATTTCATATGCATAACAATGAAGTAAAATATATAACTTCTGGGTATTTGGTTTTGAGGTCCAGACAATCTTAGTAAGAGGCATTATGATACACATCACAATGTCCCATATGTACGAGGCCCCTGAGTTTAATCCACAGCACCACCAAAAACAACAAACCAAAAAAAATATTGCAGGGAGGTCTCTGTTCTAAGCCTTAGGTGTTGAAAATTGGTATTTAGGGTTTTGATTCAGAGATTGTTTTGTAGCCTACAAGATGAACTGTTACAACAGACAAATGTAACAAGACTGTTTATTGTAATATGCCAAAGCAGGAAGGTACACTGAAAAAATGACAAACTATTGATATAGGGTAAACCCAACTTTAAAGCCTCTAATAGTGATTATGCCATTCCTTCAGCTGTTTAATTCACTGAAGTTCCTGTATTAAGTACATCTGAAAATATTGGAAAGAACTGGAAGTTAAGATATAATTAACCAAGGAAAAGGGGTGATGCACATTAGCATGCTTGGTTCTCAGTGTGCTGAGATGAGAAAGCAAAGCATTTCCAGGGCAAGGGGGTGAGCTCAGGCCAGAGTTGGTGGTAGCAGCAGAATCGAAACCTGACTGATCAGAAACCATCTAAGCACAGGTCAACTGACACTCAGAAGACATTAACTCTTTAGTATGGCAAAAAAAAAAAAAAAAATCCTGTAGTTATTTAATTAACTACAAGCTGTAAAAATAGCTTGTGAAAAGGCCTAATTGAAGTTCCCTCTCCACAAGTTGTCAATGGTGCTTCCCAGGGTGGAGTTAACCAGAAAGGATGGGATCCTGTTCCTAAGAGTGGTCCAGACGGGATCTTCCAACTCATTCTGGTACCTGCCTACAGAAATAGAGAATAGAGCAACTAGATTGAGAGCGCAAGAGCAGGCCCAGAAGTTTGGGTATAATAGCAGAGAGTCCATATTCTTCCAGCATCTGCTAAATTCCCCTGCATTAAGATGAATTAGAGTGGAAAGAAACTCAGGATGCAGGAGGCCTGGTTCAATCCCCGGCACCAAATGGTCCCCTAAGCACCACCAGGTCTGGACCCAAACTAAAATTATATAGGTGTCATACATAATAGCCAAGGTATGCTTAGCTTTGATTTATAACTTCATTGAATATTTACTATGCCTTGCGTGTTAGGCAATATAGCAGATGTAAGCTATGTCACTTTGTCTCACACAGGTAAAGCTCTTTGCCTGAATGGAATTATATTATTTCATTCAGGCAAACAAGACAATAAAAATCATATGTTACGGGGGTAGATAAAGGAGAATGTAGGAATGGTTAGGGAGAGCAAAAGATCCAGAATCAGTACACACTTTTTTTAACTAGTTGGATGGCTGGAGAGATAGTACAGAGGGTAAAGTGCCTGCTTTGCACATGATTAACCTGAGTTTGCAGCAGAGTCTGGCAAGTTCCCTGTGGCATATTCTATATGTCAAAAACAGTAACAATAACAGGTCTCATTCCCCTGACTCTGAAAAGCACCTCTCAACGTTGGGAAAGACGAGTACGGAGAGGCTGCAAAAATCTCAGGGCTGGGACAAATAGAGACATTACTGGCGCCCGCTCGAGTAAATCGATGAACAGCAGGATGACAGTGATACAGTGATATGTATAATACTAACACAGAGTGCCACTGCCAAACCTCCTGCAAAGATCTTCTACCCATTCCTCCCATTTTTTATTTTTTATTTTATTTTTTTCCATCATTTTACTTATTTATTTATTTTTTATTTTTATTTTTTTTTATTGAATCACCATGTGGAAAGTTACAAAACTTTCATGCTTAAGTCTCAGTTACATAATGCTCAAACACCCATCCCTTCACCAACTTCCCATTTTTTTAACTCTTGTTTTTCACCTACCAACTTCCTGGCCAATGCATCTCCTTGACAAACATCTAGGTCTCTTACCCACAGTGCTTGGTTCCCACTGTGTGGACAGTGTGTGTTTCATTATGTTTTAACAGTTCCCTGACTTAATATCCACCAATGCCACTGTATCACTGTCACTGTCATCCTGTTGCTCATCGTTTTGCTCAAGCAGGCACCAGTAACATCTCCAAGTGAGACTTGTTGTTACTGTTTTTTGGCTTATCGAATATGCCACGGGGAGCTTGCCAGGCTCTGCCGTGGGGGCGGGATACTCTTGGTAGCTTGCCAGGCTCTCTGAGAGGGATGGAGGAGTTGAACCTGGATCGACTGCATGCAAGGCACATGCCCTACCCGCTTTGCTATCACTCCAGTCAAGCAATGTGAAATAAAATACCGTGGGCCTGCTATGGGGGCTGGCCTGACGGGTGGTTGGGAAAATTAAGACAATACACATGTTCAATCTCCGGCATCCCATACAGTTCCCCAAGTACCTCCAGGAATATTTTCTCAGTGGAGTCAGGAGGAACCCCTGAAAATTGCCAGGGGTGACAAAAAATATCTTTATTTATATCTATATCTATCTATCCATCTATCTATCTATATTATGGAACGGATCTTTTAAAGATACCTTTGGGGACCAGACATATAGAATAATGGTTTAGGTGCTTGCTTTGCATGTGGCCAAGCCTGGTTCAATCCCCAAAACTGCCTATGGTCTCCTGAGCACCACTAAGAGTGATCCCTGGGCACCACTGGATATGGCTTAAGAAATAATCCCTTGTATCAAATGATGGAGGTCAGAACCCCTCGATGGTTCACTGCCTCATTGTGGCAGGGGGTGGCAATGGTGCCAACTGGTGAAGAGTGGACCAACAGGCGCTGCCCAAAGACGCAGGCAGGTGCATATTTGTCAGCGTGCAGATCGTTACAACATCCAAGTCTACCAAAAGCTTGCATTCAGTAGACTGAGCACCTGTAAGGGCAATTAGAGGTCACCGTAAAAGCCTCCTTCCCTCTCGGGGAGACTGGCAAGCTATTGAGGGTATCCCGCCCACACAGCAGAGTGTGGCAACTATCCATGGCATATTTGATATGCCAAAAACAGTAACAGTAACAATAAGAAACAAAACTAAAATAAAATAAATCTTGACTTTAAAGATGTTTTTATGGAGCCCAGGGGAATTTTTCAGGGGCTTAGAGCACCTATCTTGATTGTGTGGTCATAACCTCAAATCCCCAGTGTCCCACATATAAAAGTTTAATCTGGGCAACCTGGCAGCCCTGCTGTCTGTGATTCCCCAGCACCACACCACAGCAAGGTATGGTGATCGTGTGGGTGTCACTAAATGGGGTGCAACTGCCAGTGAGCACTGAAAACTTCAAAGGATATGGGACCACGAGGACCAGGAAGTATGAGCACATGTGAGAGAACCCCAACACTAACGCTGCGTGCCTCAACTCGAAATGCCAGCCCCTGTGAGCATCTGTCGCAGAACCACCACTAAAGGAGTCCAAACTTCAGTAAGCAACACCACCCGATGTAGGAGCACTCCCTCCCAGTGTGGGAGCATCACAACTGAAGATGCATCGCTGGCCAAAACCTCAGCTGAAAATCTATGAGCACACAGCCAGGTATGCAAGCAACCCCCAACTAGGGCAGCAACAATGAGGGCCAGAAAGGGAACACACCAATGCCACATAACTTTTTATTTTTCAGGAAAGTCTATTAAGACATTGTGATTTACAAAGTTGCTTATGACACAGTAGTAGCAATCATACAATATTCCAACAATTCCACCACCAATGTTCCCTACCCTCCACCTGTATCCCCAAGGTCCCTCCCACCCACTAGCCTTCCCACTTGGCCGACACGTAACAAATTTATTTCGTTTTACTTGGTCCAATAACTCTTAAAGGAATGGCAAATAGAATTATCAGAAAAAATCATTAAAAGTCAATTTATGATGATGAATTGTTATTTTTTTTTCTTGCTTTTTGTTATTTTTTTTTTCTTGCTTTTTGGGTCACACCCAGCAATGCTCAGGGGTTACTCCTGGCTCTGCACTCAGGAATTACCCCTGGCAGTGCTCAGGGGACCATATGGGATGCTGGTAATTGAACCTGGGTCGGCCGCGTGCAAGGCAAACACCCTACCCGCTGTGCTATCGCTCCAGCCCCAATTGTTATATGTTCTTTTTTTTTTTAATTTATTTATTTTATGATAATTTTTTTATTTATTTATTTATTTATTTATTTTTATTGAATCACCAAGTGGAGGGTTACAAAGTTCTCAGGATTATGTCAGTTATACAATATTCAAACACCCTTCCCTTCACCAGTGCCCATCTTCCATCCCCAACCCCCCCAGTCTATCTGCCGCCCCCTCCCACCTCCCTAGTCCCCACCCTTATACGTGATAAGTTTCACTTCATTTGCGCTTATCTCGATTACATTCCATGTTTCAACACACAACTCACTACCGTTGCTGGGGTTTCCCCCCAAAAAGAAAAAGACAGTCCTATTGCCAATGAGGCATTTGATAATTCTCCATTACTAAGCATATAGAGATATTAAGTCCTGCTGTTTGTTACATAACTTTTCTTTTTCCCCCTTGCCCCGCGCCACCGAGTTCACGCCTGTTTAGTAATCGCCACGCTGTCTGACAAAGGGAAAAAAAACCGAAGAGGATGGTTATTTCCCGTCATCAGCCGGCGTGGGGCTCTGGCTTAGTTGATAGTCTAGTAGAGTGTCTGGAAGCAGTTTCTGGAACCAAAGCTCTTGCGCTGATATCGGCTCTGGCTCGAGATACCACCAGCGTCCCGCTGGTCCATGTACCTAATTTTTCCCCTTATTTCCCATTCCCACGCCACCAGGTCTGTTTGCTTAATGGACATCACACTATGTTTGACACCACGCCACGTTTCTTCCCGAGAAAGAAGGATATTTCTTTCTCAGCCAGTGTGGGGATATAGCTTAGTTCAGTCTAGAGAGATGGCTACCATTTTGATTGCCTTCAATATTTCAACAAAATACTTACTATTCTTGTTAGGATCACCCACAAAAGTCCGACCCATTAAGAAGGAACCATTACATACTGCTGATACTAAGATGACATTAGGTCTCGAGTGTTATATGTTCTTAACCCTTCTAATCTAGTATAGGACAACCATATGCACTATTCGTGAGTGCCATACTCAATGCCACATGATGGGAAGTTTCTCCTGTCCTTTACAGAAGTTCTTTTAATTCTTCTTGCAAAACTGGTTTCAAGGCTATGAATTCCCCAAACTATTATCTGTCTATGAAGCCCTGTATAGCTCCTTCTAATGTGAATGATAATCTAGCTAGAGTATTCTTGGTGAGGTATTTATTTCATTGAATTTTTGTATTAAGCCCTACCATAATCTTTTGGCTCAGAGTCTCATTTGCTATATCTGCTGTACATCTAATAGGTTTTCTTTTGTATACAAGTTCCTTTTTTGGTATTGCGGCATTTGATATTCTGTCTCTATGTTTGGGTTTTGTCATTTTGAGTATAATGTGTTTTGGAGTTTTGCTTATTGGCTCCATTTTCTCTGGGACCATTTGGGCCTCTTGTATCTCATTACCTGTAATCCTCAACTCTGGAAAGTTCTTATTGATGATTGATTTCTTTAAGTAATGTTTCCTCATCACATTTACCTTCCAGCTTTTCAGGGACTATGACGATTCTTATGTTGTTGTTCTCAAATGCAACTCATAGTTCTCTAGTATGTTGTTCATTTCTTTCCAGGCTATTTTTCACCTTCTACTGTTTCCTAGAGGTTTTCTCCTTCAAATCTTGGATCTCCTTGATCTTTTATTCAGTTTCTGTAATTCTGCTGTTCAGGGCTTCTGTTGACTTAATATCACCTACCATGCTCCACATTTCTGTCATTTATGACCTTAGTAGAAATTTTAGTTTGATTCTCATACTTTTTTGTGCCTTGATAATGACCTGTGCTATTGTTTCTTTGAACTTACTTAACATCCTCATCCTAGTGTCACTAAAGACATTGTCTGAGGATTTTTCTGGTGTTGTTTATAACTTTGGTGACATTAGTTTTGCTCCTTGATCTTGGTGGGCTTTTAAGTTTTCCCCCATTGGTTTTCTAGTGTTTTTGCTGTGCTGAGCGTGAGTGTAGTTACCCCCACTGGAAGATACTGAGGGATTAAGCTAAAGATTGCTCTCTGTCTTCTCTGCCTGTCCTTCCAAAATGATGGGAAGAAAAAATTTAAGCATATAATTTGTTAATTATCTATGTCACAGGTCCCTTAATAATGGTGCAGGTCAGGTGTGAAGGCTACTGGGCCCCATATGGTATGGAGGGGTTCTACTTCCCATTCTGAAATAGGCCCGGTGATATCAGCCTGAGAACCACAGCAACATAACTTTGCATGAAGTCTTGCACTACTTTTAAGATCACAGGCATTTCCTGAGGGACTGGAGAGATAGTACAGCAGGTAAGGCACTTGCCTTGTACGTGACCAACCCAGGGTTTATTCCCAGCATCCCATATTGTCCCCCAAGCCTTCCAGAAGTGATTCCTGAATGCAGAGCTGGGGGTAAGCCCTGAGTACCTCTAAGTGTGGCCCAAAACACAAACAAAAAGGAAGACCCACTTGTGTACTCACAAACCTGATGTTACTCCTCATCCCAGTGACCTCTGCTCTCCCTGATAAATCTGGTTGCTTCTGCAGTCTTCCCTATTAATAATTTTTCCATCACAAATACCTACCTTCCTGTTTGTTTCTCCTGTGAAAGCCTCTTACTAGGAAAACCCTAATCCTAATCCCACAGTCCCTGTTACTTAATCGATGTCCAGGCAGCTAAACCCATTCCTACCAATCCAGCCAGCAACCATTTCTATTCACAATCAAGGTATGGCCCTCCCATCACACCAATTTCTATACAAACATTTCAGATTACCTCCATCTGTCACACACCAGGATTCTGTCTTCTCCCATCTCACGACTCAAATGGTTGGAGCATCAGACAGATGTTCCTTTCATGCTCCACCAACAAATTTATTAGCAGCCTACCTCAAAACCAACTTCTTCTTGGGGGCTGGAGCAATAGCACATCGGGTAAGGCATTTGCCTTGCACTTGGCTGACCTGGGTTCAATTCCCAGCATCCCATATGGTCCCCTGAGCACCGCCAGGAGTAATTCCTGAGTGCATGAGCCAGGAGTAACCCCTGTGCATCACCGGGTGTGACCCAAAAAAGCAAAAAACAAACAAACAAGCAAAAAAACCAACTTCTTCTTCCTGCCCTCTTGATAGAAAACAAACATGTTTGTCCTTATCTCCAGGCCACTTCCTCCACGCAGATCCCAAATCCCAGCCACCTCCCTAACTCTCTAGCTTTCAAAGCATTCTTCTGTTTTTTGTTTGTTTGTTTGTTTGTTTTGGGTCACACCCAGCGATGCACAGGGGTTACTCCTGGCTCTGCACTCAGGAATTACCCCTGGCGGTGCTCAGGGGACCATGTGGGATGCTGGGATTAGAACCCGGGTCGGCCGCGTGCAAGGCAAACACCCTACCCGCTGTGCTATCGCTCCAGCCCCGCATTCTTCTATTTTGTCCACAAAAAATACATATTACATTGCAACCCAGATTACATACATATACCCATGCATACTTTATGTAAGTATATATCATATAAATGTATAAAGGCGTATATAAATACAAAACTTTTTTTACATGGCTTGCATTTCACAATTTATACAGATAATAGGAACAAAGTATCACAGGATCAGGTTTTATTGCTGTGCTTTGGTGCTGTCATATTTCCTCTCACTGCAGGTGAGAAAGTGCTATGTACCATGCTAGCACAGCACTGATGAGTCCAAATATGCAGTTTGAACCAAAGGGTATTTCTCCATTCCCTGTAACTTTATCTTTGAATTCTATCATTGAATCTTTTCAAGTTCTCATCTCCCTGAGCCTCTGCACACTTAGTCATATCAGAAATGCTATTTCATTGTCATCTCCCTTTCTGTCCTATTAACTTCTGAGATTCAGATAATCTGTCTCCAGGCCCCACTTCAAGGAAATCAGTTTTAACTGACCCATTAAGCATGTGTGAGCACTACAGCTGCAGATTCCCAAGACTATGGATCCTGGACATGTGAGTGCCACAGTGCCCCTTAGTGAGCACTACGACTGGGTGACTCCCTAGAACCAAAATAATCCAGGGGTTCATGGGGGTGGTTATATCCACTCCTCAGAACTGACTTGGTGCTGTTGTCAGTCTTTGATGTTCATGACCTCTTTCTTCGGACTCCTCTGCCAAACTTCCCAGCATTCAAGGCTTCTCCTTCTGTGTTTCTTTACACTTCTCAAAGCTTGCTCCAGTCACTGTCTCCTTGTAAGAATTACCACTGGGATGTAGTAGACCAATGAAACTGCCTTTCACAGGCTCAAGGTCTTTGAACTTAGTCATGTAAGGAGGCTTCCTCACCCCAGAGAACAGAGAATGGCTCTAATGAGTCAGGATCCGAAGATTCTCTCAGATCACTTCCATGTATATGCAGTTCCCCCACAGAGAAATCCTTCCTTTTATATCCTGTGCTCAAGCCCCTAACTATGTAAATTTTAGCATGCTAAATGCTATTAATATTCCACCTACATTTCCTATTTCATTAAATTCAAGGATTCTTTTTCTTCTTGCAGAATTTAGGTCTCTGTGGAAGCTAACAGGTTCTCTCTGAAATCAGCTCCAAGTCTTTGAAAGTTATATGCTCATATTTGAGGGAGAAGTTTATAGGATAAATAAATCATAACACCTGCTTTCTAGCTTTGTCAATTCTGTGATCTGTCTCAAGACATTTGGCCGTTTCACCTATCTTTGATTGCATTTCTAGGTGTATGACCAAAAATCTTTTTTTAAGTATCTTGTGGTGAAATGAAACTCATCTTTAACTTCTCATGAATTTTTTCTTTGCATACATAACATACTTTTTGAAAAATGTGAATATAATGGGCTATCAACAATCACTCAATATTTAAGTGTCTATTTACAGATCTATGCTATGGTCTTCCAAATCCAGAAATGTTCACTTCAAACTTGCATCCCTGTAGAATAACTTTGGTGAATTTAAGGATACAAGTCTGGTTCATATTAAATTAAAATGTGACCTTCTGATCATGTACTTGTTTGAGAATAGCCTGATGGAGGAGGCCTGAGCCACAGTACAGCAAGCAAGGCTGTACTTAACCTGGGTTCAATCCTGATACTCCATATGGTCCTTTGTGCACCACTAGGAGAGATCCCTGATGCAGAGTCAAGAGTAGGCCTTGAGCACCAGAGGGTTTGGCCCAAACTACCACTCCCAAAATTAACTCCTATTTTCATATATTCTTTGCATTATTTTCTGAATTTCAATATTTTTTATTTATGTTACTTGTGTTATGATTATTATTTTTTCCTTTCTTCTGCTTACTTTGGGTTTTATTTGTTGTTCTTTTAGGTGGTTGGGCGATTAATATGAGCTTATTCTTCTTTTCTGATACATGCCTGTATTGCTATGAACTTCCCCCTTTGTGCTACTTTTGCTCTGTCCCATAGGCTCAGTAATGTGTGCTTTTCTTGGTTTTGAGGAATATTTTATTTCTTCTTTGATTTTCTCTTTGACCCAATAGTTATTTAACAGTATGTAGTTCAGTTTCAAAACATTGGACTTTCCCCCAACTTTTTTAAATGATTTTTTTAATTAAAGATAAAAAGATTAATTTTTATCTTCATAGTTTTGTGGTCTAAATAGGTATAATTTTCATTCTCATTGCTTTATGGACACTCGTATTATTTCCCAGCATGTGGTTTATTATAAAGAATGTTCTTGAAAAGAATGTATATTTAATATATTTAAATTTCAGGTGGTGGAGGGTCCTGTACATACCTATTTGGCCCAGTTTTTTAAAAATTGCTTATTTAGAGCTTTGTTTCCTTACTGAAAGAAGTGATTTCCTTTTTCATGACTTTAAGGACACTAGAATTGTTCCCCAGCAAGTGGTTTATCATAAAGAATATTTTGGAGAAGAATATATATTCAGCTTTTGGGTGGTAGAGAGTCCTGTACATGTCTATTTGTCCCAGTTCTTTTAAAATTTCTTATCTAGGGATGCATATGCTGCCTGAGCCCAAGCGCTGCTTGCGCCCGCGTGGCCGAGCATATGTGTCGCCCGCATCTCCCCTCTTGAGATGTGTACTTTCATGCTTTCATACTTTTGTGTCTAAAGCTCGGTTATGTGTAGGGGCTTTCTCCACCCTTGGAGGAGCCCGCGTTCTCTCTTGAGTGCGTTATTTTCACTATTCTCTCTCCCACTTATCCCTTCCTCCTTCCCTCAGAAACCTCTAAATAAAATCTATTTACTTAAAAAAAAATTTCTTATCTAGGGCTCTTGTTTCCTTACCCATATTCTGTCTGGTTCATCTGTCCAATATCTTAGTTTCCCACTACTATTGTGCTATCATTGTTGTATCTTCTCAGTTTTGTTAGCTTTATGAACTTTTTACCCTTCATCTGCTGTATTTATGTTGGTTAGAATTAAGTTATTTTGATCATTGATTCCTTAACCATTAAGTAATGACTATCCCTAACTCCCTAGCTCTCATTTTCTTTAGCTTGAATGTTATTTGGTTTGATACAAGGATGACCTTCCCCTATTTTCTCAGTCTTCGGTACCGGTAACAATATGATAGTTTTTTCACCCTAGGCCTGTGTTTATTGTGAAAGTTCAGGAGTATCTCATAAGCAACAGAACACTGGATTTTGTTTCCTGATCCACGTAGCCACACGCCATGCCCCTTGATAGAAGAGTTAAGTCCACTGACATTACATAAATTATTAATATGAAGGAATTGGTTGCATTTTTCCAATTAGGGTTTATTCATTTTTGACATTTGCCATGATTAAAAAAAATACCATTACTTGTAGAACTCATTTAGATACAACAAATGTTCTTAGTTTTTCATTCCCTGACATTTTGCCTCCCCGCCCCCCACTCCCTCAAATCTAAGTGATAACCTAGCAGGGTAGAAGATTCTTAGTCAGTACCATGAATATATATGTAGATATATATGTATACATATGTATATATACACATGTATAATCCCATTCTCTTCTTACTCATATAATTTCATTTGAGAAATCTGATGTGAATTTTGTTTTCCATACATTTGAAACAGGAGTTTGCTTTTCATTGCCACTTAGTGTACTTTTTATCTGTCTGGTTCTTATTATTTTGTCACAATGTGACTTAGAGTTGGAGTATTTTATTTGCCTCTCTTTGGATCTCCCTTATTAGTACTGGATTCTCTCCTCTCAGACTGGGGAAGTTTACAGATAATCATTTTCTCTTTCACCATCCATTCTTTCCTTTCTTTCTTCTGCAGATCATTCCTTGTCTTTCTAGCTTTGAAAGTCAACTTGGACTTTCTCCACCAATTGAAAAGGCTTAGTTTTCTTCTTTTGCCCTACCGTGCCTTAAAGGAAATCCAATGATAAAGAAATTAACAGGGGCTGGAGCGATAGCACAGGGGGTAGGGCGTTTGCCTTGCACACGGCCGACCCGGGTTCAATTCCCAGCATCCCATATGGTCCTCTGAGCACTGCCAGGAGTAATTCCTGAGTGCAGAGCCAGGAGTAACCCCTATGCATCGCCAGGTGTGACCCAAAAAGCAAAAATAAAATAAAATAAAATAAAAAATTAACAGAGAAGAACACATTGGAAAATATTATATGTAATGATCAATAAAATTAAAATCACAGTCATGGTAAGATTCTTTGTTTTTCCTTCTTATGTTTGAATTAGCTCCATAGACTTCTCAGGTCCTCATATATCTCGGCTTCTGATATTACTCCATTCTACTGACATTACTCTGTTCGACTGACATGCCAGTACTCACCTTCTTTTCAGATTCCAGCTGATGTCCATTACTTGAGGGTATGAGTGGGCCTGACCACAGCTAGATTTGCTCAGGGCAGGGCTCATGCCTGACTGTGCTGGTGGTGGGGATAATGTGATGTGATGCTGGGGATAGAACCCAATCAGTCACAAGCAAGTACATCTCACCTGCTTTCTTGAATTTTATTATTTGTTCATTATGGGGTGGGGTGGAGATTTGGGCCACAGTTGGTAGTACTCAGGTGTTTCCTCCTGGCTCTGGAGGCAGGAATCACTCCTGGCCGTGTTCAAGTATTCCTGGGATTGAACCCTGGTAGGCCACTTGCAAGTCAAATGCGCTACCAGCTGTACTAACGCTCTGGCCCCATATTTGTTCTTTTTAAGGTTGTGAATTTGCCTTTATATTTACTAGTTCCACACAAGCGTATTAAGATTGATGTTTATTGATTTTTCTTTTCTTCTTCACCTGCTGCATCATCTACTGCAGGGCTAGCAGTTACCCACACGTTCCTTGTGAGTCTGTTCTGTGAGTGTGTGGGAGGCACCCACCCAGGGTTTTAGAACAGATTTCCCATTGAGAACAAGGTACTACCATAGTTTTGGGGGGCTCCAATACTTGCAATGTAGTGCTGCTCAATGCTGGGGGCACTTGGTCACTTGTGCATTGCCAGGAATGCTCAAGAGCTAGCTACATCACTACCCGTATGTGACGCTGGGAATTAAACTCAGGTCTCCGCATGCCATGCATGGACATCCACCCTTTGAGATATACGGTCTGCGCTTTTGTTGTATTTCTTAAGGATTTTTAAAAAATATTTTTTAGACCACCCCTCCTGCCCCCTCCTTGAACAGCTCCCGCCCACTGCCCCTCTCCAGCTCAGGCCCCGCCCACTAACTCCCCTCCCCGGGCTCACAGGCCACTCCGCCCACTGCCCGCCAGCCTCCTGCGCAGGCCCCGCCCACTGCCCCCTCTCGCGTTCAGGCTCCGCCCACTTTCCCCCCTCCCGGCCCCCAGCCCCCAACTCGGGCTCACGCGCCACTCCGGCTGCGCCAACCCGCCTCGTGCGCAGGCCCCGCCCACCGCCCCCTGGCTCGCTGGCTACTTCGCCCGCCGCCCCCCTGGCTCGCAGGCCAGTTGGCGCGAGGTTGCCTGGCCGCTACAGCTGCTCCTGTGCGCCTGCGCCGCCGGAACCTTCGCGAAGGTTCCCGAAGCGGCGCCGGCCGTTTCCGGAAGCCATCGGCGCGGAGGGCGCCTGAGGAGCTGCCGCCGCCGTCCCGCAGTTCCGGTGCCGGTGCCCGCCCGTTACGGCAGAAACATGGCCCTGCTGTGCTACAACCGCGGCTGCGGCCAACGCTTCGACCCCGAGGCCAACTCAGACGGTGAGGGAGGCTGCCGCCCGCACCCGCCCCGGGGCCGGAGCGCCAAGGCCTCCAGGGGCCCGCGGCGCCGCCTCAGCCGGTCCCGGCGCCCGGCCGCGCGCGGCCCCCGCCCCGCCGCCTCAGCCCGTCCTGGGGCCCGTCCGCGCGCCGTCCCGGACCCTGAGCTGCTGCCGTCTGCGGGCGGGCGCGGGCTGGGGGGGGTCCTCCGCGTGTGAGCGGGACGGAGTGCGCGGTGCCTGGGTGAGGGGGTTGTTTGCTGAGTGAGTGGGGCGGGTGGCTGTGATTGGTGGTTGTGGGGTGCGGTTGTGTGTGTGTGAGGGCTGCTGTATGAGTGGGGCGGCCGGTCGAGTGTGACCGTGGTGGTGGGGTGCAGGGGTGGTGTGTGCCTGGGCAGGCTGTTTGGCGAAAGTGGGGCGGGTGAGTGTGAGAAGCGAGTGTGATGGTTGTGTGGGGTGTGTGTATGGGAGACAGATGATCGTGTTCGCTTTAGATATTTTGGTGCCCTTGTGTTTGATACACGTATATGTTACCACTTCCTGTTGTTTAGGTCCCTTTATAATGTCCATTTTGTCTCTTGTTACCTTTTTGGCTAAGTCTTTTGTTGGATACAGTGGCTTTTTGCGTTTTAAAACTTCTTCATTTATTATGGGTCAGAGAGATAGTACAATGGGTAGAGCACTTGCCTTGAACATGGCCAATCCAGGTTTAGTCCCCTGTACCTTGTATCTTCCCCTGAGCCCTGTCAGGAGTAAGCCCTGAGCATAGCCAGCCAGGTATGGCTCCAAAACCAAAAAAATAATAATAATAACAAATAAATTTGTTTTTCCATTTATTAGGCACTGTTTGGTGACTCAGAGCACTTGTATTTAGGGTGGCTAATACTTTATGAGTGCTCGTCCAGTCAGGCTGGATGGTCAGTGCTCGCTGGGCCTGAGCAGGCCGCTCCTCAGACCCTGTGCTGCTGGGGACCATTAGGGTCACTGCAGCCGCAGAACTTAGGATCTCTAGGGCCTCATTCAACATTCACTATTGCTCAGGGGCCTTCAGGGCTATACCCGACTGTTCTAAAGGGGTGAGTGCAGTGCTGGAGATTGACCTGGGCCTTCTAGACACAACCCTGACTCCTGTCTCCCCAACCCCTTTGTGTAAAATCACCAGGCAGCTAGGAAAATCCCGAGGCCCTCCCTAGCTGTCTACCTTAGGTGGTCTCGGGCTGCTTCTCCACCCGGGCTGGCCAATGCCGTGGGCAGACGAAGGAGGAAACGAGGGCCAGGCTGGTGATCAGTTGCCATGTATTCCATTCTCCCCACGCGCCTGTTCCAGTCTCACTAAGCTCCCCATTCTAGTCTCACACTGTCCCTCATTCCCATCTCCTCCTGTCTCTTCCACTCACCTCTCTGCTTATGTCAGCGCCCAGACTCACTGCCTTGGTCTCTCTATCATCTCTCTCCACTCCCTGCATTGGTGGTAGCACAGTCCACATAAGAAAACCCTTCTGCTCAAGGGATCAAGGGCAGAATACCACTTAGGGGTGTTTCTTCTCTCCTTAGTCCGATAACTTAATTAACATCTTAATTCTACTTCTTAATAGTAGTTATTTTGTATGGGACACAGTAAGAGATACATTAAGCTTATAGGGTGGATCTCCTGGGGACATCTTGCTATAGATCTCAGACTACAGTGCTCAGGGCAGATTAATCTTTCCTAGTCCTAGCAGGGTCCTAATCTAGTTGTTACTTTTTGGATCTTGACAGAATTTGTCCATCACCATGCTCTTAACTTACAGTTAAGTATTGTGGCACTTTGGCCTGGCCCATTTCAATGCCAGGGTAGTTCACAGTTTGCGCTACGTCCATCCAGTCCCTCCTCGGGACCCTGCTTTTGGGGTGCTCAGTCATATGAGGCTTAAGTTTGAGAGAACAGATGCCCAGGTTACAAAAGCATAGCATTAACTGTCTTGTGTTCATACGAAAAGGACATGGCTCTGAATTGACTATGCAAAGGACTTATGGAGAAGAGAAAAGCAATATTTACAAGTTAACAGAGTCTGATTGGAGATAAAGGTGGTTGACCCGTTGGAAGCAGAGCACAAAAAAAGAGGTTACAAATAAACACGAGGGATAGGAGCACTGTGATGGGAGCAATAAACCTAAGCTCCCTGTGGCAAGGCAGAAAGGACAAACCAATGTTCTCCTACATTCCTAATCAGTGTTTTGTGGGGGGGGGGGGATTTTTTTTTTAATTAATTTATTTTTTTTAATTTAAATAGGCTTCAGTTTCTAGTAAGGGGAGTCTCATTGTGGTTAATTCTTTGTTTTTGTCTGTGAAAGCCTTCATTTTGTCTCACAAAATTTATGGTATATAGCATTTTTATCTGACAGTGTATTTATTGTATTTATTTATTTTTTATTCTGCTTTATTTTTTTTTTCAGTTCAGTTATTTTTATTTTCTTTATCACAGTTACAAATTTGGCCATGATTTGATCTCAGTCATATGATGTTCCAACACCCACCCCTTCAGCAGTGTACATTTCCTACCACCAATGTCCCCAGTTTCTTTTTATATGCCCCCAGGTATTTATTTTCATAGTTCTACTTCCATTTCCATATCTTCATCTTTTGCAGTGCTTATTGTCCTTGTTTACTTTCTTGATAAAGTCACATAACATTCTTAGTGTCTGTTTTAATTTTCTCTCCTTCCAGTTCAGTCATATCTAAGCTTCTGTCTTCAAGCTTGCTGATTTTTTGTCTATCTTCATAGTTTGTGCTGTACTCTTGATCTCAGTGTTTCCTAAAGTGGGTGATGCCCTCTCCTTGGGGGCACTGGAATGATTGTGGGGATTGGGGAAAGAGTGTAGCAGAGTTGAATGCAATTGGAGGACATTTTCTGTTTGTTGTCCTAAGGTAGATACACAGGAGAACAATATTTTTCTTCACAGTTGGAAGAGGGAGGGTTATCCAGAGTACTTTCTCTGTTGCCTTTCTTGTTGGGATCTCGGCCCATGTGGGTCACCTCAGCTCCTCAACTTTGTGATATAGTTTGAACAGCAACTTGTCACTGTAGTCACTGCCTACGCCTAGAATACCTTCTCACATCCCAGTCCCACCAACTGTCCAGTTTTGGTTACACAGATGCTTGGATCTCCCGGGACCCTACACAAACTCCTAATGCAGTTTGTGTAGGGTCTCAGAAGGAGAAGTACATCAACTTCACCTCTCCCTTGTGCTACAGGATTTGCTCCTCTAGACCCTTTTCTGAATTGTTTATCTTGTCAAGAGCCAGATAATATTGTATTATCTTGGTGTGGTAATCTGATCTATTCAGTACAGTGTTGCATAGGTACTCGTGGTACTGAATTCTTAAGAAGTATTAACTACATTTGGAGAAAATATTCAGTGTTAATACCTGAAGGGAAGCATAATTTTTATTATAAGGCTTTTCCTTCTTTGTTTTAACCAGATGCTTGCACATACCACCCTGGTGTTCCAGTATTTCATGATGCACTAAAGGTAAGAACTTGCCTTTTTTTTTTTTTCTTTTACCCACACAGTAAACTTAGAGGTGTAATACTGTCTTTGTCTTCTCATTTTTCCCATCAGTTTGTGTCTGTCCAGTTTTGTTTTGGGGCCACACCTGGAGGTGCTCAGTGATTACTCCTGATCTGCACTCAGGGAGACCATATGGAGTGGCAGGGATAGAACTCTGTTTGGATGCAAGCATCCTAGTCAATGTGCTATCTCTCTAGGCCCTTTCTTACTTAATGACTAATTTTGGTGTTATTTAGTTAGTCTTGGCAGCCATACCTGGCAGTGCTCAAGGCCTACTCTTGGCTGTTGGCTCAGGTATCGCTCATGGCGGGCCTCAGAGAACTATATGGGATGCCAGTAATTGAACCTGGGTTGGCCACATGTAAAGCAAGTGCCTTACCCATGTACTGTCACTCCAGCCCCCTACTTCTGGTGTTTTAAATGGGCAAACTCCAAATAGGCAGACAGTAGTAGACAGTTACAAAACAATGTAATTTCTATTTCTGCTCTAATTGTTTACATTTCTCATTTCTTTACTCGCCCGTTGGTGGAGGAATTAAAATCACTTGTATTGGATCTTTTTTGGCGGGGAGGGACGGCACAATTCATCGGTTCTCAGGACTTACTCCTGGCTTTATGCTCAGGGATCACTTCTGGTTTTTCTCAGGGGACCATGTAGGGATGCACCTGGGTTGACTGCATGCAAGGCAAGCATCCTAGCCACTGTTTATTGCTCTGGTCCCTTAATCTCTCATCCTGTGTAAAAGAAGTCCTCTATTTTAGGAAAAACTGTCATAGACACCCACAGTGCCAATTTCAAGCATACATAAGCTTAAAGAAAGCTCTCAACAGAAAAAGAAACACTGGCAGTTTTATGCCTGTATTTCTTTCATATTTGGCACAGTAGAACATTTTTGTCTTTGTGTGTGTGTGTCTTTGGTTGGTTCCTTCATCTTTCACATTTTTTCATGACAATATATTCTTCACTGTCTTAAAGTATTGCATTGTGGGTTTTCCTGGAGTGCCATTGTAACTCTTCTCTGTTGACCAATTTCAGTAACCCTTCCTTGTGATGTTTTCCTCTTACCTTCTAGCCATAGGAATACCTCTCAGCCTTGGTCTTCCAGTTTCTCTAATTACAGTTGATAAATTCCTATCCTTAGACATCACCTCTACACCAAAGGCTTCTGCAGCGTATCCCCATTTATAGCTCATTGGCAATAACAAACTGGCTTCTAAAGAAAACTATTCCAAAATTAGTTTGCCTTTCAACTCTGCTACCACGAGTAATATTTTTCCACCGTACTGCTCCACCCCTTGTGACTGTTTTTTTATTTTAAGGCAGTTTTTTTTTTTTAGGCAGTTTTTTTTTTTTTCAGGTAGTGCTAGTGATCACACCCAGGACCTCACACATGCAAGGCAAGCACTCCCAATACTGAGCCACGGCCCCAATACCACAGTTAGTTATTCTTTACTATTTGTTAGTGACCCAGTTAACTAATCTTAATGGTTTTAAAGTTTAATGATTTTTAAATATTCCTCTTAACCGTCCCTGCTGTTTGGAGTGTGGGGCCACACCCAAAGGTATTCATGGTTGTTCCTGGCTCTGCACTCTTAGGAGGATCATAAGTTAGGGGGCTCATAAGTTATGCCAGAAATCAAACTATGTCATCCTGTTTATCATACCCTGTCCTGTAAACATCGATCAAAGACTTAAACTTTGTATTAGGCTTGTTAGCCCAGTATGATTTCAGATAAAATATGTAAATTACTACAAATGCCAGTTTCCTAGATTACAGTTAAAAATTAAACACTGCTGTAACCAAAACCATGTGTTAATACACAAATTAGGAGTATATTTAGAGAAAAGGACAGTTCTTTTTATTAGTGAATCACCATGAGGTACAGTTACAAACTTAAGAACTTTTGTGTTTGCATTTCAGTCATACAGTGATCGTTTACCCATCCCTCCGCCAGTGCCCGTTCTCCTCCACCAATGTTCCCATTATCCCTCCCACCCACCCCATCCCCCACCATCACCCACCATCCCACCCTGCCTCTGCGGCAGGGCATTCCCTTTTGTTCTCTCTCCTTTTGGGTGTTGTAGTTTGCAATAGAGATATTGAGTGGCCATCGTGTTCGGTCTATAGTCTACTTTCTGCACATAGCTTTCAACCCGAGTGGGTCCTCCCAACATCCTCTACTTGGTGTTCCCTTCTCTATCTCAGCTGCCTTTTCCCCCAGTATATGAGGCCAGTTTCCAAGCTGTGGGGCAGACCTCCTGGTCCTTATCTCTACTACTCTTGGGTGTTTGTTTCCCATTCTGTTACTTTATATTCCACAGATGAGTGCGCTCTTTCTATGTCTGAAAAGTACAGTTCTTAAGACCATTGGTAACCTGTCCACATGCCTAAGTTCTTCTCCTTCTCATCTTACTGCCAGAAATTCAGATTGACTTTTGGTAACAACTAGTCTGAGTCATAAGGGAATTCTTCATGTATAAATGAGACAGAAGTGCTTTTTCTCATAGAGAATATATTTGCCAATGACTTCACTATTTATGCAGAGTAAACTATTTGGTTGTAGTTATTAAGAGTAAAGTGGGGTTATTGTTGAACAAGTTACAATTTTATTCAGAAATTGAATTAATATAATTAACATCTCTGCTAGACTTTTTGTTTGTTTGGGGGTCATACCTAGTGATGCACAGGGTTATTCTTGGCTCTCTTCTCAGGAATTACGCCTCGTATTGCTCTGGGGACCATATGGGATGCCAGAGATTAAACCTGTATTGGCTGCATGTAGGTATCTGTTATACTATTGCTCTGGCCTCTACTGGACTCCTCAGACTCTTCACAATAAATGCTTTTAAAATTTGCAAGTGAGGGGCCACTATGGCCCTTGCCTTGCATGTGGCCAAACTGGGGTTTGATCCCTGGCCTCACATAGGTTTCCCCAAGAGGAGTGATAACTGAGCACAGCTGGTTATGATCCACTCTCAGCCCCCCCAACCCGACCAAATAAATAGAAATTGCAAGTGTTTCTTGTGTGTGGCTCCCGAACTGGGGGAAAAAAATCAAGAGCTTTTCTTGAACTCTACATATTTTGTTTACAGACATAAAGATACAGATAAATGCAAGCTGCTTCCTTGTTTAAGGAGTTATGTGGAGTGTTCAGATGTTGTGGTTCTTAGCAGTTTTCTTTTGTTTCTTGTTTCACAGGGTTGGTCTTGCTGTAAACGAAGAACAACGGATTTTTCTGATTTTTTAAGTATTGTAGTAAGTATTGCCCATTTTTCTCTATATTATCTCTTGAGACGTATGTATTATGGGCACCTCAGATTTGAGGGGTTTGGTTTAGATATCAGCTAGTCTTCACTAACTTGTAGATAGTATTTTTTAAAATGGGGTTCAGGGACCTGAGAGATTGTACTGAGGGTAAGGTACTTTGCATGCAACCAACATGTTTTTTTGATCTCTGGCACTCCATATGGACCTTCAAGTCTCTCCAGGAGAGATCTGAGTATTGAGCCAGGACTAAGTCCCGAGCACCTCTGGGTGTGGCTCAAAACCCAAAAATAGGAGGGGTGTGGGTGGGGTCTTACCTCCCTTCTATAAATTTTAAAATAAGGATGTTTCAGAGATTAAATTTGGGAGATATTAACTCCCAAGTTTACCCATTTGTCAGAGTTTAGGCTTAAGCCTATATGTGGAAGCAGAAAGTGGGGAAGCATGAACTAACAGCTTTTTTTTTTTTTTTTTTTTTAATTCTTTCATTGATTCACCATGTGGAAAGTTACAAAGCTTTCAGGTTTAAGTCTCAGTTATACAATGCTCAAACACCCATCCCTTCACCAGCGCACATATTCCACCACCAAGAATCACGATATACCTCCCCCCTCCCCCACACCTCCCCAGTCCCCCACCCCGCATGACTAGCAGCTTTTTTATTAAAGTATTGTGGTGCATTGTTATTTTTTGCAACTTTGAGAAAACGAAGGTTGTTAAGTAAATCACATGTCATTGTTCTTAGAGTTTTGTATATGTTAAGATGTAGTATAACTCAGTGAGATTTGGAAGTAGTTACCCTTTTTTGAATGTCTACCATCTGCCAGATATGAGAAGTATTGTTTATAAAGTCCTTTCAAAAAAATAAATTATATGCTGTTACCTTCACTGTACTAAAGTTTTAAAAGATTGGTTAATTAGGAACCTGATTAGAACACAAACGCCTGTAGCATGTGTGTGTTATACGTGAAGCCATGTTGTGTCTGACACAACATGTCCCCTCTCACTCCTGCTCCCCTCCATCTCTGTTATCTTCGTGTTGGAGCCCTGGTGCCCCTATCACCCAACAGCTAGACTAGGTATCATTGGGAAGTGGTCCCTGAAAAGCAAAAAAAGAAAAAAAAATTGTAATAAGCAAATATAATTTGTCCGGGTTTATAGCTGATCAGTAGGAGAACCAGAGCTCAGTTTGATGACATATTTTGTTTTTGTGTTTTGGACCACATGCAGTGGTGCTCAAGCAACACTCCTGGTGGGCTCGGGAGACAATATGGGATACTGGGGATTGAACCCCAGGTTGGCTGCAGTTACCCTACTCGATGTACTACTTCTTCAACCCTGATAATAGTTTTTGACCCAAAAAAACTCAAACCCCAAAAGAGATGGTTTACTCTCCCCCCTCATTCCGCAATCAACTTTATTGGTAGGCTCATTGTGAAGATGTCGTGCTTGTAATGTGAGGGGTTGCTCAAGCCACCCCAGCAGTGCTTGTGGTCTTCTGAAGCTATATTCAGCAATACTCAGGAGGCCAGGTGGTGCTAGGGATAGAAGCAGAGTCAAGTCACATGCAAGGGATGCACCTTCACCATGTACACATGTTCTGACCCTTTGAGCAAAAAGATCTATATCTATAACTTAGAGAATTTATTTGATGAATGTGAGTTCACAAAATATGTGTGAGGTGCTGCGTGACATGTGCATTTGGTGGCAGAGAGCTGCTTCCTATCCTCCCCAGGCCTCCCTTTCAGAGAGACAGACGGGGGAACCATAGCCTGATGGTGAAAATGGCCCATTTAATGCAGAGCCGCTAGTATACTTATGGAACATTTGAAAGGGGTTGAAGTATAGGACCTTGGTGTGAATGATCATTTAGAGATAAAACATTTGGCAGAGGTAATTCTCTTGGGGAGATTAACTCAAGGAGATACTCTTTCTCCCAGGGACATCTACATTGCTTTTGTCTTTCCTTCTAGTTGTATATATTAAACAATTAACTTTATTTCTTATCAATACTTGTTTGATATACTTGTTTGGATAAACACAGTAAGAGACAAAGATCCCAAAACTTAGTTCTCTGGGCTCTGAGAACAAGCAAAGTTTTACCGTAAATCTCCTCAGGAGGAGGTCAGCTCAGCTTGTCCTTCCCCATGGGGGTCCTGTTTCTTAAGTTGTAGCAGCTTGAATCAAAACTACACATTTATGCTTTCTAGACTGTCCCATTTCAATGCCAAGGTAGCTCACTCTCCCTGGCTTTATGCCAGTTCCATGGTGGGACCTCCCTTTTGGGGTGTTAGGAACTACAGCGTGAAGCCTGAGTCAAGTAATTATTACCAGTGCTCAGGAATAGATATATTTCAGAGTCAATCAACTCCCAATTAGAAGCATAGCATTAATGGTCTTTCTGTGTTTAACCAAAGAACATTGCTCTATAGTAAAATATAAAAAGACTTTAGTGGAAATAGGAAAGCAGGTACAAATACACAGTACTTCAAATACAAAGCACTACAAAGTCCAGAATTATCAGAAAGTTTTTGCTTATAAGTAATCAAGACTAACTTGGAAAACTGAGGCAATGAGAAGTAATACACAAAAGAAAGGTTAAAGATAAACTTTAACTGAATTAGGGATTGCTAGCAAGAGCACGGTAAACTTCTCTGGAAGGAGGAAAACGGGCAATTCACTGATAAAGCCTAAAGCACTTAGGGTTAATATCCAGGAATGAGTTCTCCACAATTTGTTTAGGTCAGTTTATGTTACTTTGTTTCATGGAACAACTTTAGTAGACATTCATGAAGCATAATTCAAAGACATTAATTCATTATTATATGAGAACTCATGAGCAAATACAGCAAATTCAGAATCTTGTTTCTGTTTTTTAATAGAAGTGGACAGAACATACTGAGAAAATATGATTGCTCAATAAAGATTTGTACCTCAGTGTATGTGAATTAAATCATAGGCTGTCTCATGATGCATGTATTTTACCCACAGGGCTGTACCAAAGGTAGGCATAACAGTGAGAAGCCACCAGAGCCAGTCAAACCCGAAGTGAAGACTACGGAGAAGAAAGAACTGTCTGAATTAAAACCCAAATTTCAGGAGCACATCATTCAAGCTCCTAAGCCAGTAGAAGCAATAAAAAGGCCTAGGTACACTTTTAACAGTTCCATGTCTTGAAGTCATGCTTGAGGAATAGCATTTGCTTCTAGTATTTCCATACATGGTTTTGCATGATACCAGTACTAGCAGCTGAGGTTACCTGTCATTGAGCCATTTAGTTTTCCTTCTCTATGCCTTTTCATTTTTTCTCAGATGCCTGAAAATTGTTGATCTCTTTTTACTAATGAAGCTTTGCTTTTTGTTTTGTTTTTTGGGTCACATACACTGGTGCTCAGGACTGACTCTTTGCTCTGCGCTCAGGGATCACTCCTGCTGTGCTCAGGGGACCCTATGGGGTGTTGGGCACCAAACCCTAGTTAGCCACATTGCAAGGCAAGAGCCCTATCTGTTCTTCCACTCTGGTCCCTTTACTGATAAAGTTTCAGTGTATTTGATTTAGATGGCACCTTTGTTAAAATGTTTGTATATTACCTCTTGCTTGTTTTATGGTAGAATCATATAGTTACTTAGTAATCACCTCCTGATCAACTAGACTCATTTCATTTTTCACATGCATACTGGGCACCTCTGTTACAGGAGGTCTTTTTTCTGTTGCCCTTGAGTACTAAACTGTTTTAGAATCAAAATACTGGACTTGAATATTCATCAGATGGTTTAGGGGCCTTCAAAGGACCCATGCTATTTCATGGTTTCCCGAGTTCTTTTGGTTTTATTTTGTTTTTAACTAATCTTAAATTTATGGCTTATTAAATAATGTCCAAGCAGATCAAGATAAGAGTCTAAGAAATTTGTTTTGTTAGTCTGTGTTAAAGAATATATTTAAAATGATTTTTGTCCCAATTCTACCTTGTTTTATAATCAGGAGACTTATCAAATGCCTTGGTGACTGATTTGCCATTTTATAACAACAAAAGCCAGAAAAAGATAATAAAGCTGGTAGTAGAATCTGATATAATTGATAGTGTGAGTTAACATTCTCTTTAAGTAATTTTTAATTATTTTCTTCATAATATTGATTTTATTTATGAACATGAGGGAAGGGCTGGAGACATAACTAGCATCAGAATACTTGCTTGCTTAAGTTTGTAAGGTTCTGGCTTCCTTCAACACCAGGAAAATAAAATGAAGAAAGTGAAGGAAGTCAAGTATGTTACCATAAAATGTGGTGGCACTGTAGAGTTGTAAAGACTTGGGTTTTTCATGTATTTTGTAACTATGTCCTGTACAGCATTCTTTTTATTAAGGAGACAATATGAATAACATAGGGTTTCTTAAAACATTGCTAAATGAAACAATGTTTTAATTGCTTCATTTATTAATATTCCTCACTTAGTTACTGAATGGTCTTAAACAGATGATGTAGCCATTATGAAACAGCGGGGGCTATCATTACTCCTCCTGTTTGGGGGAGTAGGGGTATCACCCGGCAATACTCACAGGTTACTCTTAGCTTTGTACTCAGGAAATACTCCTGGAAGTCCTCAGGGGACCATATGGGATGCCGGGGATCAAACCTGGGTTAGCTACATGGAAGGCAAACACCATACCCTTATACTGTTGCTCTGGTCTCTCTTCCTACTTAAGAGAGCTTTTTAAATTTATAGGTATATATACAAAATCTTATAGCAGATATTTTCTTAGTAATTATTTATTACCTACTTATGATAAACTTGGTTTTCTTTGACCATCCAATGTAATAGTTGTATATGGGGCAGAGAGTACAGCAGATAAGGCATTTGCCTTTCATGTGGCTGACCTGGGTTTGATTTCCTGCAGTCCATGTGGACCCCCAGTACTGCACAGACTAAATACTCAGAATTTCTGGGTATGACCCATAGTCTCTCAGCCACACACACACACAATCACAATGTTGTGCGTGGTCCCTTTAAATTGCAGTTGTACTTCTTGACTAAAGATTTCTAGAGTTATTGTTAATGCTGATGATTTCATAATTTACTGCATTGATAATTTGATATTTAGCACCTTAAAAACCTTCATATTGATCTATTAAAACATTCCCTTGAAATACTTTCTAATAAGAAAAAACTTGGCTTTTCATAAATCAGCTCTTAATTTTAATAAGTTTGATTTGATGGATTATTTTGGTATATCATTCCTGATTATAAAATTTCAAAATTCTCCAGCCCAGATGAACCAATGACAAATCTGGAATTTAAAATATCTGCCTCCTTAAAGCAAGCACTTGACAAACTTAAGCTGTCAGCAGGGAATGAAGACATGAAGAAAGGTAAGGTATTTTATGTTTTATAATGTATTTCTGTTCAATTAACCTGTTATTGGTAAAGGAGAGAACAGGCCAGAGAGATAGTACAGCAATAGAGTACTTGCCTTGCATGTGACTAATTTGGGTTTGATCCCCAGTATCCTTCTGGTCTGCCAGTCCCTACCAAAAGTGATCCCTGAGGGCAGAGCCAGGAGTAAACCATGAGAATGTAGGTTGTTTGCCCTCAACTACCCTAAAACCCAAAATATCCAAAAAAGATTTTGAAAAGAGAGGAGGATAGTTGGATAGTTTACTAATAAAAATGTGAAAAACATATTTCAGTATAAAACTTTTAAAGCTAGTAATAGCACAGAATGAAAAAATGGTTCATTATGTTCTGATTAAAAAGAACAAAACTAATGAAAGTCCTTTTAGTGTGATTAATTCCTCGTCAAAAGTTTAGTTTCTTTGGTTATAAATATTTTATTGTTTATAATATAAAATGTATTCAGTATTCTCTGAACTAAGCCTGACATCACAAGAGGATAGCACCTTTTTGAGATTGCTTCTGTATATGGTTAAGATGATGGATAGAGAATAGAATTAGAGGGGCTAGAGAAATAGTACAGTAGTAGAGTGTTTGCCTTACATGTGGCCAACCCGGGTTATATCCATGGCACCTTATGTGGTCCTACAAACCCCCAGGAATGACCCTGAGTGCAGTTGCAGGAGTAATCCTTTAGCCTTAGCCCAACCAGGTGTGAACACCCTGCTGCCCAAAACCAAGAAAAAACTCCAATAGCATAAAACAAGGTAATATATCATTTTGGGATTTTATTGTATATGTGTTTTGGAATATCACAGTAGTTAACTTACTAATCTTTAAAATGTTGCCTGAAAGTTCTCTTGGAAAACACAATAACTTAAAATTAGAGTTTTCCTATTTGTTCGGTTTGGGTATTTATGTTAATTACTTAAAAAAGGTAGAAAAGGTAGAAATCTGCATCCAGGTCAAGAGCTACTTCCAGTGGTGGTTGAGGGGGTTTGCAAGGCCAGAGATCGAATTCAGAGCCTTGTGCATTTCAGTCATCTCCACCAGCATAAAATGATTACTTTCAAAAAAAGTCACTACAGTAAAATGTTCTATGCCAGTGTTTTAAGTTGATTGTTTTATTACTATTTCAGAAGAAGACAGTGATGAAATTAAAGTTGGGACCTCGTGTAAAAATTCAGGATGTTCAAAGGTATGCATTTTGTAAAATTTATGTTGTCATGGAAGCAATGTTTTTTATTTTTTATTATAATGCTGTGATTTACAAGTTGTTCATAATACAGTTATTTTAGCATTAAATGTTCCAACATCAGTCCTGCCACCAATCCCCTCTCCGGTATGACCTTTCCTCCCCCAGTGTTCCAATTTCCCACCCACCACCCCAGTCTCCCCTTTTGGCAGGCACAAAGTTACTTCACGTATTGCTTGTTACAACACAAAAGCAAATAGAATTATCAAAACTTGGATCAATAGAAGTCAGTTTGTGATAATTGATTGTATCTCACGGTGATAAAAAGTCATCGAGAATCTGCTTTGCTGCTGGTTAGTGCTAGTTGAGCCCTCTCCATTATTGTTTAGGCTCATTGAGCTTGGTGCTCTTCTATGCAACTTCCTGTCATATTTGTTGTGCCCCTGTTGGACTGACAGTACTACGAAATTTGGAGGTGTTGCATTATTGCTGTCCAGGAACTATATATCTGGATCAGTTTGGTTCATTTGTGGAACTGGGCCATTTCTGTGTTGGAGGGTATCAGGTGTGGCTGCAGACTGCTGTGCCTTCAGGCAGAAATGAGAATCTGCCTGTCCTCATTCTGAGAAGGCCCCAGAAATCTCAGCCTAGACCAGTCTACCTAGGAAGATTTAACAGATATGTTGTTATGGAGATGTGGCACTGCGCCATTTCTCTGCTGCCAAGATGGCAGGTGTCACAAGTTTTAATTTGGAAAAAAGGATTTCAATTTAGTGATGCAATTCAGCAAAAGTTTGGGTGTCTGTTGTCTGCCAAGTACTTTGTCATTGACCATAACTGTGAACTTTGATAAACGAATATCTTTGGGGCACATATATCTGATAGAAAGAAGAGAACATTTAAATCTCAGCATTTACGGAGAACAGACTGTGCTAGACATTGTTTTAAAGGAGAACCCCTGTTCTTGTGTTGCTTATATTCTAGCTTGGTGCGAAAAACAGCATATTGTTAGTTAAAACATGATTTGAGGGCCAGAGCAATACTACAGCAGGTAGGGCATTTGCCTTGTGTGTGGCTGACCAGGATTCGTTCCCCAGCATCCCATATGGTTCCCTTTAGCACTGCCAGGAGTAATTCCTGAGTGCAGAGCCAGGAGTAACCCTGGGCATTGCTGGGTATGACCCAAAAAGCCAAAACAAAGTATGATTTTTTGGTTAGGTAAAGCAGATAGGGAGATACGGTAGTTCAAGTTGGTGAGATGAAAATCAGTCAGGTCAATTATGTCTAACTTGGAGTTGATGTGGAATTATATGCATAAGTTTGAGAAAGGTTTGTGTGGCTTGGTATAGGGAATGAAAGCAAGAGTAAGAGATAGACAAGGTTTGGAGCTATTCACAGTCATTATCTGATTCAATTAGTGTATTTTTTAATGATTATTTGACACAAATTAATTTTTTAATTGAATCATGTGGATGACAAAGTTACAAATATGTTTATGATTGAGTTTCAGGCACATATTCTTTCAACAACAGTCCTTTCACCAGTGCCTACTAACCTCCACCAGTATCCCCAGTTTCCCTCTCCCCCAGCCTGCCTCTGTGGCAAGCACTTTTTTTCCTGCTCCCCCTTTGCCTGGTGTTTCCTTTCATTCCTTATCTCCTTCATCCCTGCCCCGACGCCAAGCTTTCTACTAAAGACCACATCTGGTCTTCTCGCCTGTTCACCTGTTCCTTACATTACATTTATTTTGCTTATGATTTCTCTCTTCTAACTCCCATGCTTCCCCTTTTATGAACTGTTTTCGAGTACAGAATTTTGTATCTTTTAAACTGTGTAGTGTCCTGTACCTGGTACATGGCAAATACATGTAGAATGAATGCTATTTAGAAGTCTTGGCAGGATATTGGGATGCGCTGAAAGAAAGGGGGCTTGTGGCTTTAGCATCCAGGTGACTGATGACACCATTAACAAAGGAGACTGGAGGAGGGTGGGATATAGTTTTGCCTCATACTGCACTTTGGGTCTCTCTCTCTTTTTTTTTTTTTTTGTTTGTTTTAAATAGAAACTATGACTTATAGCTACTGTTAATTCTTTCTCATGCACATAAAGTCCAACACCACACCCATAACCAGTGTTCCCATCTCCCACCCCTAAGGACCCTAAGATACCTCCCTCCCATCTCTCCCTTCCCCCCACTCCATCTCAGTTGTGGATCAGTTTCCCAAGGGGCCACTCTTCTGAAATGTCTTTTATTTATTTTTTGGTGTTTAATCGAATCACTGCGAGATACACATTTACAAAAGTTGTTCATGGTTGAGTTATAGTCAGAGAATGTTCCAATACTGTCCTTTCAGTAAACTTTTCTGAAAAGTTAGGAAATCTTTGGGAATCTTTTCATCTAGAAGTGCTCTTGAATATCTTGAATAGAAAGCCTGCTGGACTTGACTATTGTATAAGATATGATGTAGATACAGTTAGTGGACTTTAAGAGATACAGAAGTAGAAGACAGAGAAATGAGCCTTTTGGTATAACACAGTTCCTTTACCTAAAACTGTGATCTTGATAGTGATTGACACAGTAAACTGCTATTTTCAAGTCAGACAGATTTTCATAGAAAACTACATATGACTAGAGGGTGAAGAAAAGTAAAGTGGACTTAAAGAATTTTGCTGACTGGACTTGTCATTAAGTAAGATGGGAGGAGGGCTAAGGAGGTTGGGGAGTAGTAGTATAAATTTAGAATCTCACATCTTTAGGGCATATGTCACCTGTATTTAAAACTGGGAAAAAAGGAACCTATGGAATTTTATTGTCTGTACTTGGAGGTAGTTGTTATGAAATCCAAATCAAAGACATTCTACCACCAGCTTTATCTGTGTTATTGGCATAATGTTTTGTGAATTTATCTGTCAATACTTCAACTACAGCCATGATGGGGTCTGGATATCCTAGACAGACTCTGAATGTCTGTGTACGTGTACAGCTCATCTTACCCTTTCCAGGGATAAGAAGTCATCCAGAAATTTAGGAATCCCAGAAATAAGCATATACAAAAAGGAATCTCTTTCATTTCTTACTAGAATGTCTGGGGTGAACTGGATATGTTAGATAATATTATCTGAACATTTTTATAGTTTATAGATGCATAGTGACAATTATGTGTTAATGATAACTGAGATGTGTAGCTTATTTTTTCCTTTTTTTTTTTCTTGTTTAGACATATCAGGGCCTACAGAGTCTGGAAGAAGTCTGTGTGTATCACTCTGGAGTACCTATTTTTCATGAAGGGTAATTTATGCATGACTCAGATGTTATGATAGAGGTTAAAAAAGCTAATTCATATGTCTTTAAAGACTATTTACCACATTATTAGATATTTTACTTTCTTGTATAATTTAGATGGCCACCTACAGATATAAGCTTTGTCCTTTTGTTTCTTTTGTTTTGGGGCCACACCTAGCAGTGATCAGGCATTACTCCTGGCTGTGCAGTATGGGATGCTGGAGATTGAAACCTTTGTTTGGCAGTTTGCAAGGGCAAGTGCCCTACCCGCTTATCATCGCTCTGGCCTCCAAGTTTTGTATTTTTAAAATATATTTTGTGTGGGCCACATCCTCTGATGCTTAGGACTTATTCCTGGTTCTGTGCTCAGAGCGTCATTGTTAGTGGTACATGGCAGACTCTGTGGAGTTCTACAGATCCAATCTGGGTTGACTGCATGCAAGCCAAGAGCCCTAAATCATCCTTTGTCTCTCTAGCCCGGTATGAAACTAAAAGATGGTTGTTGAGGATTCTTGAGAGATAGTACAGTGGGTTGGGCACTTGTTCTGCAGACTGCTGATCCAGGTTTGATCCCCAATACTTCACGGGGTCCCCTGAGCCCCACAGAAATGAATTAAGTTTTATAAATACTTACAATTTTGGTAGGGTTTGGGGGTAACCACACTTAGTGTTGCTTGAACGCTACCCTGGAGTAATCTCAGCTTGGTACTACCTCCTTGGCTTCCTGCCTTCTAAGCATAGCAATCTCTCCCGCACGTGGCAATGCTATCCTGGGAGCCACCCCGTGCATAGTCCCTGATCATGTGTTTCGGGAAATTGAACTGAAGTTGTCTATAGGCAAGGCACATATCCAGCCCTTTGAGCTATCTCCTGGCTGGAGTGTATTGTTTGAAGCACTACCCTATGCTTTGTAGGGTCTTGTCAGTGTTTGTCCTGCGGCACTGAGAGCCCCAGTGCAGCAACTAGGAAGTGGTTTTCTCTTCCTGAACTTCATCAAGGAGCCTGTGGTTACTGGACTGCCTCACTACCATGCTATAGGGAGGCAGCATCGAGATATCAAATATCTTTTGTCATAGTTATCAGGACCTAGGCCTGAAGTTTTATGCACCAGAGGAGTCTTATCTCATGGTAAATTTTTCTCCAGTAATGGTAGGTTTCTACTATTTTAGAACTCACCATTTCACGTTTGTATAAATATTAATTTTAGTTTGTGTATTCTTTCTTGGATTACTGAAATGTGAGAACTGTCATCTTTGCTATGTTAGCTTCTTGGGAAAATAGTATTGTGAATAGTCATTGTAAAGCTGATCTGGCATTTTGTGATGATTTATGAATGTTTTGACTTATGAGCTCCAGGATTGCTACATCAAATAGCTTTCAGGTTTAAAGATTAGACATTTGTAAGGTACTAGAGTAACAGTTGATTATTTTTTAAAATCATAATGACCATACTATTTCTGAACTTGATCAGTTTGAGATTTCTGAAATTTCCTATATTAATTTAAAGGATGAAATACTGGAGCTGTTGTAGAAGAAAAACTTCTGATTTTAATACATTCTTAGCCCAGGAGGGCTGTACAACAGGCAAACACGTGTGGACTAAAAAGGATGCTGTAAGTAGCCTTTTCTGGATAACTGAGGCCAGAGTCATTTTTAAAAGATTGGAGATTGTGTTCTCATTGAATAAAAAAGAAAGGTTTTATCCTTACTCATTTTTGATGAGCTGTCAGACTGACTGAGTCTGTGCTCTAGAGAAGCCTCGTAAGCAAAGCAACCATCACACAGGTTTGTGCGCATATGTGGTTTTTTGTGAAGCATGTCAACCTGCCAAAATCTAAAGCATTCAGTATAATTACATGGCCTGTTCCCATTTTTTTTGCTTTTACAAATAGCTTTTCTACTGATTTAGTAGGAAAAAAGTTATTAAATTAAAAAATGTTATTAAACATTCAGACCTGGGATTTTTAGTTATCTACAACTTTCTTCAACCTTTTAGACCTACAGATAGTAGTGAACAAAAGGGAGAATTGCAACTTGTGACAGTGGAGTGGTTTTGAGTGCTCTGCTTGCTACAGAGATAGTAATCAGCAAACATAAGCAAGGATTAGTTTCTAGTTTCCTGGACACCTTTTTAAAAAGACTTGTGGCTGTGCCAGTGACTCCTCAGGATCTCTTTAAATAGTTGGAAGGCAAATATTTGTTGCTAGATAAGTGTTTGTTAGCTATTGTTCATGTGACTTAATAATGTTTTCATGAGGTTTTTCTTGTTCTTTTTTTGTGTGTGTGTGGGAGGGGGTGGGAGCATCTTAACGATGATCAGGGATTACTCCTGACCATGCTTGGGGGATCCATATGGGATGCCAGGGACCGAACCTGGGTCAGGTGTGTGCAAGGCAAGTACCTTAAGTACTATAATATTGCTCTAGCTCCCCATTCCTTATTTATTGGTTTCATTTTTGTCTTGGGACTTTAGCCAGGTCCCCTGATAGTGCTCGGTGGACCATATGTTGTGTTGGGGATTTAATGATGGTCAGCCACATGTAAGGCAAACACCTTAACCCTTGTATTCTCTCTCTAGCCCCTATAATCAGTTTTCTGTTTTATTAGCCCTAATAACCGAAGTCTGCATTTTATATCTTGCAACTTAAAAAGTAATAGTAAAGTTTTACATTTGAGTCCTCATAAAATCAGCTTTTTTATTAAACTCGATTGGGATTGAGCTATATCCTAGTTACTTGTCAAACACCATACAACTACCAAGGAATGATTTGTTAGTAAAGAGTGAAGTTTCCTTTGTTTTCCAATGTCCAAAGTTTTGGAAAGTGTAGTTTGAGAATTTAAAACATTTTATATGCAAAAGTTTACCGAGCATAATGCTTATGAAATGTTTTTGTTACTTTTCAGTACATGTAGTTATCAAGTGTTAAGTGTCAAAGCTGATGTCTAAGGGAAGAAAAATGTGAGTGATATGCATTAATTAATATAATTATATAAGATGTATATGTATTTTACAACAGCAGTGTCTCAGTTTTCTGAAATTATGTTATTAAATCTCCTTTATTGAAAAAACATCAGCACTAATTTATTGAAAAAAACATCTCTCCATTTAAAAGAAATATGAATAAGCTAGGGATTGTACTTAAGTGGTAGAGCACATGCCTAGCATATATGAGGCCATTAGCTTCCTGTACCCTATGTCTGACACTGCTAGGTATGGCTGTGGTCTCCTCAGGAAAAAAAATAGTTACTGATAACAGCAGTAGGTTACTGTTTGGTAAAAATATTTCCATCATAGTAATTAAAAGGCTAATTCCCACTTTTCACTTGCTTGGTATTAGGTGAGAAAAATCATTATTCATTAGCAGCAGATAATTTTAAGTAGTTATTTCCTCACAGTTTGATTTATATAAGATATCCTATCATGAGAAGAAAATAAGACCTGGTGGATTCTACAAAGCCATTATGTTTCTCTCACTTTAGTTTTTAAAGTGTTTTTCTGGGGTAGGAGAGCTAGCTCAATGGGCTGTAGCACATACTTTGCATGCAGGCATACAGGAAGGCTGATTTGCTCCCCAGCACCTCATGGTCCCCTGAGCCCCTTAGTGCAAGAGTCACTCCCTTGCACTAAGCAGGGAGTAGACCCCAAGCACTGCCAAAAAATTCAAAAATAGTATGTTTAAGTGTAGTAGCTCTTAAACTATTTTTTATAGTGTATATAAATCTCAAAGGAAGTAAGTAAAATAAAAGGAATAAACATGTTCTCAAAACATGAAACTGCTGTTCGTTTTTTTTATAGGCGTGCTCTCAAGCATCATTCAGGTGGCTGGTGGGTCGGGGTGGGGGGCAGTTCCAACAGCCAAGCAGACCAAACTTCTCAGTGCTAGGGCCCAGCAGTGCTTGGTGGCTCCAGGTTATACTTGCGGTGCTGAGTGTGGGAAAGGCCATGTGGTAGGTGTCAAAGATTGAACTCAGTTCTGCGCACATGCAAGGTATGCACCCTTATCAGCTTGAGTTATCTTCCTAGCTTCACCTGTAAAAATTCTTATGTTACAGTTCATTGTTTAAATTTCTGGTCAAAATTTTAGAAGTTGCTTGCTCTTGAATTATTATTATTTTTTTTTAATTTAGACAGTTGTGCATAGTCATTTATTCTTTGGTAAGTCATTCTTTCCTGTGGCATTTTGAAACTTTAAATAAGATTATGCTGTATATTACAGGGGAAAAAAGTGGTTCCATGTAGACATGACTGGCATCAGACTGGAGGTGAAGTCACCATTTCGGTTTATGCTAAAAATTCGCTTCCAGAACTTAGTCAAGTAGAAGCAAATAGCACGTTGGTAAGTACATTCAATGTCTTTGGTGCCAAAGAGAAATTACAGCAGATAAGGTGTTTTTCTTGTACATGGTGACCTAGGTTCAATATCTAGCACTCCTTAGGTCCCCCAGTCCCGCCAAGGGTACCCCTAAGTGCAGTGCCAGGAGTAAACTCTTAGCACTTATCAGTGTGGTCCAGAAATCTCCCCCCCCCAAGTATTTCATTACACATTACATTAATGTTTTATATAAAGTACTTTCCTTTGAGTTAATTTTTATATCCCTTTTAGTCTTCTCCACTTAAAAAAATAGTCAAAAAATCTTTTTTACAGGATTTCTTTTAGGTGAAAATATCTGCATGATAGAATATTCTGGAATACTGATGTAGCTTAAAGCTGTATCAGATAATGTAATATCCAGTTTGGAACTTGAAGTTAATTTTTCTTTTAGTTATTTTCTCGTACAAAATAGAAATAGCTAAAATGATTTTAATAGTATTTTCTGATGTGTATAATTGTTTTATGTTCACAATCTTCATTCTGAATTAATCAGTGAATCTACTATCTTTTACAGTTAAACGTGCACATTGTATTTGAAGGAGAAAAGGAATTTCATCAAAATGTGAAATTATGGGGTGTAAGTACTATGAAACCAAAAGAGCCCTATTCACCATTTAAAACCCTTTGTACAGAAAAGACAGTGCTTCATTTAGCAATGATGCAA
Source organism: Sorex araneus (assembly GCF_027595985.1). NCBI lineage: Eukaryota > Metazoa > Chordata > Mammalia > Eulipotyphla > Soricidae > Sorex > Sorex araneus. Next base: position 183,363,131 of record NC_073304.1, read on the forward strand.
AGTAGGGTGTATGTAACTGACCATTATATCATACCAAAAAATTTAAAGCTAGATATGAAAATGGCTGTATTAATAGCTAAAGATTCAGTACAGCAGGGAAGGCATTTTGCCTTCCATGCTGACCTGGGTTCTATGCCCAGCACACCACATCATCCCCAAGCCCTGCCAGGAACTCTGAACCAGGAGTAAGCCCAGAGCCAACAGGGTGGGGCCCCAAAACAAAACCACTGAGATTTACCTTTTTGTTTTTTAAACAGGTGATTGATGTAAAGCGAAGTTATGTAACTATGACTGCCACAAAAATTGAGATCACCATGAGAAAAGCTGAACCTATGCAGTGGGCAAGCCTCGAACTGCCTGCAGCCAAAATTCGGGAAAAACAAGAAGATAGAACAAAATAAATCCCACGTTTTTTGCCTATTTCAGAATCCTTACTATATGGTGAAATGGTAGCTTGCTGCTGTACTCTATTTTTGTTGTGGAATCTGGCATTTCAGGGTCAACACTAGGTTGTTTAAAACCAAAGTCAGTTTGTCTTCTTGAGCTTCCCACTCTTTTGCTTAAGATTGCATATTCACTTTTTTCTCTCCAGTAGGAATACAATTTGTCCTATACTTGAAGAGACTTAAAAATAGCTCATAGACAGATGCAGTATTTCTTAGTACATTAAGTAGAGAAATGTAAAGGAAAATTTGTTTATTTTGCACCTCTTCCCATTATCCCACAGTTCGTAAAGCAAGATGGAATGTAAAGTTTTTAATTAGTATTAATATTAAATTAATAATTGCATTCCTATAATACTTGAAAATCTTTGAGTGGGAAGATGAAACTCTGGTTACTCTTTTTCCTAGGAGAACTAATTCTGAGGTAGTGTAGTAAGTACTTAAAGGGAATATAGGCATTAACGAATTAAAATTTGCTTTCAACTATTTTTTTAAGTTTTTTAATTTTTTTTGTTTGTGGCCTATGATTTTAAGAAATATATGTTCCTCCATGGTAGAGCACACACCTTGCAGTTGTGGATCCCTGTATTTTTTGTGTCTCATTCCCAGCAATTCAAAAAAAAACAGTTCTAATAATACAATTTAAGATTATCAGAGTAAGGGTTAAGCGACAGTAAGTTGTTAGAATTTACCACTTTTGTAAGACTAAGCAATAATGGTTAGCAACTTTTTTCTTGATTTCTATTTCTTTGGTGTTATGAGTATATTGTACCTGATTTATAACCTGTACCTTTCTGAATCCTTCTGTTGCACATCAAGAGGAATTGTGTGTGTGTGTCCCTGGGGAGAAAAACTAAAGTTTCAAATGTAAAAATGTGGGAGTAAATTAAAGTGTCAGAAAAACTAAATAATTCAGCTTTGCATTGTGGCAGCTGTGTTTTCCTTGTTGAATAATAGCTTCATCCTTTGGGATTTTTAAAAAGGTGTTCATGAGACAGTGGACAATTCTAGGTGATGGTTTTTTGATTATTGTGTACTTTATAAAATATAGCTATCACAGAATTAGATTATTTATGCTCCTTGAACCCATTGAAGGATAGGTTAATTTTTAAGTAATGCAGTAGAATTGTCAAAGTAAACTAAATGTTATGAAACCATAAACTCTGATAAACCATATATGTTTGGATATGAGTGATGCTTATGTAGATTAAAAGTATTATTTCCCAAGTTCTTTTGAGTGTTTTTCTTCTCTTTGTATTTAATGGTATTAAAAGAAGAGAATCTGGGCCTATAAGATTATACAGTGGGTAAGATGCTGCTGACCCAGGAGTGATCCTCTGGTATAGCTGGGTGTGTCCCATATATTTATATGTGCCTACACCCCAATGGATGATGTCATGAATGAGGGGACTCCATGGACAAAGCCACAGGTGAGTCTCAGGTGTGTGCTTAGCTGGACCCCTCGTGGGATCTTAGCTTAAGAGTATTGTTGGTATGAGTTAGTTAGCTTTAGGTTTAGGAGGGCTAGGTATAAGTGGTGTAGGCTTAGGGTTAAGGGTAGGGTTACAGTTAGATTTATCTAAGGTTAGAGTTAAGGTTATGGTTAGTGATAGATTTATGGTGGGAGGTGTGTTTAGCCTTAGAGTTATGGTTAGGGTTAGTGGTTAGGGGTTAGGGTTGGGGTTAGGGATATGTTCAGGATTATTATTGGTTAAGGTTAGCTTTCAGATTAGCATGTCGGATAGGATTAGGGTTAGATTTATGGTTAGGGTAACAGGGTTCTTGTTAGCATTAGGGTTAGAGTTATGGTTAGAGCAATGGGTAGTAGGTGTTAGGGTTAGGGGAATGGGTGTAGGTAGGTTTAGATTTTGGCTTTAGGGTTAGGTTTAGGATAAGGTTAGGAGTTTGGGTTAGGTTTAGTGTTAGGGTAATTGTAAGACAGGGTTAGAGTTAGGTTTAGGGTAGGGCTAGGTTGTAAGAGTGATATAGGGTTAGGGTTAAAGGTAGGGTTAGAGTTAGGGTCAGTTAGGTTACTGTTAGGTTCCATGTCATGGTCAGGCTCCGGGTCACAATAGGTGGTAGAGTTAGGGGAGGGTTTAATGTTAAGATTAAGGGTTTGGGTGAGGGTGAGTGTAGGGATTTGGGTTAGGTTTAGGGTTATGGATAGTGTTACTATTAGGGTAAGGGTAAGGATACTGTTGAGGTTAGGATTAGGGTGTTAGGGTGACGGGTTGGGTTTAGAATTTTAGAGGGTTGGGGTTATGGTTATGTTTAGGGTTGGGGGTTACTGTGAGAATGAGTGAGGGTGAGTGTAGGGTTCCGAATATGGTTAGGGTTAGAGATAGAGTTAGGTGTAGGATTAGGGTTCGGTTTATGGCTAGGACTAGTGTTAGTGTTCAGTTTAGGGTTAGGATTCTGGTTATAAGGGTTAGGGCTCTAAGGGGATAGGGTTAGGATTTGGGTTTAGGGTTAGAGTGGGTTAGGGTTAGGTTCTGGATCAGGTTAAGAGTCAGAGTAAGGGTTACAGTGTTTTAAGGTTAGGGTTAGCGTTAGGTCAATGTGAGGTTAGGGTTTTATACTTAGGGTTATGGTTGTGATTTTTAGGGTGAGGGAGATAATCTTGAGGGTGAGCGTAGGTGCTAGGGTTAGTGTTAAGATTTGAGTTTAGGATTAAGATTAGGTAGGGGTTAGGTTAGGGTTAATGTTAAGATTAGGGGTTGTCAGGGTTAGCATTGGGGTTTAGGATTAGGGTCCTGTTTTGGTTAGGGTTAGGTGTTAGCATGAGGGTGAGGGTGAATGTCCTTAGAATAGGATTAGGGTTAGGGTAAGGTTAGGCTTATGGCTTGGTTAGGTTTAGGTTAGAGTTAGGGATCAGTTTAGGGCTAGGTTTATGGGAGGGTCTAGAGTAGGCTATGGATAGTGCTAGGTCTATAGGTAGGGCTAGGGTTAGGTTAGGGTTTAGGGGATAAGGTTAATGTCAGTGTTAGGATTTGGATTTAGGGTTAGAGTAAGAGGGTAAGGGTTAAGTTCAGGATCAGGTTAAGGGTCAAGGTCATCATGCAAGTGGAAGCAAACATAAACGGGACTACATCAAACTAAGAAGCTTCTGCACTTCAAAAGAAACAGTGACCAAAATATAGAAAGAGTCCACAGAAGTGTTTGAGCATTGTATAACTGAGACTTAAACCTGAAAGCTTTGTAACTTTCCACGTGGTGATTCAATAAAATGATAAATTAATTTTAAAAAATGACTCCCAGGTTACAAAAGCATAGCATTTGCTACCACTACCATCTTCCTGTGCCCATACAAAAGGACATGGCTCTGAATAAACTATCAAAGGACTCAAGGAGAAAAGAAAAACAATATTTACAAGTCATCAGAACACAAAGAAGTTACAAATAAATACAGACGGGAGCACTGTGATGGGAGTAACCCAATAAACCTAAACTATCTGAGGCTATGTTATCCTACAGTTTAGGGTTAGTATTATATTTAGGGTTAGAGTTAAGGTTAGGATTTAGGGTTAGAGTAAGGGTTTAGGGTTAGGCTTCTGTGTAGGAGTAGGGTAGGGCTAGTGTTAAATTTATGATTATGTTTAGGGGTTTGGGTTAGGGTTATGGTTTGGGTTTTAGACTTGGGATTAGGGTCAGGGTTAGGGCCAGGGTTATGCTAAAAGTCTAGTCACTGAGATTGGAGTTAGAATTATGGTTGCGGTTAAGATTAGGGTTATAGGTAGGTTTAGGTGTAGTGGCAGGGATAGAATGAGGGTTAAGTGTTGGGGTATGGGTAGGATTAAGGGTATGGGTACTGGCTAGGGTTTTGGTTAGTGTTAAGTTTTAGGTTATGGTTAGTGTCAGGGTCAGGGTCCATGTAAGGGTCAGGGTCAGGATGTCAGAGTCAGAGTATGGATTAGAGTTAGGGTTACTGTTAGGGTTAGGATTAATTCTTTTGGTTAGGGTTAATGTTAGAGTGAAGCTGAGATTTACGGTTATAGTTAGGGTTAGGGGTTAGGATTAGAATTAGGCTTAAGGTTCTGGTTAGAGTTAGGGTTAGGGTTAGTTTAAGGGTTAGGATTAGGGTTAGGTTAGTATTAGGTTTAGGTTTTGGTTTGACTTTGGGTTTTGAGTTTGGGTTGGGTTTGAAGTTTGGGTTAGGATTAGTGTAGAGTTAGGGTTGGGGTTAGTTTTAGAGTTAGGGTTAGGATTAAGATTTCAGATTTAGGGATTAGATATAGCATTACAGTTTAGAGTTAATGTTAGTGGTTATGGAGAGGGTTAGGTTTAGTGTTAGAGTTATGGTTGGAGTTAGTGTTTAGGGTTAGAGTTAGTTTTAGGGTTAGAGTTAGGGTTAGGGAGTTATGAGTTTAGGATTACTGTCAAGATTAGGAGTTGTTACGGTTATGGTTATGGTTACGGGTTAGGATTTGGGTTAGCTTTAGGGGTTAGGGTGAGGATGAGGTTGAGTGAAGGTGAGGGTGAGGGAGAGTGTAGGTATAGGGTTAGGGCTAGGTTTAGGGTTAAGTTAGGTTTAGAGTTAGAGTTAAGGTTAGCATTTGGGTTTAGGGTTAGGATTAGTCCTATGGTCAGTGTCAGGGTAATGGTCAGATTATGGTTGGTGTCAGGGATATGGTTAGGTTTAGGGTTAGTGATTAGGATTGTGTGAGATTTAGGTTTAGCGTTTGGGTTAGCGTTCAGGTTAGGATTAGGGTTATAGTTAGGGTTGGAGTAGAGGTAGTGTTAGGGTTAGGGTAGGAGTCAGATCAGGCATGATCAGGGTAGGGGTTAGGATTAGGTTTAGAGATGAAGGTTTGGTTTAGGTTTGGGTTACACTTAGGGTTTGATTAAGGATGGGTAAGTGGTAGTGGTAGTGTTAGGGTTAGGGTCAGGGTTAGGGTTTAGGATTGGGTTTAGGATTAAGTTTAGGTTTATTGGGTTAGGAGTAGGTTTAGGGTATGTTTAGGGTTTGGGTTAGATTTCGAGTTATTGTAGGTTTATGGATAGGTTAGGCTTAGGTTCAGAGATAGGGTTATGGTTTGGGTTAGGGTTAGGGTTCTGTTAGGTTTAGGCTAGGGCTTAAGGGCTAGAGTTAGAGGTTCAGGATTATGGTTGGGTTAGCTTTAGGGTTGCAGGTTGGTTTAGGGGTAGGGCTGGAAGAGGGTTGGGATAAGGTTAGGGTTAGGGTTGGGTTTAGGTTTAGGATAGGGCAAGGGTTAGGGTAAGGATAGAGATTATGCTGTAGGGTTAGGGTAAGAGATGAAGTAGGGCTAGGTTTTGGGATACATTTAGGATTTGATTAAGGATGGGTTAGGCACCAGGTAAAGTGTGGTTTGAGGACCCGCATGGGATAGGAGATGCATGCTGAAAATAGATTATAGACCAAACACGATGCCACTCAGTGACTACTGCAAACCACAACACCCAAAAGGAGAGAGAGAACAAAGGGAATGCCCTGCCACAGAGGTGGGGTGGGGTGGGAAGGATGGGGTGGGAGGGTGGGAGGGATACTGGGAAAATTGGTAGAGGAGAATGGGCACTGGTGGAGGGATGTAAACAAAATGCAAACATGAAAGTTCATAAGTTTGTAACTACCTCACGGTGATTCACTAATACAAATTTTAAAAAAAAGCATGGGTTACAGTTCATGTTACATTAGGTTCAGGATTAGGGTTTATGGTTAGGTTAGGTTTATAGCGTTAGGATTAGGTTTAGGGTAGGTTTAGGGTTAGGCTTAGTGATAGTGTAGGGTTAGGTTGGATTAGGGTTGGGTTATGGTTATGGTTAAGTTAGTGGTTAGGGTTACATTAGTGTTAGGGTTAGGATTAAGGATAAAGTTAGTTTAGGGTTAGGGTTAGCCTTAGTGTTAGGGTTAGGGTTTGGTCTGGGGTTATGGTTAGAGGTTGAGGTTTAAAGGTTGGGGGTAGTTAGTGTTAGTGTTTGCTTATGCTTCGAGTTTGGTTTAGGGCTATGGTTAGGGCCAGGGTTACAATTATGGTTAGGGTTAGTGTTCGTTTTAGGGTTAAGATTAGGGCTAGGGTTAGGGTAAGGTAGAGATTATAGGTTTAGGTATAGGGCAAGGTAGAGATTATATGTTAGGGTTAGGGTAGAGGTGAAGCTTAGGTTTGAGTTTGGGTTAAGTTTAGGGTTTGATTTAGAATGGGTTAGGGTTAGTGTTACGGTTAGGTTCAGGGTTAGGATTAGATTTATAGCATTACGATTCAATTTAGAGTAGGTTTAAGGTTAGGGTTTGCCTTAGGGATAGGGTTAGGGTTACGTTGGATAGTGTTGGATTAAAGTTAGGGTTATGGTTAAGGTTAGTGTTTTGGGATAGCTTTAGGTTAGTGTCAGTTAGTGGGCTAAAGTTAGTGTTATTGTAGCTTTATGGTTAATGTAGGGTTCGGGATAGAGTTAGCCTTAGTCTTATGGTTAGGGTTTGATTTTGGGTTATGGGTAGGGTTTTAGGTTTAGTGTTAGGTATTAAGGGTTAGGGTTAGAGTTAGGTTTAGTGCTTTCTTATGGTTTGAGTTTGTGTTAGTGCTAGGGTTAGAGCTAGGGTTACAGTTAAGATAAGTGTTAGCATTCGCTTTAGGGTTAGAGTTAGGGCTAGGGTTAGGGCTAAGCATAGGGCTAACCTTAAGGTTAGGTTTAAATTAGGGTTTGGATTAGGTTTATACCTCTAGGATTAGGTTTAGGGTAGGTTTTGGGTTAGTGTTAGGGTTAGCCTTAGTGATAGGGTTAGGGTTAGTGTTAGGGTTAGTGTTTAGGGATAGGGTTATGTTAGTGTTAGAGTTTGAGTTAGAGTTAAAGTTAGTGTTAGGATTAGTGTAGGGTTAGAGATTGGATTAGGTTTAGTGTTAGTTGAGGGTTTGGTTTTCATTTATGGTTAGAGATTTAGATTTTGCCTTCAGTATTAAGGGTTGGGGTTAGGGTTAGGTTTAGTGTTTGCTTAAGGTTTGAGTTTGGGTTAGGGTTAGGGTTAGGATTAAGGTTAGGATTAGCGTTTGCTTTAGGATTAGGGTTAGGGTAGGGCTAGGAGTAGAGCCAATCCTAGGGTTAGTTTTAAGGTTAGGGTTTGGCTTAGGGTTTGGGTTAGGTTTAGTGTTAGATTTACGATTAAGGGTAGGGTTAAAGTGTAGAGTTAGGGTTTAGTGTTAGGGTTAGGATTAGTTGTTGGCATTAGAGTTAGTTTTGGGGGTAATTGTTGGTATTAGGTGTTAGGGTTATGGTTATGGTTAGGGTTACAGCCCAGAAAACCAGCACTGCAGAACATGTGAGTAGTACATATAGTACACCTGTTCAGTAAATACAAAGAAAAAGAAAAAAATAAAAAAAGGAAATAAAGGAAAAAAGAGGAAAAGAAAACATGTAAAAGGGGGCTGGAGCGATAGCACAGCGGGTAGGGCGTTTGCCTTGCACGCGGCCGGCCCCGGGTTCAAATCCCAGCATCCCATATGGTCCCCTGAGCACCGCCAGGAGTAATTCCTGAGTGCAGAGCCAGGAGTAACCCCTGTGCATAGTCAGGTGTGACCCAAAAAGAAAAAAAAAAAAGAAAACATTTAAAAAGAGAATTGAAGAGAGAAAAAAGTAAAAAAAAGAAAAAAGAAAACAAAAGAAAAAAACGAAAAAACAGAAAAAAAAATGAAAAGAAGGGAAGGAAAAGCAGCTCCCAGGATCAGCACTTACAGCCCAAGTGAGGTGAGCAGCACGTGCAGCCCACATGATCATGCATCCATCCACATATTCAGCAAGTAAAATGACAAACACATAAAAAAGAAGGGGAAAAAGAAGTAAAAGAGAAAAGTAAAAATAAAAGGAAAAGGGAAAAAAGTGTGAAAAGGAAAGAAAAAAGAGAAAAAAGAAAAGAAAAAGAAGTGAAAAAGAAGAAAAGGAAAAAGAAAAAAGGAATAAAAGGGAAAAAGGGAAGAAAGAATAAAAGAAAAGAAAAAAACAGGGAAAATAAACAAAAAGAGGGAAAAAGGAAAAGCGAAAAAAACAGAAAAAAGCAAAAAGGAAAAAGAAAAAGAAAAAAGAAAACAGTGAAAGAAAGAAAAATATGAAAAGAATAAAGAAAAAATTAAAAAACAAGAAGAAGGAAAAAGAAAAAAGGATAAAAATGCAAACTACAAATAAGAGAAAAAAACTGAAAAAAGAAAAAATAAAAAAGTAAAAAGAGAAATAAAGAAAAAAAGGAAAAAAAGGAAAAAAGATAAAGAGAGAAAAAAGAAAAGAAAGGAAAAAAGAAATAAAAGAGAAAAAAAGAAAAAAGTAAAACAAAAAAAAGAAAAAAATTTTAAAAGAAAAAAATGTAAAAAGGGGTAAAATAGCAGCTCTCAGGATCAGCAACTACAGCCCAAGTGATCAGCACCTGCAGCTCACTTAATCAGTACATGCAGTCTACGTGATCAGCAAGTAAAAATAGCAAAAACAAAAAAAAAGAAAAGAAAAAAAGGAAAAAGTAGGAAAAAAGTGAAAAAAAAAGAGAAAAAAAGAAAACAAAGGGGAAAAAAATGAAGCTCCAGGGATCAGCACTTAGAGTCCAAGGGACAAGCATGTGCAGTCCACGTGATCAGCACCTGAAGGCCACATGATCAGTATACATACATTCTACATGTTCTTCAAGTACAAAGAGCAAAAAAAAAAAAAAAGCAAAAAGCAAAAACTAGAAAAGAAGAAAAAGGAAAACAAAGAAAAAATATAAAAAGTGAAAAAAGTAAAATAGGAATGAAAGTAAAAAAAAGAAAAAAGAAACAAAGAAAAGAAAAAAGGAAATTTAAAAAGGGAATAAAGGAGAAATAACAGAGTGCGGGGAAAAAAGAGAAAAAGAGAAAAAAGTAAAAAAAAAAAAAAAAAAAAAAGGGACAAAAACCAAGCTCGTGGGATCAGCACCTGCAGATCCTGTGATCTAAACATGCAGTCCACATTTTCTGCAAGTAAAAAGATCAAACAGAAAAAAATAGGAAAAAAAGAAAAAAAAAGGAAAAATCGGAAAATAAACAAGTGAAAATAAAAGAAAAAAAAGGGGAAAAAGGGGGGGAGGGAAAGAAGCTCCTGGGATCAGCACTTAGAGCCCAAGGGACAACTATGTGCAGGCCACATGATCAGTACATACAGTCCACGTGTTCATCAAGTACAAAGAATAAAAAAAAAAAAGAAAAAAAAAGGGAAAAAGGAGAAAAAGGAGCAAACAAAAAAAGAAAAAAGAAAACAAAGCAAAAAAGAAAAAGGAGAAAAAATGAAAATGAAAGAAAAATAAAAAGAAGTAAAAGAGTAAAAAGGAAATAAAAAAAATAAGAAATAAAAGAAAAAAGTAAAAACTTACAAAAGAATAAAAGAGAAACAAAAAAAGAGAAAAAAATTTTAAATAAAAAATAAACGGGAAAAAGCAGCTCCGGAATCAGCACCTACTGCTAAGGAACCCGTACGTGTAGCCCACGTGATCAGCACCTGTAGCCAACGTTATCAGTATATGAAGTCCACATGTTCGGAAAGTAAAAAGAACAAATACAAAAAAAAAAAAAAGAAACAAGATAAAAAGGGAAAAAAGGAATAATACAGAAAAAGTAAAGGATAAAAGAAAATTGTTTTTTTTTGGGGGGGGGGTTGGGTCACACCCAGCGATGCACAGGGGTTATTCCTGGCTCATGCACTCAGGAGTTACACCTGGCGATGCTTGGGGGACCATATGGGATGCTGGGAATTGAACCTGGGTCGGCCGCGTGCAAGGCAAACGCCCTACCCGCTGTGCTATTGCTCCAGCCCCCAAAAGAAAATATTTTTAGAGAAAAGAGAAAAAAGTAAAAAGGAAAAAAGAAAAGAAGATTAGACTCTCCACCGAGATGTGACCCAAGTGGCCGCACGTGTTCGGCCTCTCTGTTGCTGGATGACCATGATCCCGGAGGCCAGCTAAACTGCTTTTGGTACCAGCAGCTTCTTGCAGAAATGTCTCTAGACTGTGATAAGGAATGGGCCGATTCTTCTCAACCCCCCATACCCATGGGACCCTGGAAGTCATGCCCACAAACTGCCTTCATCTGCTACTTGAGCTCCTTAATGGTCATGATCCAGAGACACACAAAAGTATCTCTGAACCGAGCAGCTCGCTGCAGAGATTTCTCCAGACCCTAATTATCTAAAATTTTAGAATTCCAGGAGCACACAGACGCTCTTGCAGCCATACGACATCTTATGCTATTCATAACAAGGAATACAAAAGAGAATATGGGGGAAGATTGTCTGCCATAGAGGCAAGGGAGTGGGTGGGATGGCAGGGGTGTACTAGGGACCTCGGTGGTGGAAGATGTGCACTGGTGGAGGGTGGAGGGTTGGGTGATTGATCATTGTATGACTGAAACTCAAACAGGAAAGCTTTGTAATTGTATCTCACAATTACATGTGATTAAAAAATTAAATGTGATTAAAAAATTTTAAAAAATAAATTGAATAAAATTAAAATTCTGAATAAAAAAAGTAATGTGGAGTTCATGCACAATTCAATCAATTTAGTCAATGGCTGAATAAATAGTACTCCTACATTTTAAAAAAATCCAAAAGAATTTAAAAAGAAGAAAGAGAGGGAAAAATTGTAAAAAATAAAATTAAAAAAAAGAAAAAAAGGGTGAAAAAGGTAGCTCCTGGAATCAGCACCTACATCCTAAGTGACCAGCATGTGCAGCCCATTTGATCAGCACCTGCAGCCCACGTAATCAGTACAACAGTTCACATGTTCAGCAAGTAAAAAGAAAAAAAAACACACAAAAAATGAAAATAATGAAATGGAAAAAAGAGTGAAAAAAGGAAAGAAAGAAAAAATGGAAAAAAGAAAAGAGAAACAAAAGAACTAAGTTCAAAAGGATAGAGTGAAAAAAAGAAAAAGATAAAATAATAAAAGAAAAAATTAAAAACAAAAAAGAATAAAAAACAAAAAAGAAAAAATGGAAAAAAGAAAAAAAAGAACAAAAAGAATAACGAAGAAAAAACAAAAAATTAAAAAGAGGAAGAAAAGAAAAAAGAAAAAGGAAGGAAGAAAAAAGAAATAGAAAACGAGTAGCACTGCACTATAGCATTGTCCTGTTGTTCATCTATTTTGCTCAAGCAGGCACCAGTAATGTCTCCATTGTGAGACTTGTTGTTTTTGACATATTGAATACACCACGGGGAGTTTGCCAGGCTCTGCCGTGCGGCGGGATACTCTTGGTAGCTTGTCGGGCTCTTCAAGAGGGACAGAGGAATTAAACCTGGGTTCGGCCACATGCAAGGCAAACACCCTATCGGCTGTGCTATTGCTCCAGAAATGAAGCCATGAAATTTGATTATAAATGTATGGGCATAGAGAGTTTCATGCTGAGTCAAATGAGTCAGAGGAGAGAAATAGATATAGAATGACTGCACATATTTGTGATATATATATGTATGCACATATAAAATATATATATATAAAAGGATAGTATGAAACTAATACTCAAGGACAGTTGAAACAAGGGCCAGGAGGACTGGTTCACAGTTGAAATCTTGCAACTTGTGGTGGTGGAGGGAAGGGCATTTAGAAAGAATGCCCTTTTTTTATTTAGGATAGAGAGAAGTCCACTATGACAGTGACAGCTGGAAATGATCGCTCTAGACAAGAACTGAATATTGAATATTGAAAGTAGGTAAAGAGATAAACATGACAATGTTTTAGTACCTATTTTGCAAACCATAGTGCCCAAAAAGAAAGAGAGAGAATGACAGTGAGAGAGAGGGAGAGAAAGAAGAAATGTGCCTGTCACAGAGGTAGACCAGGAGATTGGTAGCAGTAGGGAAACTGGAGACATTGGTGGTGGAAAATGTAAGCTGGTAAAGGGAAGGGTGTTAGAACATTTTATAACTGAAACCCAATTGTAAACAACTTTGTAACTGTATATCTCATGGTGATTTAATAATTAATAATTCCAAAGGTAGTCCAATATATTTTATTAAAGTACTCACAATGAAGATGTTACTGGTGCCTGCTCAAGCAAATCAATGAAAGTAGTCAGATCTACTACATACTCTATAATGACTTTTAAAATACCTTATGGATCTAAAAGAGGAGAGTCTGACTAGAATACTAGATTGATTGATACTGAAACCTCGATAATTGGAATAAGGTTAAATTAAATTTGTTTCCAAATTTGTTTCCAAATGGTCAAATGTTGCTGTCAGTTTATAATCAATATTTCACTAAGTATTAGGGAAAAATGTGGAGAATAAATCAACAAGCATTTCTTTAAGGAAGACCAATGTTTGGCGAACAGGAGTATAAATGTCCATCATCAATTATTAGTAAGGAAATCCAAATCAAGATGATAATGAGATAGCATCTTACACCAATGAGAATGGCATATACCAAAAATACTAGAACAATCTCTGTCAGCGAGAATGTGGTGAAAAAGAAACCCTCATTCACTATTGGTGGTAATACTGTCTGGTCCAATGCCTACAGAAAAACAGGGTACTCAGTAAGCTAAGAATTGAGCTCCCATGTGGCCAAGCAATTCCACTTTTGGGTATCTATCCCCAAGACAGCAAATCATTCATTCAAAAGGACGTGTGCACACCATAGTTCACTGCAGCGCTCAGTACAATAGTTAAGATTTGGAACCAACCTAGATGTCCAAAAACAGATAAGTGGATCACGAAGATATGGTATATATACACAATGGATGTGGTATACACACACACACACACACACACACAGAGGATGATATCACTTCTCTGGATGAGGGAATGCAATGTTTTTTTTTGTTGTTGTTGTTGTTTTATTTTTTTTTTGTTTTTGCTTTTTGGGTCACACCTGGCAATGCACAGGGGTTAATCCTGGCTCTGCACTCAGGAATTACTCCTGGTGTCCTCAGGGGACCATATGGGATGTTGGGAATCGAACCCAGGTCGGCCGCGTGCAAGGCAAATGCCCTGCCTGCTGTGCTATCGCTCCAGCCCTGGAATGCAATGTTTTAAAAGAGGGATGCCCAGGTCAACCTTGAACCCAGAGTATAGGAAGGAAAAGAAAAGAAAGAGTGGGTGAGAACAGACAGATGAGAAGAAATGGGCCAGGTCAGGTGAGTCAGATGCAAAAGGGGTGTTAAGGAGTGATACACTCAACACTGAAAAGACAACCAAACTTTAATAACTGACCTCAGAAATGTGCCTTTTAAGAAGGTATGCTGAGGGGACAAGTATGGGAGGGAACCTGGGAATACAGGTGGAAAGAAGTCGATACTGGTGGTGGGATTGGTGCTGAAATATTGTATTTTAAAACTCAGCTATGAATACCTTTGTAAATCATGGTGCTTTAATAAAAATTAAAAATAATAAAATAAAATAAAATTACAAAAGAAAAGAAAATGGTGGATGGATAAAAATGTAGGGGAGGGGAGTTGAATAGGCAGATGTAAGGTAACAGGTGCGTTGGATACAGTGGTGCAGCAATGTAATATACGTAAATATCTAAACCTCAGAGTCAAGCATGGGACTCAAACTACATCAAACTTCAAAATATGCCTGTTTAGGAGGTAGATTGGAAGGTGGGACAGAACCTGGGGATTTTGGTGGAGAGAAGCTGAAATTGGTGGTGAGATTTATGTTAAAACATTGTATGTCTGAAACTCTATTAGAAACACTTTTGTAAATCATGATTTCTAATTTTTAAAAATTATTTTAAAAGTCCCTTATTGAATGCTGCATTAAGTTTTTAGGAGTTCTTTGTATTGATGTCATAGGAGTGCTCACAGAATTGTTCATTTGTTCTCTTAACCTATCATTTCAGCTTTCTTTTTCTTCCTCTTCCTCCTCCTTTCCTCCTCCTCCTCTTCCTTCTCCTTCTCCTTCTCCTTTTCCTCCTCCTCTTCCTCCTCCTCCTCCTCATCCTCCTCCTCCTCCTCGCCCTCATCCTCCACCTCCTTCTTTTTGGTATTGAGTCACATCTGGTAGAACACAGGGGTCAGGAATACTCCCTGTGATGATGGGGGTACCATGAGTTGCCAAGAATTGAACCTGGAGATTCCACATATAATGAATGCAATTCAGATTTGTTTTTTGTCAGTTTGTAGGCTAAACCTGGCTGATCAGAGGCTTTTCCATTGCTATTCCATTGCTCAGAATGACACCTTATTTTGCTAAGGGAAGCAACTGTATGCTGGGGAATCAAACAAAGGTTGGCAGTAATGCAAGGAAACATCTTAACTCTTGTGCTATCTATTCATCACAGAGAGTAGTCATATATTTTAGCTTTCTGAACCATCTTTGTGACCCATCAGCTTTCATTGTAGAGGGCAATAGCAATGTTTCTGCAAATAAGTCATAGGTAAGAGCTGTGGGCCTTATGGAGCCATTGAAAAGATATGACAGGAAGTAAAGAGAAAGAATTATAGTCAGAATTAATAAAAAAGAAACCTTTATTAATGATGAACAGATTATTTCTTACATATTTTAATTATTATGTATAATTAATTTAAGAATGTGAAATGGTTTCTAATGTATTCTGTAACCACATGTTAAAAATAAGACCTGTTCTAGCATTAACTAAATTTATTCTTCAATAGAACTGTCCAGATGCCTGAACTGGAGAGATTCTGCTACTTCAGGAGGAGAATGGATACTTCCATCTCAAAATGGCTCCATCAGCACTAACACTAATGATATATTGATTTCCTGGACTTATCCGGATGCTCATGATGTTTCCACTATGCCCAATCCCAACATGAGTCACTTTACCCTCATTATAATCCCAAACTTTGACCAGATGATCATTTCCACCTGAAAAAAGACAAATAATTAAAAGGCATTACTGCACTAGAGTAGAAACAGCCATGATTTCAAATAACTAATAATTTTACACCCACAAAAGGGCCCGGGATCACATTATGTCTAGTTTTATGCATTAATTGTTTGTGAAATTTTATGTTTTTATTTAAGCTATCATTAAAATCATTAACATAAAATGAAATTTAAATGTTCATATAGCATATTTCTTTGTCAATGTCCAAAGAATTCAAGAACCTAGCAGAATATGATATCAAGGTTTTCCACTAGGTGTATTTGTGCATGTTAAATGCTTATGAAAATCCTGACTTAAAATACTGGCTCTTTCTTTCAGTAGGAAATAACAGCAAGACATTATGGAGAACTCAATTCATGTAAGAACTCAATTCATGCCTTCTTTATTTTTTCAAATGGGGGTGGTGGGACCAGAGTGATAGTACAGCAGAGAGGGTACATGCCTTACACACAGCCAACCCGTATTTGATACCTGGCATTCCAGGACAGATTCCTGAACGCAGAACCAGGAGTAACCTCTGAGCATCACCAGGTGTACCCCAAAATGAAAAATGCAGGTGTACCTTCCAAGAGGTGCTCAGGGGGTCTAAGGCTACTTGTTCAATTCAGGAAGGTGTTTCAACATAAGGGTTGAAAGATGTTCTACTGCTCAGATTATACGGTATTGGGAGCACCACAGCAACACTAGCTGTTCTTGGACTCCTCCAGGGCCATGCCCAGAAATACACAGGAAGCCGTTTGGTGCCAATAATTGAATCCAAGCCTGAAGACATATAACCTAACTTCTGTATTCTCTCCCTTAAGCAGAGGTCCATTTCTTTAATCAGCGTCTCTCACAGAACAAAATCAGGCAATGAAAAGTATAGCTTTTATTTGTGCACTCTTAAAGTCCTAGGCAAGTGTTTTTCAGAAATGTAATATCTGAATTTTTCTATTCCAGCACACTGGCTGCAGTATGAAGTGATGAATCCAATTATTATTACCCTCTCCTCTCCTCCCCTCCCCTCGCCTCCCCTCGCCTCTCCGCCCCGCCTCCCCTCGCCTCCCCGCCCCGCCTCACCTCCCCGCCCCGCCTCACCTCGCCTCGCCTCTCCCTCGCCTCTCCCTCGCCTCGCCTCGCCTCTTCTCACCTCTCCCTCGCCTCTCCTCGCCTCTCCTCGCCTCTCCCTCGCCTCTCCTCGCCTCTCCTCGCCTCTCCTCGCCTCTCCTCGCCTCTCCCTCGCCTCTCCTCGCCTCTCCTCGCCTCTCCTCGCCTCTCCCTCGCCTCTCCTCGCCTCTCCCTCGCCTCTCCTCGCCTCTCCCTCGCCTCTCCTCGCCTCTCCCTCACCTCTCCTCGCCTCTCCTCGCCTCTCCTCGCCTCTCCTCGCCTCTCCCTCGCATCTCTTTCTCTTCTCTCTCTCTGTCCTCTCTTCCTGTGTGGACTAAACATGTTATATGATTTATGGAACCTATGTGTTATCAGGGAACAAAACAGTATCCATATATATATGTATATATACATATATATATAGATATACACAAGACAGGTACCTTAATCCCTGTACTCTCTCTCTGTTTCTATGTTTACCTTTAAATCTGTTTTGCTGAAAATTTTGATAGCCTCCTGCCTGGGTGTTCCATTTTTTCTATTTAAATAATCCACATCTATATTTCTCTATCCCAGTACTAACCTGTGACAAAGTATACTCCATCCATTGTGATATCCATACCATTTATTGATCCAGACACGGAACCTTCCAGCTCTCGGATTATTGACCCATCAAATACTTCCCAGTAAGCAATCTAGAATTCAGAAAAGGATAATTTAAGCATGAATCAATCCAGTGGAATCATTCACATGTAACCTAACAAAAGCTAGTTTTACACTTTATAGAAATTTTTAAAAATTTCAAGGGATGATATGCTAACTGATATTATAAAACACTACAGCAAGGGTGGAAGAACCATTTTAATATTTTAAGTATTCCATTTAAGAAGTGCATTGTATTTGAAGAGATGTTGGTAGACTGATAAACCAATAACGTGATAGAATGTTTTTTATTAGCTAAGCAGATGAAGTCACAGCAAACTATAAAAAGGAGGAGAAAAAATGTCCTTTATCTACTTTATCAACTCTGCTTTTGTGGAAGAAAATAAGCTACAGATAGAATGGAAGGGGAAAACATTTCATGCCTTCAAATTGAGAAGCAATTGAGTAATCCAGAGAGTTCTAGAGAGGCTGAACTTAAATTTTTTGCCTTCTTATTATGGCTAACTCTCCCTCTATCACCAGTCTTTCCATCCTTTCCCCAATGTTCCCTTTGCCTCATAGCAATAAAATATTCCACAGGGTGCAGATTAAATACTAGGTGATAACACCATTAGTAGTTTGGGGTGAGTGAAGGAGACAAGGCTCAAGGGAGAGGGATGAACTGCTTTCATATTATTAAACTTTGAAACTTTATCCTTTGCAATCTACTTAAAAAGTATTAGCTCATTCTAAACAAAGAACTTTTGGTCAAGAGCTAGGAGTATAAATTTTGGTGTACATTTCACTGTTTCTGTTTGCTTGATGTTGATACCATTATTTATATTCCTTATGCCAGAAAAACATGAGTCTAAATTTAGCCCAAAATTATGTTATTTTAAGTATTTTATGTAATTTTTATTGATGTAGTGTCGGGGAGGTAGTACTGTGGGTAGGGTGCTTGTCGTGTGTGCAGCAGATCCAGTTTGATCCCCAGGACCCCATAATTGTCCCCCAAGCTCTGCCGAAAGTGATCAGTAAGCAGGAGCCAGGAGTAAGCCAAGTGTATGCCTCCCCAAAACAAAACAAAACAAAAAAATATTTGTTTGCTTTAACAAAAAAAAAAAACAAAAAAAAATTTATTTGCTTTAACAAATAGTTCTATTTTCTTCCCTCTCCCTTTCTTTGCCACCAGCAGGAAGGTGTTTCCTTCAGTTCAGTTTTGCTCTGGCTCCTCATGTAATCTATCTTTTCTTTTTACCTGTTCCATTCCATATAATCCTGCTCACTCATTACTAAATGTTCATTTACTTATTTGCTTAGATTTTTATTGACCATTTCATCATTCTCCACTCAAAATAAATACATAAAAATAAATCAAGGGGCTGGAGTGATAGTACAGCAGGTAAGGTGCTTGTCTTGCACGCAGCCAACCCAGGTTTGATCCCAAGCATCCCATATGGTTCCCTAAAAACAGCCAGGAGGCAATCCTAAGAAAAGTCAAGAGTAAGCCCTGAGCATACATCCAGATGTGGCCCCCAAAGAAAAAAAATAAATACATGAAAGAGCAGAGGCATAGTCGTACCACCAATATATTTATAATAATAAATCTATAAATAATAGAATTGCTATTTTTTAACTTATTGGGTACTGGAGCAATAGCACAGCAGATAGGGCATTTGCCTTGCACATGGCTGACTCAGGTTCAATTCTTCGTTCCTCTCAGAGAACCCGGCAAGCTACTGAGAGTATCCCGCCCACAGGGCAGAGCCTGGCAAGCTACCCGTGGCATATTCGATATGCCAAAAACAGTAACAACAAGTCTCACAATGGAAACGTTACTGGTGCCTGCTCAAGCAAATTGATGAACAACTGGATAACAGTGCTACAGTGCAGTAACTTATTGAATAACCATAAATTACAAAGTTACAAAGCTGTTTATGATTGAGTTTCAGGTGTTAATTTATTATTATTTAAATACTCTAATGAATATTCTAAATAGCAAACCCAGAGGTTCTCAATGGGCTGTTCCTGTATCAGTGCTTAAGAATTTGTGGTGTTCGAGTTGAAAGCTGAGTGCCGAAAGTAGTGTATAGACAGAACATGATCACCACTCAATACCTCTATTGCAAACTATAACATCCAACAGGAGAGAGAACAAAAGGGAATGCCCTGCCACAGAGGCAGGATGGGGTGGTGGGGGTTGGGGTGGGGGTGGTGGGAGGGATACTGGGAACATTGGTGGAGGAGAATGGGCACTGGTGGAGGGATGTAAATGAAACGCAAACATGAAAGTTTATATGTTTGTAACTGTACCTCACGGTGATTCACTAATAAAAATTAAACAAACAAACAAACAAAAAAGAATTTGTGGTGTTGGTCTGGGCCTCCCACATACAAAGCATGTGCTTCGGTCCATTGACCTATCTTTTCTTTCTCTCTCTCTCTGGCCCCATGACTATTCAAATTTGAGGTAGCCTCTCAAATTTTATAATGTAAAGCCTAGAATATGGCAACTATCACACTAATTATAAAAGCATACTGGGTCTTGATTCCTTGGCTGACATCTGCCTGAGACGTGTCCTTTCTGACTCTCATGTCTCACTAGTTCACATCTGCCTGTGATGTACTTTCCTACTGGGCACATTTACCCTTCCTGAGGAAATGGGCTACACATCCTGGCTTGGGATAGGTACTTGCTTTTCTAATGCTATTTGGCAATAACGTTGGTTTACATAAATCCAGAAAGGTAGTCCTCTCTGTAGTAGTAGACATTTTGCCAAACCCAGGAAGGTGTGGAAATATTACTTAACAGACAGGAAATCTTAAGAGTCAGCTATGAAGCCTTGCTCCAGAGAAAAAGAGATTTGGACAATTTTTGAAGGATTGGTTTAAATAACAAGGAGTAGGCACAATATTAAGTGCCCTCCAAGCTCAGGGGAGACCCTGAGGACAGGCTGACTCAAGAAAGAACTTACATAGTTTTTGCCAATGGAAAACAAGCAATGTCCAGATCTGCAACCATTTCATGGATTCTATACTCAAGAATCAAGAGGAAAAAAAATCCTGATAACTTGGATATCTCTAACCCGAGGGTGGATGGAACGTATTTTTGCATGCTAGGCAAAATGAGAAGACTCCTATGAGAAGACTGAGAAGATTGAGGCCATCATCAGCTCACTGTGCTGACCTTATCGTCACAGCATCCTACTAAGCCTTGGTAACCAGACATGATAGGTAAAACTTTTTAATTTCTTTTAAAAAATTTTATAATGTAGGAGTACTGCTATTTATTCAGCCATTGATTAAGCTGATTAAATTGGGCATGAACTCCACAAAAATTATTAATTTCTTTACTGATGAGGATGGGCTGGAGCGATAGCACAGTTGTAGGGCATTTGCCTTGCATGTGGCCGACCCGGGTTCGATTCCTCTGCCCCTCTCAGAGAGCCCGGCAAGCTACCGAGAGTATCTCACCCACATGGCAGAGCCTGGTAAGCTACCCGTGGCTTATTCGATATGTCAAAAAACAGTAACAAGTCTCAAGATGGAGACATTACTGGTGCCCGTTCGAGCAAATCAATGAACAACGGGATAACAGTGACAGCGACAGTGACTAATGAGGATAGCTTGACCTGTCCTTAGCAAACCCCCAGGACCTTCCAAAAGGTAACAGAATTCTCTAATCTTGCTTTATTTGTGCAAAACAGCTGACCATGTTTATAAAAGCAAATTATTTGGTAAAAGCAGAGAGAAAACTATGTTTCAGAAACACACCTTTTTGTTGAAATCAGTGCAGTTCTATGGAGATGACAAAGTTTCTGGGTGGGTAAGGATATAAAATCTTCCCTTCTAAGGCATAAATTGCCAAAAAAAGGTTAAATATTTAGGATCTGTACTTACACCTGAAGGTTTATCTCTGTACTAAAGCCTTGCAGAAGTTATTCTTAAGCTCACAACACCTCAAACTAGAAAATAATAGAGACCTTTCTTGGGAATGACAGGATTCTGTACATTTGGATTCCCTGAAAATTTATAGCAATATAGCAAAACTTCTTTACTAGGAACTAAATGAGACTTATTTTAGACCCTAGAGTAGAACTAGAACTGCTAGCTAGAACTTCAAACTCTTAAAGATTACCTAATCTCAGCTCCAGTTTTGGCAATACCTAATCAGAGAAAAGCTGTGTACCTTATATATAGCTAGGTATATATAAGGATAACAAGGATCCTAGCAAGGATAACACTAGGTTTGTTAACTTCTAAAACTTTGGGAAGCTCCTACACCTGATATATAGCTAAGAAGCAAAGCTTTATAACTGTGTCTCATGGGGATGATGATGATGATAATAATAATAATAATAATAATAATAATAAAATTGACATTCTGAATTAAAAAATAATGTGGAGTTCATGTCCAATTCAATCAGCTTAATCAATGGCTGAATAAATAGCAGTACTCTTATATTATTAAAAAAAAACTTTCCCCAATATAATCAAAACCATCTACCACAAGCCCACAGCAAGCATTAATCTCAATGGAGATTAATTAATTAATTAATTAATTAATTAACTAAAGGCTTTCTCCCTAAGATCAGACACAAGACAAGGTTGCCTACTCTCACCACTCCTATTCAACATAGTGCTAAAAGTACTTGCAACAGCAGTTAGAGAAGAAAAAGATATCAAGGACATCATTATAGGAAAGGAAGAAGTCAAGCCATCCAAGGACAGTAGTTACAAGGACCAGGAGGATTGCCCCATAGCTGAAAGACTGCTTCATGAGCGGAGGGGAATAGGCAGATGGGATAGAGAAGGGATCACTAAGAAAATGATAGCTGGAGGACCAGTTGGGATGGGAGATGCAGGCCGAAAGTAGATAATGGACCAGACATGATGACCTCTCAGTGTCTGTGTTGCAAGCCATAATGCCCAAAAGTAAATAGAGAGTATGGGGAATATTGTCTGCCATGGAGGCAGGGAGAGGGTAGGAAAGGTTGAGGGGGTTACTAGGGATATCGGTGGTGGGGAATGTGTACTGGTGGAGGGATGGATGATCATTATGAGATTGTAAACTCAAACATGAAAGCTTGTAACTATTTCACGGTGATTCAATAAAATTTATTATTTAAAAAAAAGAAGTCAAGCTTTCACTATTAACAGATGACATGATACTATAGTTAGAAAATTCTAAAGAATCTACAAAGAAATTCCTGGAAACAATAAATTTGTTTAATAAAGTAGCAGGTTGGAAACATCATCTCAAGAAAAAGAGATACAAGTATGGGATGTCAAGAGAATAGGTCTGAATGAAGACAGGTAACCTAGATTGCCTGAACTTGTGCTGATAAAGTAAATGACCAAGTAGATTGGAACACAATCATTTTATATCTGCCTCAATGGTTCACATTCTTAGAAGATAATAAAGTGCTTACCCATCCAACTTCCCTTTGTTAAATATAAAACCTTCCTCTGGAACCCTTTGGGAAACCCTCCCATAATATGGAAGTTTCTCTGCATTTCTTTCTCCTTCCTTTCTCATTCCTTAAATGAAGTATTTTTTTTTTAATTTTGACCACTTGATCTCTGGTCCCTTTCTTTCACTATTGACTGCTTGAAAACAAGAACCTGAGTGCCTGCACCCATTAAAACAGCACCACCTGCTCAGCATTGGGAAATCTACCCAACAGATTAGCAGCTTGACTTCAAACAAATGTCTAAGTGTTCAGTGTACAAATATTTATTGGTTCTTATTAATACCTTCACTGGGTGGGCATTTTTCAACCATACTTAAAAAGCCAAAGAAATGTCTGAAGTGTTGCTTAAGGAGATAATCCCTAGATCTGGCTTTCTGAGGTCATTACAGAATGACAATAGAGCTTTTATTTTTCTGCTTTTTGGGTCACACCTGGCAGTGCACAGGGGTTACTCCTGGTTCTACACTCAGGAATTACTCCTGGCAGTGCTCAGGGGACCATATGGGATTTTGGGAATCGAACCCTGGTCAGCCGTGTGCAAGGCAAAAGCCCTACCCGCTGTGCTATCACTTCAGCCCTGACAATAGAGATTTATTTGATTCTAAAGTCACCTGAGATTTAGCCTCTGCCTTAAAAATTAATTAACAACTACAGACAGCCTTGTACAACCCCCTGCCAAATGTCAGGAAAGATGGAGAAATATAATCATACCCTAAACAAATATATTATAGAAATTATGTCAAGAAACTTCTGAGACTTGGTTTCACTCCAGACTATATTTCAAGACAGAGAATAGCTCCTAAGGGAAAAACTTCAGCTTGATTCCTTTGAACTAGTGTATGGTAGGCCCTTTTGATATTAGATTCTTACTGGTCTTGGGGAGCTGTGATGTGAATTACAATAATGTAGTTTTATGCTATTTAAAAAATTTATGACATGTATTCTTTGAATTTATGATTTTGCTTGTATGAGTGGAAAATTTTTTGCTTTGAGAAATGCCTTAACCTGAAATTTGTACAAACCATAAGGAACTATCTTTCCTGACACCCTTTTGCTATACTGCCTTGTTCATAATAAATCACATAAATCAAAGATAGCATGTTGCAAACCACCACCCCCTTGCTGATGCCTGATAGATAAGTGTGATTGATAAGGACAGATGAATTTGCATTAATACCCTATACAATGGGCTGGAGTAATAGCACAGCAGAAGGGCCTTTGCCTTTCATGTGGCTGACCCGTGTTCGATTCCTCTGCCCCTCTCAGGAAGCCCAGCAAGCTACTGAGAGTATCATGCTTGCACAGCAGAGCTTGGCAAGCTGCCCGTGGCGTATTGGATGTGCCAAAAACAATAACAAATAAGTCTCACAATGGAGAGATGTTACTGGTGCCCGCTCAAACAAATCGATGAACAATGGGATGATAGTGACCCTATACAATGGCTTATGGGATTCCCAATAGGGGTTGATTATTTCAGGCATTTTTGCCTACTCTCAGTCCACCGGTAAACACACTTTATTATTCTCCTTACTTAAGTCTTGGTGTGCTTGATTAAGAGAATTTTGAGTACAGCATATCCACGTACTCATTATAGATTTTAGGGGGTAAAATCTCTAGATATTAAATGTTGCAGCGGGAAGATATGGAGGGAAGAATATATGCTGGGAAAACACTGGAACTAAAATCAGTCCAAAGGCACAAGGTCTTTGACACAAAAGAACTATCTTAGGAGCCAAAAACCACTAAAATGCAGACCTCTAGCCCCAGAACACAAATGTCTTCCTGACAAAAGGTGGCTAAGACCCCTAGGAGGAGATACTACACACTAGAACAAAGGTAAGGAGAAAAATATAAAAAGTTCCAAGCTGTTTTTGGCAACCACATTTGAAATGAGGTTTGGGGAGGAGGTGGTTTGGGGAAATTGTATATAAACTATTTGGCAGAGGAAAAGGGGTCTTGTCTCTTTGACCAGCATTGAGATATATACATTCTTATCCTAATGCCTCTTTGGACCACACATTTGCCTGTGATATGTATTTTCTTACTTTCCCATTCTAAGGAATGGCCTTTACATCTTGCTTTTAATGTGTACTTTCTTTTGTTCACTCTTAAGAAATCTGTGTTTTTTCTTGAGCATGTATCTCTATCTTTGTCATTCCCTCCCTTTATTTCCAGAGAAGCTTTACAAACCATATACCAAAAACATATACCAAAGCTTTATAATGAAACTGTGATTACTTCCCTAATTATCAATTCTATCCCAGTTCTTTAAGGAACTCCACTTAGACTGTAGTGAAATATGGGGTTGAGATTGACTGGGACCCAAAAGACACATGGTTTGCATTCAGGAGCTTGGGGTTTAATCCCAGAGCACCAGATGGTCCCCAAGCATTTGGACAGGTGTAACCCCTTAGCACTGCCAGGTGTGGGTACTATCCACAAGAACAAAGAGATATGAAGGTCTAAGTCAATTTGGGTTAATGAGACATATGAAGGCAAATATTCTAGTTGGACCATGTAATATTTCTTGTGTTTCTATAACAAAGTGTCTCCTATGGTTCTCAAATACCTAGATGAGAAGAGTGTAGCTCAGTGGTAGACACCAATGTCATCTAGACAATCTAGACACCTAGATTCTATACTCAAGAGCACAAATAAATAAATTAGTTAAATAAATATGAATAACCACCATGCAAGTTTAAATAATAAAAATATTACACCTAAATTCTTATACAGGGAATTGGAGAAAGGCACTTTTAATATCTTTTTTAAATAATTTGTTACTTTCAACTCCATAGATTTTTCTGTAGCTTATGAAAATATAAATATTTGAATTTGACTTTTATTATTTGAAAATTATGTTAAAGTCTGAATTTGGGAAATCGAGATAGACAAATTGAGTATAAAGTAATTAGATAGGTATCATATGGGTGACACCATATTCCTTATTCCTTATCCCCCTTATACCACCATATACATCTATCCCCTATGGAGAGAAATGTTACTCAAAAGAAAGACAATCTTTACTGAAGGAAGTGGACTCCTCAACTAACTAGGTTTTTAATATATTGATGAAGTATAATGAAAAGAGATGACATGCTCTATTGTCATTCAAGTTGAGTTTAGTCAAAGTGATTTGGGCACTGCAATTTTATTCCAGATACAGAAATGTCCTAATAATAAAAAATATTCTAATTGGGTATCCACTAAGAGCAGGCCCCCTGCAATTACCACTATGTATAAGCATCATGTGAATCACTGAACAATTCAATTTGGTCTCTTTTATTATTTTGATAAAATTTTTAAATAGCATGACTGATCAGCAGCAAAATCATTGAAGTGGCATCCCCTAGACTCCCTGAGCTGCATCCTCAGCTGCAATTCTACAGTGTGATCTCCTTAGTACACACACACACACATACAAAACAAAACAATAAAACATCTTAACTCTTACTAGAAATACTTACCTTTCTGTCTGTCCCACTGGTGATGACCTGAAATTCTTCAGGGTGGTAACAAACACACTGAAATAAAGTGTTGGCCAGGATCATCTGATTCCTCCTAAGATGCCTAAAAAGAAAAATGATATTAGGGAACTAAACCACTGAAACCAAATATCATCAATAGTGCAATAGTGAGATCAAGGGACCAAACTTTAACAACCAAACTTAGAAAGGTGCCTGTCAAGAGGTCAAGGCTGGAGTGTGTGGTGGTGGTTGGGGGATGGGGGACAGGGACTGAGACCTGAGAACATTGGTGGAGGAAAGTTGATACTGGTGATGGAATTGATATTACAATATTGTATGTCTAAAACTCAGCCATGGTGCTTCAGTAAAATAAAAATAATAGATTCAATAGCTGGAAAGTCAACTTCCTTCTCTCTCTGAAAGCACTTATTTATTTGTTTTTGCTTTTTGGGTCACACCCAGCAATGTTCAGAGATTACTCCTGACTCTGCACTCAGGAATTACTCTTGGCGGTGCTTGGGGGACTATGTGGGATGCTGGGGATCGAACCCAGGCCGGCTGCATGCAAGGCAAATGCCCTACCTGCTATACTATTGCTCTCACCCCAGAAAGCACTTATTTTTCAAATTGAATTTTGTACAAATTGGATTTGAATTGGGTTAACTATACAAAATGCACCAGGAGATATTTTCAAAGGTAAAGCACAACATTCTGTGATAAGTCTAAAGTTCCTATTGCAAAAAAAATTGAAGACTGAACTTAGAGTCAAAATTCTGAGTTCTCCCTCCACCTGCCCCCTAAGAACTTCAGTGGCCACCATCTTCCAGAACTTAATGAGAAGTGCAAGTATGCGGGTTCAGTGACAGTAAACTTCAGGCCTCAAGGGATAGGGGATGGGCCTGTCCTTCTCATCTCTCCTCCCCTTGGGACCCTGGAGGTCACACCCACAAATTGCCTTTGGCTGCAACTTAAGCTCCTTGAGGGCCATAATGCAGAGACACACAAAAGAATCCCCAACCGAGCAGAGCAGCTCGCTGCAGAGATTTCTCCAGACCTTAATTATCTAAAATTTTAGAATTCCAGGAGAGCACAACTGCAACATCGTCTGCTATTTATAACAAGCAATACAAACGAGAGTATGGGGGAGAGTGTCTTCCATAAAGGCAGGGGGAGGGGTGGGATGAGAGGGATACTGGGGACCTTGATGGTGGGAGATGTGCACTGGTGGAGGGTTGGGTGATGGGTCACTGTATAACTGACACTCAAATAGGAAAGCTTTATAACTATCTCACAGGGGAAAAGAATAATAAAATAAAATTAATATCCTGAATAAAAAGAAAGTAATGTGGAGTTCATGTCCAACTCAATCAGTTTAAACAATGACTGAATAAATGGCAGTACTCCTACATTATAAAAAAAATTTCTGAGTTCCTTATATTCTTGAGGATATATATATATATATATATATATATATATATATATTGGCCTTGAATAGCTTTATTGAAATCTGTATAAATAAACATGCACATTTCAAATGTAAACTCAAGTGAACTCAAGTGCAGACAAAATTTTAACCTCTGTCATGCAGGAGGTTAGTTTACATTTGAAAAAAAGAGAGAGAGAAAAGAAAGAAAGGAAAAACAAAACTCAAAGCAGCTTTTAAAATACCAGGATGAAAAACCAGCTTTAATATCAAGGTATAAAGCAAAGCCATGATCAACATAACTTGAGGATATATTTTGAAGTCAAGTTCCATACAAAGTGTGAGAAGGGCTTTTTATAAATGGTTTTATAGGTCCCACAATGCATTGTAACTTTATTTTTAATTAAAATTTTATTAATTTGATGTAAATTAATTGATTCTCATGTGCACAAAAGCTTGGGAATACTGATTTAAATGTTATACATAAATAAATTAATTTCTCTATCATTGGAGATTATAGACTACCTTCCACACAATTTCTTCTGATTATTGATGTTATGAAACAGAATTCTATGATATTAAAGCTAAACTTATGCTTTTGTTTTGGGACCACAACCCAAGCTTGGGGGGTGCTTGTAGTTCAGTGATGGGAATTGATCCTAGTAGTGGCTCTGGGGACCATGAGGTAACTGAAATCAATCTGGGGCTTCTCTATAAGCCATCTCTCCAGAGATGAGCATTTGAAAACACAGATACAAATTAACAAGATATTACCCATTATATACAGAGAAGCTTAAGGGATTTGAGGCTGTCACAAATCATTCATAGAAACATATTCAGATATGCCCTTCCAGTCACATACAAATAGGAAGTTTATGTGTAGACTAACACTTTCCACAAGCATTAAGAAAATGGTTATATACAAATACCTTTTCCTATACCATTAAAAACTGTTTTTTAGCCTTTTCTATGCTTCTCTGCTTTACAGTGTGCTTTTTATTTTCAAATAAACTCTTGCCCTGCCTTACTTTTACCTGTCTATCTTGCTCAATTCATCATTTGAGATAGTAGGATCCCAGACAGAACTAAGAACTCCATCAGTTGAAGAGAAGGAAAAGTTTACAGCACTCTGCCCACTGCCATGGTTAGCTCATTATAGCCCTGACTAGAGTGTGTAGAATGACTAGAAGAACATTCTATATCATAAATTATTTTCCCTTGAGGTAAGAGATATAGATAAAAGGGGAGGTATGTGATATACAGAGGCCTTGATTCTATCCCCATAATCACATGCGTTGAGTCCTGGTGGTCCCCAAACCATTGGACTTCAACAGTGCCTTATTGCCAGTTTTATTATTTAGCTGAATCATCTAAGTATCTCCAGAAATAGTCACCAAAGCCCCCTGAGCACAGTGTGGGAGTTCTCAAATCCCCCAAATCCTATTTTCCTTCTCCCTTTTGGGAAAAATAATGTTTCCCTCCCTCCTTCCCTCCCTTTCTTCCTCTCTTCCCTTTCCTTCCTTCCTTCCTTCCTTCCTTCCTTCCTTCCTTCCTTCCTTCCTTCCTTCCTTCCTTCCTTCCTTCTTTCTTTCTTTCTTTCTTTCTTTCTTTCTTTCTTTCTTTCTTTCT
Organism: Sorex araneus; assembly: GCF_027595985.1. NCBI lineage: Eukaryota > Metazoa > Chordata > Mammalia > Eulipotyphla > Soricidae > Sorex > Sorex araneus. The sequence goes on from NC_073304.1 coordinate 183,392,086, forward strand.
TTCTTTCTTTCTTTCTTTCTTTCTTTCTTTTTTTCTTCCTTCCTTCCTTCCTTCCTTCCTTCCTTCCTTCCTTCCTTCCTTCCTTCCTTCCTTCCTTCCTTCCTTCCTTCCTTCCTTTCTTTCTTTCTTTCTTCCTTCCTTTCTTTCTTTTTGTTTCTTTCTCTCTTTCTGTCTTTCTCTCTTTCTATTGGTACACTAGAAGGTACTCAGGACTTACTACTAGCACTGTGCTTCAGGATCACTCAATCACTTCTAGTAGTGCTCATATATAGGTGATGAGACCCAGGTCATCAAGTGTTTACCTGCTATACTATCTCTTCCTCCTCAATTTTATCTTTTCTTAAATCTGAGTAGTGTTTCATTGTGTATAAAGGATGTACAGTCATTTCTTTATCCAGTCAACTATTCTTGGGGAATTGGGTTATTTCCAGGTTTTGACTATTATGAATAGGCTGCAATGAACAGAAAATGCCAAATGTCTTTCTGAATAGAGTTCTGGGACTCCTGGGGTAGATGCCAAGAAGTAAAACTGCTGGGTTATATGGAAGCTCAATTCCTAGTTTTTTGAGGAGTTCCATATTGTTTTCCCAAAGGGTTGGACCAGTTAATATTCCCACCATAGGGAATAAGGACCTCTTTCTCACCACATCCACACCAACAGGTTTTTTTCCCTCTTTATGATGTGTCTCACTGGTATGAGATGAAATCTCCCCTTTGCTTTGATTTGCATTTCCCTGATGCACAGCATTTTTCACACACCTTTTGGCCATCTGTATGTCTTCTTTGAGCAAGTTTCTGTTCATCTGTTTCCCCTATTTTTTGATTGGGCTGTATATTTTTCTTCTTGCAAAGTTCTACCAGTAGTTGCATGAACTTTTATTTTTCTTTTTGAGTCACACCGCAATGCTCAGGTGTTACTCTGGCTCTACACTCAGGAATTACTCCTGGCAATGCTTGGAGGATCATATGGGATGCCGAGGATCAAACCCAGGTTGCCCAAGTGCAAAGCAAATATCCTCCCGCTGTACTATTGCTCTGGCCCCTCTACCAGTGTTTTATATATCTTTTATAACATTCCTTTATCAGATGGGTTATGGGCAAATATATGAGTAATAGGCAAGTATCATAAGTTTTAGTCAAAAATTCCCTTATTTTAATTTCCAAGTGATGAAGATCTTTCCTGTTTCTTTTTGTGATTAGTTTCAATTTTCAAAGCATCATGGTCTAAGAGTAGTTCATATAATTTTTATCTGCTTGATTTTATGAACATATGTTTAGGATTCTAGCTTGTAGTATATTTTGAAGAGTGTCCTGTATGCACTGAAGAAGAATGTGTACTTAACTTTTGAAAGATGAAGGATGCATATTCCATCCTATCACATCCACTATTATTGTGAAGACTTTTCTGTGGGATAGGTGAATGGAGTTAGAAATCATTAACCCCTTTGTATTTTCATCTTCTTTGGCATATTTATTCCATTCCTTCTAACAAAACCATTTTCAGTTTTTGCCTAATTATTCAGAAGTAATAGAGAAGTTTCCACTGCTCTTGTATTGCTATCAGATTTTCTTTCCTGTATATTAGAGTTGCTTTAAATATTTAATGGTATAGTAGATTGTTTAAAAATGTGAGTTTTTGCTATATTGATCATTAAAAATGCTCTTAGTAGTCCTTTATAGCATTTATAAATTTGAATTCTGTGTTGCCTGATATAGGTATGACCACCCCAATCATTTTAAGGGAATTGTTTGCCTAAGATTGCTTCCCATACTTTGACTGTGCTTATTTACTGTTAGCACACTTTAACTGTGCTTACTTACTGTTAATGTGTCTCTTGTAGGTAGCAGGAAGTTGGATTCAGTTTTCTGATCCATAATGTCATCTTGATTTCATGGTATTAAAATTGAGTAGATTATTGAGATGAATAAATTCATTGACATAACTTTCTAGAAGTTATACATATTTGTGAAATTTATCTTGACTTTTAAAGAAGTTCCCTTAATACTTCTTGCAAAATTGGTTTCAAGGCAACGCATTTCCTAAATTCATGAAGCTTTTTATAATTTCTTTGAATTTAAATGATAATTCAGTTGGATAGGGTATTCTTAGTGAGATTATAATGTAATCAATTCATTACATTGAAGGGTTTTATGTTTCTTACTATATATTACTATTATCTACTGACCTTTAAAATCTCATTTGATCTGCTATGAATAGAACATAGAAGTTTCTTTAAGATCCTTCTTTGGGGGGCTGGAGTGATAGCACAGCGGGTAGGGCGTTTGCCTTGCACGCGGCCGACCCGGGTTCTAATCCCAGCATCCCATATGGTCCCCTGAGCACCGCCAGGGGTGATTCCTAAGTGAAGGGCCAGGAGTAACCCCTGTGCATCGCCGGGTGTGACCCAAAAACCAAAAAAAAAAAATCCTTCTTTGGGCTTGCTGCTTTTAATATTGTTTCTCGCTTTGGCTTTTATCCTTCTGATAACAATGTGTCCTGGAGTTTTCCACTTGGGTCTGTTTTGGCTGGGACCCTTCAGGCCTCTTGAATCTAGGTGCCAGCACTCCTCAACTCTGGAAAATTTTTATCTATGATTTCTTAGACTAGTGACTCTTCACTGAATTCACCTTCACCTATGAAGAGACTCTGGTGACTATTATTTTTTCCTCTTCAACTTATATAGTTCTCAACTGTGCTATTCATTTCTTTTCAGATTTTGCCATCTTCTGCTATTTCTAGAGATTTTCTGCAACTCATCATGGAACTTAGCAATCACCCTCAGTTGTGACTAGAATGTAATGCTTAGGCCTCCCATTGAATTTTTGTTAGTTTCAGCTATGTCATTTCTCCTATCATACTTTCTTGTGCTTTATTTACTACCTATATCATAATTTATCTGAGCTTATCTATGCTTTTTTAGGTCAATGTGAGAAGCTATAGAAATGTTTGGAACTGTTAAAGCCTTCCACATTTGAGCTTGATGAGATTGTTGAGCTTGATGGGATTCTACTTGGCTTCTTCTCCATTGTGTATGCTATGCTCTGACACAATGTACACTGTGAGGGTGAATCTTTGTAGTTTGACCCAATGGGAGATTTATAATGGATCAGTTCTCTAAGTGCTGCTATTTTTCTTCCCTGCCACTTCTTCCCAGGAACATTTTGTTTTTTAGTGCTTGTGATATTTAGGCCTGATATGTATTACACAGCTTCTTTCAATGCCACCTTGGCCCTGCCTCCCTTCTTGCTACACTTTAAAGTTCTATGTTTTCTTACTACCAACAACCACTGCCTTTTGAGAGGGCTTTTCTGTGGGATAGATAGGAAAAATAGATTTTCTGTAGCACATATAGAGACTAGAATAAGATATTAATAGCTTGGAGCCCTGGTACCACTAGAGGTACCACCAAATCTGTGGGTTCACCTCAAGAAATATAAGTGTGTACAGAGTAATGAGTAGTAAGTAGAAATTCTATATGAGTAGTAAGGCCAGGAAGTTTGGGATACAAGTATCAGAAAGTGGAATTATACATGCCTGCAGTGATGAGAGGTCAGGCCCTATCTATTTTAATTAATCTAGCTCTTCCTTGGCTGGAGCGATAGCACCGTGGGTAGGGCATTTGCCTTGCATGTGGCCGACCCGGGTTCGATTCCTCTGTCCCTCTCAGAGAGCCCAGAAGCTACCGAGAGTATCCCGCCCGCACGGCAGAGCCTGGCAAGCTACCTATGGTGTATTCGATATGCCAAAAACAGTAACAACAAGTCTCACAATGGAGACATTACTGGTGCCCACTCGAGCAAATCGATGAACAACGGGATGACAGTGACAGTGACAGCTCTTCCTGGAAACCATACCTTATCTACATCATCTAAAAAACCCTTAACTCTCTTAAATATCATAGGTGCTCCAGTTATATTTCCTTACGCTGCCTTAAATAAGATTGTGACTCTTTATTTGCATATATTTTTGAGTACAATTAAATGTTGGATCTTGTATGTGCTGCTTTGTCCTTCCCATCACAGGTACCTACACCAAGTCCCAAATGATGCAAGTTCCATCTGTACTGGCTGTGACACACTCCTCGTTGTTCTTTTTCACCCTAATACAGGACACAGAAGACTTGTGCTCCTTTAGGGCCTCCTCCAGCTTCTGAGTCTGGCAATCTATCTGCCACACTCTCACCTAAAAGCCACAAAACACAGGCTCTCAATACAAGCTTGGAAAGTTTGAAAGACTATCAACAAAACATTCCAAGAGCTTTTTAACTTTTTGTGAATTTCCTGTAGTCATCCCAGTTTTTGGGTAAAAAAAATGGGGCAGAAACATTCTTTCAGGAAGTTGTAAAAATGCTACTATCCTCTTGTTCTTAGGACTGATAAATATACCAGACACACACTAATAAAACCAACAATACAGGAGCTATTGCTAAACCAAGTTAATTAATATATTTATTCACTTACGAAAAACATTGCTCTCTAATTTATAGTGCTATCAGAAAATTTCTTTGGTACTTAGCACTGGATAAGAACTTTCATACTGGGGCCAGAATGAAAGTACAGTGGGCAGGCCGTTTGCCTTGCATACAGCTGACCTATATTTGATCTCTGGCATCCCATATGACTCCCCTAGCACCACCAGGATTAATTTATGAGCATGGAGTTTAGAATAACTCCTGAGTATGGCTGGATATGTCCCAAAAAGCAAAACAAACAAAAAATAAAAAAATATTTTTTAAAAAAACCTTTCATATAAGCTGTTTGATTTTAATTGATTAAAATAAATAGGTCTAAGTCCAGTTAAAGTGAGTACTAATTTCCTTTAAGAAATGCTTCTTAATACCCCTTCACTTTCTGAAGTTACAATCAACCACTTACATGCAAAATCTCAAAATTTCAATGTGATGTCCTCAAATGATAAGTAAAAGGAATATAGGTAAAAAGGATAGGTAAAACAAAAATTAGTACTTTCACAACTCTACTAGAAAACATGGGTGTAGGAAAAAAGAGATAGATTGGCAGGCTGAGCACAGTATTTTGCATGCAGGAGGTCCAAGTTAGATTCCTGGTACTATATGGTCCTACCAAACACCTCTAGGAGTGACCCCCAAGACTGCTAGATGTGGTCAAAAACAAAAAACAAATAATGTAGTCAGATGCTTATAATTTCTTACAATGAATATTAGATTTATACAACAAAGGAGAGCAGAAGCTATCTTATATAAGCCACACAAGACAAATAAAAGTAGTTTACACTAGACAAAAATTAGTGTTAGGATAAGTAAAAAGACAATTTTATTTTATTTTTTTGGTGTGGGGGGAGGGTTGGGTCACACCCAGCAATGCTCAGGGGTTAGTTCTGGCTTTGCACATGGGAATCACTCCTGGAGGTGCTCGGGGGACATATGGAATGCCTGGGATCAAACCCAGGTCAGCCATGTGCAAGGCAAATGTCCTGCCCGCTGTACTACTGCTCTGATCCTGACAAATTTACTTTTTACCTGCTAAGTGATAACCTTAAATGAAGCAAGAAAATATTTTTATCCCAAATGAACTGAAACACTCATGTCCACAGTGCCTAAATAATCCTCCATATAACAAAGAGACATGAACTGGATAGTTACCCATGTCAAAGTTAAGAGACATTTTACTAATATACCACATATTTTAAGGCATACATTCATTCTTTAACGAACATGATACTCAAATTACCTAACAAGTATTGTATGGGCACAGGCAAAATGACTTAAGGACTGGAACTTCAAATGTGCCAGGTTAATGTGCCCCTTAGTCATGATATTGCAGGGAATTTTTATAAAACTTAGCAGGAAGGCGATAAGTGGTGGGGAAGGAATCTTTGCAACCCAGGCAATGGCCATTTACCATTTACCAAGAAAAATGGAATTATCTGAGTATGTTGTTGCATGATTATTAGTGCACAGCTGATACAGTACCTCTCATTTCTAGTACTTACAAAATATTACATAATACGAAGGGTACAAAATTGTAATACAACAAAAAAACAAAGAAGAGATTATAATAGTTGTATGAGGCATGGGAGGAGGAGCTTACTTTGATACTGTGATAAGATTGCTGAGCAGAATTAAGGATGATTTTCTGTGTGATATTTCCTCCAGAACCCGTCATCTATTCAGGTTTAGACACTCAGAATGAAGATGGTCTGGTCCAAGCCATGTCTGGATACCAGAAAGGCATCAGAGAGGCAAATTCCACCCCCAAATGTAGAGGGACTTAAACAAGAATGCCGAAGGTGTCCACAACAACTCTGACATAGCGAGGATATTGAAGAAAAAAAGGTGGAAGTAAACCAGGAGGTTACAGATCAGAGTTGGAGGTGCAGCAGGTTAAGGGTTTAATCTGTTTGTGTAGTTGATACCTGCCATGTGGTTGGTACCACTGGAGGTGTGCTCTGGTTGCAAAATAAATACACAGTTTTGAATACTTTATACAGAACAATTTACAATATACCATTGTTATGGACGAGATTGGGCGCGTTCAGGGTGGTATGGCCGTAGTACCATTGTTAGTTGGAAATGGTCACTCTGGACAAGAACTGAGTGCTGAAAGTAGGTAAAAGGATATACATGATAACCTTTAAGTACGTATATTGCAAACCATAATGTCCAGAAGGAGGAGGGGGTGAGGGAGGGAGGGAGGGAGGGAGAGAGAGAGAGAGAGAGAGAGAGAGAGAGAGAGAGAGAGAGAGAGAGAGAGAGAGAGAAAGAGAAGAATAAAAGTCTCTGCCATAAAAGCAGGCTGGGGAGGAGGGGAGATGCTGGCGGGAGGGAAACTGAGGACACTGGTGGTGGGAAATGTACAATGGTAAAGGGATGCATGTTGGAATACTGTATAGTAGAAACCCAATCGTGAACAACTTCGTAACTGTGTATCTCATGATGAGTAAATTTAAAAAATAAAATATAACATTGATAGGAATGTTTCTGTCTTTACATAGAGAAATTCTATGTCTTTATACATGTCTTTATACACAGATACATAATTTTGTGTATAGTTTTAATTCTGTATGCATAAAAATTGTCTATAATCTCCCTGGAGATTAAAGAACATGCACAAGTCACTCACCTGGGAAGTAGAAGTGAAATTTAAGTACGGACCCAAACACTCAGCTACTAATCTGCACGGCCCAAACTCTGCTAAGTGCTACATCATGATGCTGTATTTTTATTCTCCTTGAAAATTAATTATTGGGCCTGGGAAGATAACATATTGGTCATGGTAGGATCTCAATTTGATTTCCAGAGCTGCATAGCCCAGTATAAGGTATGACCCTGGGATTTTCAGGAATCTCTGAACATAAGTAAGTACTTCCTCAGAACCTAATACTGAGCTATCTTTCCAGATTTAATGTGACTGAGAATTGCTGGGAGTAGCCCCTGGACCCCTGAATATGCCTTGATAGGCACTCCTATATAAAAATTAATTTTTGTTTTAGAGCCATACCCAGCAATAATTAGGTTCTATAGTCAGAGATCACTCCTAGTGGTGCTCAGGAAAATGACATGCAGAGCTAGCTCCACACCTTATGCTCCATCTCTCCAGTTTCAATAATTAAATAGCTTAAAAAGTTATATGATGGTATGGATAAAATGAAGGGAAAATAAAGATCCTCTGTAAAGAAAGGGAAAATCTTGAAGTGGGAAAAAGCTGAGGGTAGAGGAGACGGTTCAAAGAATGAATGAACATTAAATAGATGTCTAAGAATTCTCAAAATGGCAGATTAAGTAAAAAAGTAGTATAGCTTTATAAACTTGCCACGTTCAGTTTGGTGCAATTTTTTTTTTTGCTTTTTGGGTCACAGCCCGCAATGCTCAGGGGTTACTTCTGGCGGTGCGAACTGAGTCACTGCCCCATGCCAGGAGGGAAGGGTTTTTCTCTCTCGGCTTTTCCATCTTATGAGCACCACAAAGGGGAAGTAAAAGCTTGCAGTGATGCAATTTCTGGCAGAAATTTCCCTGGACTTTGTTACTAAACTACAGAAATCCAAAACCATGCGGCCACAAGAGCGGCCACACGACCTCATATCTCTTAATTGTCAGCAATGTAAAACATTATCAAATGGTTCCTTTTCAAAAGGTCTGACTTTGGGGGGGAAACTACAAACAATAATAGTGAGTTTTTGTTGAAATATTGAAGGTAATCAAAGTAAAGTGAAATCTATCAGCTACACAGGTGGGGGGTGGGGGCTGGGGGGAAGTATACTGGGGCTCCTGGTGGTGGAAAATGTGCACTGGTGATGGGATGGGTGTTGAGCATTGTATAATGGAGACTTAAGACTGAAAGCTCTGTAACTTTCCACATGGTGATTCAATAAAAAAAAAAAAAAGCAAGTGGGGGGAAATAAAATAAATTCCTAATTTGTTCCTGCTTGAATCTTAGTTTAGAAACATATTAAAAATGGGTAGCTGCTCTAAATTCAAGGCTATTTTAAAATATATATTAAAAAATAAAATATATATTCAGCTTTTCAGAACAATACCTCTCCTTCCCCACCACCGCTGATAATCCTTTTACAGTCACTGGTGGTAGCAATAGCTGTCACTCCAATCCTGTGGGCATTGTGAATCACATACATCAGTCGACCTGTCTCTGGTGCAAAGGCTCGGATTTTACCATCGTTCCATGCTGACATAAAAAGAAAACAAAGGACAGGTGAGTTAAGTATGCAGATGGTTGCTTTTCTAAACAGTAGATGATTGGATAGTAGTGGTTCTAATAAAGGAAAAACAGAAACCGATCTCCTGACAATTGAAAATAATAGTATATTTCTTTCCCCTTGTTTCTTAAATAGGACCTGAGTGATTTTCCTTCATTTAATCTAAATTCTGTTGCACCCATCATCAGGAGAAGGTTGAGATGGGAGGGAATGAAGATAAGCAGCTCCCGCCTCTCCTATGAACTATATATATTTTTAATTTAGTTATTTAAAAATTTATTTTATAAGGTAGTTCACAATATTTGATTACATTTAATACTCAAACACCAATCCCACCACCATTACACCTTCCAACCACCATACTCGGGATGTTTCCATCTCAAGCCCCAATCCTTGTCCCAAAACACAACTGAAATTATGTATTTTGTATTGTCTGTTATAAAGAACTGCTGAACGTGGTTACAAAAAAGTGTTCATTTAGGCAGGAGCCATTAAGACATTCTATAGGATATCACTAACATGTTGTTTTGGTGATGTGAGCTTTGGTATATATACATATGAAAATATGTCACTGTCACTGTCACTGTCATCCCGTTGCTCATCAATTTGTTCGAGAGGGCACCAGTAATGTCTCTCATTGTGAGACTTATTGTTACTGTATTTTGGCATATCCAAGGGTAGCTTGCCAGGCTCTGCCGTGCGGGCTAGATACTCTCGGCAGCTTGCCGGGCTCTCCAAGAGGGGCGGAGGAATCGAACATGGGTCGGCCGCGAAGGCAAAGGCCCTACCACTGTGCTATCGCTCCAGCTTATGAAAATATGTATATATGCATATATATATTTCCCTCTATGATTTGTTGCCTACTGTCTGAACCCCATCAAATATGGTGTGGTAATTATGGAGAATGGGTAGGGAGTGTCTTATGATGTATTGCACAGCCATGAAAGCAGCCACACAGTCCAGGAATATGTTCACTCATACATGAGGCTCGGCTTGAGCGTGTAGGGAACAGCCTTGAACATGCGGTGGTTGGGTTGTGGAGGTTTTCGGCTGCCAGAGCTGGGTCCCTTTGGGTCCCTTTGGGGCACCTCGGGTGAAGCAGCCTGGTGCAGAGTCCGGTGGCATGGCTATCGCAGCCTCATGTTATGCTTCCTTTTGGGGAAGTAGCCATGTAATCTGGGTGGTGGCCGATGACTAGATTATCTGGTGCCAGCAGGAGGTGGCTTATGGGCGTGACCCCTGGGTCACCAGAGACTGGGGTAAACAGGCAGAAGATCTCTGCTCCCAGGTCCTGTTGAGCCCAGAGTCCAAGGTCACAAAGTTCCGCATTACCTAGGTTCCATGGGATTTTTCACTCATGTGTGAGGCTCAGCCTGAGCGTGTGGGGAGTGGCCTGAACATGGCGGCAGTTGGATTGTGGAAGGTTTCTGGCTGCTGGAACTGGGTCTCTTGGGGTGGGGAGGTCTCTCACCGTCCCCCTCTGGGGTGCCCAGGGTGAAACAGCCTGGCGCAGTATCCAGTGGCATGGATATAGGGGCTCCCATGAACTATAAAACCTGTACATTTAATTAATTTCTATCACATCTAGGATATATAATTTAACATCTTCAAATAAATGTCACCGCTCCTCCGCTTATGAATGAGCTTGATGCTCTGCCCTCACTCCTGTCATCTTCACCTCAATAAAAATTTCCACCATTCATCCTGATGCACAAATGAACTTTAGTCATCCTTGATTCTTCTCAATTTCATCCTCCCAAACTAATCCAATAGCCAATTCAATAGCAAGTTCTATCAGCTTTCAGAAATTTACTAATGTTTTTATTAATGCATCATGATTTACAAAGTTATTCATAGTGGATTTTCAGGCATTTAATGTTGCAACACCAATACCACTAGTGTCAACCCTCTCCACCATCTTTCATATTTATAATGAAAAAATTATAAAAATCAGTATTTGGAGAAAAGTAAAGAATCAAGTATGGCTAGAGTGTGACTGATAAGAGACGAATTAGAAATAAAAATGCTGTTGTAGTAGAGAAGAAGGGAAGACAAGGATATAAAAGACTTGTAGGCAATTACACTCTTACTCTTGAAGAGTGGATCTGTGATCTGAATGAATGGTACAATCTGTCACATATTTTTAAAAACTGGAGAGGAGTTGGGCCACATCCTGTTATATTAAGAGGTTTTTCTGGCTCTTTGCTGAGGCATAAATCCTGGCAGTGCTTAAAAACTGTGTTTGGTTGTATACAAGGCAAGCACTTTACTATCCTTCTAAAATACCTGTCATACTTTTAAGAGATTTCTGGGTCAGAGCTGGGTGGTAAAACCTTGCAATTAGAAGATCTGGGCCCAATCTCTAGCACTGCAAATTTTTTTCCCCCTGAGTTCTGTGTTGAGAACAGATCACTTTAGAAGGGTTATAGACAAGGATAGAAACAGGGAGACCTAGTAGGCAGTTAATAGAGAGTGATGATGGTGAGGTTTGGCATGACATAAAATTATCGAATCCTGAATATACTCTGAAGTGTGAGCCATTAGAGGAAGTGGGTGTAAGAGGAAAAAGAGGTTCATGACTCCAAGACCTGAGGGCTCATTAATAGTTAACTACTTGTCAACCACCTGTTCAATAGTTCAGCAGGTAGGGCATTTGCCTTGCAAGCAGTCAACCTGGGTTTGATCCCTTACACTCCATATGGACCCCTATGCCACACCAGGAGTGATCCCCGAGCAGAGAGCCAGGAATAAATTCTGGGCACAGCCAGATATGGCCCAAAACCAAAGAAACAAAAAGTCTAAGTCAGGCTTTTTTCTCTTATACAACAAATGGGGTTCTTAGCACAATTGTCCTGTACTGACAGAGGTATCGAGTTTTTTTTTTTAATTTTATTGAGTCACTGTGAGATAATTACAAGCTTTCATGTTTGGCTTGCAATCTCACAATGATCAACACCCATCCCTCCACCAGTGCACATTCCCCACCACCAATATCCCAGGTATAACCCCCTTTCCCACCCTCCCCCTGTCTCCATGGCAGATAATATTCCCCATACGCTCTCTCTACTTTTGGGCATTATGGCTTGCAACACAGACACTGAGAGGTCATCATGTTTGGTCCATTATCTACTTTCGGCCTGCATCTCCTATCCCAACTGGTTCGCATCTCCCATCCCAACTGGTCCCTCCAGTAATCATTTTCTTAGTGATCCCTTCTCTATTCCATCTGCCTTCTCCCCTCCGCTATGAAGCAGTCTTCCAGCTATGGGGCAATCCCCCTGGCCCTTGTATCTACTGTCCTTGGGTGTCAGCCTCATGTGATGTTATTCTATTCGAGTTTATTTCAAAGCTGAATTACCCCAGAAAGTCCAAGCATGCGGGAATCTATGATTGGGAACTCTGGGTTCAAGGGGACTGGGAACGGAAATCCTCTGCCAGTATTCCCATGTCTCTGGCAACTCAGCAGACACACCTATAAGCCATTCCTGGCAGGCAGGTGCCAGATAATCTCATCACCGGGGGAGCATAACATGATGCTTGCCATAACCATGCCGCCAGACCCCGCACCAGGCTGTTTCACTCGAGGTTCCCCAGAGGGAGACACGTGAGAGCCCTCCCCGCCACAAGAGACCCAGCCCAGGCAGCCGAAACCTCCAGAACTCAACCACCGCCATGCTCACAACTGCTCTCCACAAGCTCGGGCTGAGCCTCACCCATGAGTGAACATTTTCCTGGACCTTTATTCATATGGGAAGACTAGTAACAAAAGAGAATGACAAGAACCGAAGATACTATCTGAGTCTGAGGTAAAAATTTGATATACTGAAATTACCGGAAATGATACTTTTGCCATCTTTCATAAAATCAATGCTGTGGCAGGTCATGTTGGGTATAGTTATCCGCAGCAATTCTCTATTGGACAGTGTGTGCCACACCCTGATGTCCTTCTTGGCACAAGTGGCAAACAGCTCAGCAGTACCACTACAAAGAAACCATCAAGCGAATCAGAGCTATATCATTGTTTCTTACATGCGTGTCTGAAACTAAAACGTATTTTATAAGGATATAGAGAAGGAAGACTCTTCAATGCTAATCATCTTAAAGGCTGATTATCCTATAGGTTTCATGTGGAGAATGGAATTTAATGCCTCAGATATCTGTAAAGAAGCTTCTGTTGCCTTTTCCCTTTAGGAAGAGTTAAGATAAAGTTTTTCATAAATAAAATTTACATTTTTGTCATGTTCTTCCTCTGAACTCAGTTGCCCCTGCAACTCAGTGATGGTGGAGAAAATGGAAGTGGATAGTTGTTTCGCTATATTTATCTCTGAGATAATGAGATGTTCTAAAATTAAATTAGGTAGAGGCTATACAACTCTATATATGCCCCCCCATTGTAATCTCTACAATAAATGGTATTGTATGTACTTAAATTTCAATACTGTATTTCTTGGCAGAACTATGAATTGACTCCAGAAAAGTACTCTACCACTGAGTTACATAATTGTTTCCCAATCTGTCTTTAAAATACAGGTCCAAAACCTAATTAGGATTAATGAATTGATGGACTGGAGCAATAGCACACTGGGTAGGGCTTTGAATTCAGCCGACCCAGGTTCAATTCCTCCGTCCCTCTCAGAGAGCCTGGCAAACTACTGAGAGTATCCTGCCGGCACAGCAGAGCCTGGCAAGCTTTGTGGTATATTCGATATGCCATAAACAGTAACAACAAGTCTCACAATGGAGACGTTATTGGTGCCCACTAGAGCAAATTGATGAACAATGGGACAACAATGCTATACAGTACTATAATAAATAAATATAATAATTACATTAATAATTATTAATATAATATTTAAAATAAATATATTGAAATATAGTTATAAAAGATTATAGGGCTCAGTAATTTTACATATTAATTCTATCAAACTTCTTAGAAGAACAGAGGCAGTGAGGCAAAAATAAATGACCAATGAGAAACATCAGCATTTCCAGTAGTGGAAAATTAGAAGACTTTAGTTACTATTCACAGAACCAAAATAATACCTCAGAAATTAGAGATTGATTCTTTCAAGTGAAACATTTTGCCTATTAGAGAATAATTTGTATTTTTATAAATTCAACATAAAAGTTGAAGAAGTTCAGGACTAAAGATCTTTGATAAGCCTCAGTGAATAAATATCATGAAGGGCAAAATGTTGCAAATTTGATTATTGGCTGAAGTTGTTGTTGATATAAAATTTTTGATGATTGTGTGTTTAATTTGTTTCATGTGGGACTTACTAAAAACTCCTTAACTCAATCCAAAAGAACTACTATAAGAACATCAAATCAGGTCAAGATTGTGGTTTAGCTGTGAAGCACATGACTCTTCTCTATGAGTCCTTGAATTTAATGCACAGCACCACAGAATAAATAGAGGGAAAAAATACAAAATCTGCAAACCCTAGAGGTGTTTTAAAGTTTTTTAATGCCCTACTACACTTTTTTCCAGTTTCTAGTATTGGGAAAATAGAAAAAAAATTAAACATTGTAAAGAAGGCCAATGTTGAGTAGCAAACACTAATGTACATTAGTAAAGGCAAGATAAAATCTATTACAGTAATTTACTGCGATATAAATTAAGGAGGAAAATGATGATGGTAAATTTTGAAATTCATGAGTACAATTAAATTTCTCTGCACACTATATCACAGTTCCACATTCTGTTTGTAGGAGGATAATTCCCCCCTCCCCCCTTATACTTACAATGGAAAGACAATGTCCTGGACAGCTTCAAAGTGACAAGTTGCAATGAGAGTCTCTTTGAAATCTGTAAAGTTGACACGGTAAATGTGTGATTCTTCTGTTCCTACAAAAAACTGGTGTCCTTCACCTCGAAGTGTGATAGAAGTGATACCACCTTGAAACTGGATCTTCCTTTAAGGAGAAACAGATTCAGTCAATGAGTTTTGCATGCCATATAAAAATTATGTAGGGGATACAATAATAAGTCAGAAATATATCTATAGATATGCCTTCACATAGGTAACAGTGAAAAGTTAGGCGTTAACACAGTACTGAGATTCCATTGTGAGAAAATAAAGAGACAGAGGCCAACTTAGTTTGCAATAATGAGGGAAACTTCATTTATGGGATATAATTGGAACACAGATTACAATAAATGTGGGATTTGAACAGAGATAATTCCAGGCAGGTATATTGGAAAAGATAGTTGTGTCAATTAAATATTAATTCAATATCTGAATATAATTTGAAGATCAAGAGAAACCTTGTCAAAGAATATTTTGATCATAGCACTGTCCTCCCGTTGTTCATAGATTTGCTTGAGCGGACACCAGTAACGTCTCCATTGTGAAACTTATTGTTACTGCTTTTGGCATATCGAATATGCCATGGGAAGCTTGCCAGGCTCTGCCGTGCGGGCAGGATATTCTCAGTAGCTTGCCGGGCTCTCCAAGAGAGACAGAGGAATCAAACCTGGGTCGACCACATGCAAGGCAAATGCCCTACCTGCTGTGCTATCACTCCAGTCCTATTTTGATCATATCTTTTAAAAAGAGAAGTTGGAGGGGGCTGGAGCGATAGCACAGTGGGTAGGGCCTTTGCCTTGCACGCGGCCGGCCCGGGTTCGATTCCCAGCATCCCATATGGGCCCCCAGCACTGCCAGGAGTAATTCCTGGGTGTAGAGCCAGGAGTAAGCCCTGTGTATCGCTGGGTGTGGCCCGAAAAGCAAAAAATAAAATAAAATAAAAAGAGAAGTTGGAAACAAGCTATCAAACTGTTAAATCATCTCAGAGAGATTGATCTATGGGCAGAAAACTCTGTAGCCTTCTCAGGATGAGGGCGGGCCGACTCCCCCTCCCTTCAGATAGGGCCAGCAGATACCACACCGAACCTCCTCTGCCATATAAATGAGCCCAATTCCACAGTTCCTAAAGTGAAACCTCCTCCAAATTTCATGGTTCTAACAGCACAACAAATTTGATGGGAATATTGCATAGAAACCACCAAACTCAACAATCAAAAACAATAACAGAGAAGGTTCACCAGCACCACCCAGCTCAGTAATCCGTCAGACAACGTTTAGGAACACATAGTGAGATATAGCAATCGATCATTATAAATTGACTTTTATTTATCTATTTTCTTATAATTCCACTTCCATTTAACTGTAACAAGCAATACTAAGTAAATTTGCAATGTGCCTGCTAAGGAGGCAGGCTTTGGGGGTGGGAGGGAAAATGGGGTCAATATTGGAGGGAAAGTTGTATTAGTTATGGGAGTTGTGGCATACAGGAACATTGTATGCCTGAAACAATTATATTATGAACAAATTTGTAAATCATGATGTTATCACTGTCATCCCGTTGTTCGTTGATTTACTCAAGCAGGCACCAGTAACGTCTCTATTACACTCAGACCTGAGATTTTAGCAGCCCCTCCTTACTTGTCTTTCCATCAATTGGAGGGTCTTTCAGGGTCAGGGGAATGAGACCTATCGTTACTGTTCGGACGAGCCTCACGCATGAAGGGACCGGAGGAGGAACCTAGGTGTGCGGGACCTGGGGCTGAGATTTCCAAGCCTGCTTGGATTGGGACTGGGCCTTCTCCATCCAGACCCCCAATTTTCCAGTAGCTTGGCAGCCACACCCACAGACTTCCCCCAGCCAGCGCTGTGTAATCCCACCAATGGCCAACATCCAGAGACTATAAGACCAAGCTCCCGGAAGAGAGCGATGCAGAGTCTCTTGCTCCCTGCTCCTGGCTGTCTTCACCAGGGCCCTCAGAGGGGACGGGTTGCCTTTCCCTTCCCATCCCAAGCAGAGCTTTGACAGTTAAAGACCTCCGGAACCCAGCCACAGCCATGCTCAAGCCACTCTCCACACATTCAGATGTGCCTCACGCATGAAGGGACCAGCAGAGGAACCCAGGTGTGCAGGACCCAGGGCTGAGAGCTCCAAGCCTGCTCAGATTGGGACTGGGCCTTCTCCATCCAGATCCCCCATTCTCCAGTAGTTTGGCAGCCACACCCACAAATTGCTCCCGGGCTGTGTAATCCCACCAACAGCAAACATCCAGAGACTATAAAACTAATTTGACCTGAGCACTGTAGTCTGAGATCTATAGAGAGATATTCCCAGGAGATCCACCTTTTAAGCTTAATTTTTCTCTTACTGTGTCCAGAAAGATTATTAAGAAGCAAACAAGGTGACTTTTTAAATGGCTATGGACTAAGGAAAGGAGAAATATGTCCAGATTAAGATTCCACCCTTAAGCGAATATTCTAGGACATCTTTGTCTTATCTTAGAAGAGCTTCCCCTGGAAGGAGGGGTTTTCATACGTTGATTGTGCTATCTGGCCTATGTATAATTGCTATCCCTCTCCCCCCCAGCCCTTGGAGATTGTTCTCTATGGCTGATGGAGGAGAAATATGGGCAGTGAGGGAGAGTGGAAAGAGGCAGAGGAAGAATAAATGACAATTGATCACCAACCAGCCTGGCCCCTGTTTTCTCCTTCCTTCATCCATTGCTGTTGGCCATCCGGGGTGGGAAAATGGCCTAACCACTGAACACACGTGGAGAGAGAGCACCGAGCCTCTTATTTATTTTGTAATTACACACTCCCCAAAGCATTACAGAGATTCAGTGCAGTCTCTATTAGGCTACTCATAAAATTTTTCAAAGAAGTAGATCAGACACTTCTGAAATTCATATGTAACCCTACTCCACGAATAGCTGAAACAATCCTTGAACAAAAGAAAACAGTAGGTATCACTTTTCCCAACTTCAAACTGTACTACAAAGACGTAGTAATTAAAACAATATAGTATTGGATAAAAGACAGATCCCCAGATCAATGGAACAGAGTTGACTATCCTGAGACAGACTTTCAAGTATATTTGACATTGGAGCAACAAATATGAAGTGAAGTAAGGAAAGTTGTTGCGTGAACGTTCATGCGGTTAGAGGCGCTGAGATAAGGAACACAGAAGAAATATGTCTCATGGAGGACCAAGGCTTGCTCTGGCTCTTGGCAAAAGCAGAGGGCCTCGTGGATCCCCTTTTATTGATCATGGTACCTCTAAAGGTCACCAAAGGCATCAAAAGATGTTACAGGAAGAACATTGAGGCAGCATTATTTCCTTGTATCTGCAGGCCAGTAATCTAGGCCTCCTGAAAGAAGATACAAAACCAAAACTGAAACCTTCCTTGGGCTAAAAGCACTTGGATTTACATCCCAAAGACAAAGCTGGGCTGCCACAGGAAATCTACATGTCAATTACAAAACTAGGCAGCACCTGAAATCTACATCCCCAAAGACTAGGCTGCCCCAGAGCCTACAATTTACAATATCAAAGGTCAGGCCTGGCTACCACCTGAGATCTGCATGTCAAAGACCAGCCAGGCTTTTGTGAGAAAAGGAAAAACTGCCTCTTTCAATATACTGAAATTATTTTCTGAAGGCAGCTTGAAGGGGGAAAATGTTCCTGTCTGTAGTACAGTCTATGTGGGCTCGCCCTGGTAGCTCAGTCCATCCCCAACAGAAAGTCTCTTTAACAAATGGTGTTGTGAAAATTGGTCACCTACATACATAAAAATAAAGAACTCAGACCTCTTTCTAAGGTCTTGCTCAAAATTCAAATCCAAATGAATTAAAGACCTTGACAGTAGACCTGAATCCATAAGATATATAGAAGAAACATAGGCAGAACTTTCCATGACGTAGAAACTTTAAAGGCATCTTCAAAGATGAAGCTCCATTACCAAGAAAATGGAAGCAAAGATAAACAATATTAAGTTGTTTATCTTTAAGGACTATATTAAATTGAGTTTCTGTACCTCAAAAGAAATGTGGACTAGAATACAAAGACAGCCCATGAAATGGGAGATATTATTTGCACACTACTAAGGGTAGACACTGGTGCCAGAAAATTACATTGGTGGAAGGATGGGTGTTGAAACACTGTTTGACTGAAATACAATCGTGAACAACTTTGTAATGCTCTATCTCACAATGATCCAATTTTTAAAAATTAATAAAAAAAATAAAACTGGTGAGGGTTTAATTGCGATGGGACCATTGGTGGAAGGAAGTGGGTCCTGGATAAATGGTGTTGAATAATTTTATACCTGAAATCCAATCATAACTTTGTAAATTCACAGTGACCTCTGAGCACCAAGCAAGGAATCATACCTGCGCGCTTCTAGCGTTTCCTGCAAAACAAACTGCTCCTCAGTTCAGAGAAATAAAAACCAATGATACTGACTTATCTCACACTAGTATGAATGTCACATATCAAAAAGTATAAAAACAAGTGCTGGGGCTGGAGCAATAGCACAGCGGGTAGAGCATTTGCCTTGCACTTGGCAGACCCAGATTCGATTCCCAGCATCCCATATGGTCCCCTGAGCACTGCCAGGTGTGACCCAAAAAGCAAAAAAACAAAAACAAACAAAAAAAACAAGTGCTAAGTGCTACCGGGAATGCAGAGATGATGGAATCCTCACTCACTGTTGTAAATTGGTTCAGCCTCTAAGATAAACAATCGAGGTTTCCTTAAAAATTAAAAACAAAAATTTGAAAAAAAAATCTAAGACTAGAGCTACCACATGGTCCATGAGACATAAATTTGAATATATATATATATATACACACAATCCAGAAATGACATAAGTGCTCCTATGTTCATTTCAGCACTACTCACAACAGCCAAAATATGGAAACGATCCAACTTTCCAAGAATAGATGAATGGATGAAGAAACTATGGTATGTATACACAATAGGATACTACTAGGATGTAAAAGAATTAAGTCATTTGCTGCTTTAATGGTGATCTGGGAGTATAATGCTGATTGAAGTTAGGGAGAACAGACACATAATGATCTTTCTCACATCCTGGATATAAAAAAAAGCATAGAAGAAAAATAACAAATTCCTAAAGGCAATAAACACAGTAGGAAGTTTCCCACTCATGAGAGGGATAGGACAGGAAAGCAGCGAACACCAAAGTGCTCCCTATCCATAACAGAGCCTTGAAGGAAAAAAAGGTGCCTGTCACAGAGTAGGCGAGAGAGTGGGAGGAAAATTGGGGACACCGGTGAAGGAAGTACTGGTGTTGGAATATTGCATACCTGAAACTCAATCATGAATAAATTTGTAATTCACAGTGATGCAATAAAAATAAATAAAATAACAACAACAAAAGATAGATGTATTCTATGCACATTGTTTGCAATTCAGAATTTGGAAACCCAAGTATCTAACAACAGATGAGTGGATTTACACAATGGAATACCACTTAGGTATAAGAAAATATGAATTCTTGCCTTTTATTATAACATGGGTTGAACTCAAGTGGATTACACTAATAAATAAAATAATGAATGACAAGTACCAGGTAATCTCATTTATATGTGGCATATAAAGAAAGAAAGGAACAGATAATGTCCCCCTCCCCCCAAGAGCCCTTAGGGATCAGAGCAATAGTATCGCAAGTAGGGTGCTTTCTTTGTACCTTGTTGGCTGGGTTCTATCCCAGGAACTACGAGGGCACCAGGAGTGATCCCTGAGCACATAATCATGAGTAAGCCAGGAATAAGTATCATTGCGTTGTGAGGATCTGACCCAGGACAGACCACAGGAATCTATTTAGCTTTCTTAAGACTCTTTTTACAGGAGCCCGCATTCTAGAATAACTTGATTTTCTGCCCCTGAGCAAGGAATTCAGATACAGGCACCCCGGTTCGCAAGAAGGGTGGTGGTCAGACCAGATAACCAGACCCATATCACATGACCCGTATCACAAGACCCAGAACTGCCCCCAGAACCGGGACATTCCTGAATATTGGCGCGAATACTGATCTCTAAAACCATAGGCTAAGGAGTGATGTCCTTTTAAATGGATTGGTTAAGAAAGTTTGTACTATTACAAATCTATTGGCTATGAAATGCGCGGGCTCTGCTGTAACGGCCGGGGAAGGCCTATATAAGATCTCCTTTGAAGAAGCTCGGGGTCTTTTGCCCAACCTGCTGGACCTGCATGTCCGTGTAGGTGGCTGGACCCTGGCTAGCCAGTCTTACAATAAACCCTGCTTGCTGTTTGCAGTCTCTGGAGTCTCTTTGTCGTTATAGGGAGATCTCGATCCGCGCCCTAACAGCGTATGGCCCAAAAATCAAACAAAAAAATCAACTACTAACCTAATGTCTGGCACATAATATATTTCAATGAATAAAACAAAACTGAGAGCCTGAGAGTTGATATTATAGTATAAGTTTATGACAGTGTATTTCATGATATGACTCCATGTATTTACTGAACAATAAGGTGCATTTATTAAAAGGACAGCACCCCTTTGTTAATACTGGATTACTTTCATTTAACACTTCACGGACAAATAAAATGTCTATTGGGATTCTAACTATTCACTTTAATAAATAATTTTTTTAAATTTAGGCACTATGATTTACAAATGTATCCATGAAAGCTTTATGCACAAAATCTTCCAACATCAATCCCCCCACAAGTGTTGATCTCCCTCCACAATAGTCCTAAAGTTTCCTTGCACCCCAGCTTGCCTCCTAAAAAGCACGGTTTAATTATTGTTATTTTAAAGTTCAATTAACTCATGCTTACAGTCTTGATGACTCTGTTGGTTTAGATACATACACATACCACACATCTGTATATAACTTTGTGTCTTAGGACCCTGACCCTTATTCCCTGCTACCTGCTGCTTTCCTCTGACATTTTCATTTATATATTCTAGGGTGAAATTCCATCTTTGGAATTTAACAAGATAAAACTCTTTAACAAAGTAGCACTGCGCTGTAGCACTGTCATTGCATTGTTCATCGATTTGCTCGAGCAGGCACCAGTAACATCTCCATTGTGAGACTTGTTGTTACTGATTTTGGTATATCCAATACGCCACAGGGAGCTTGCCAGGATCTGCTGTGCAGGCGGGATACTTTCAGTGGCTTGCCTGGTTCTCCAAGAGGGACAGAGGAATCCAAATCGGGTCGGCCATGTGCAAAGCAAACACCCTACCTGCTGGGCTTTCGCTCCAGTCTTCCTTTCCCTGTTCTAACCCTACGGGGCCTAAAACAAGAACTTACTTGACAGGTTTGTAGCTGGGGCTTTTACAGAAGACCAGTAATCCGGCTCCAGAGCCTACCAACAAACCTCCCATCTTCAGGCATCTGATAGCTGATACTCCCTAGAAGGAGAAACATCATTAAATTCAAATGGTTACATTTCAGATAAAGATGAGCTCAGACCTGTTTCGAACTCTAGGCATGAAAGTCAGATCAAAATGAATTAAAGACCTCAATATCAAACCTGAATCCATAGAGGAAAATGTAAGCAGAACCTTCCAGTATGTTGAAGCTAAGGGAAACTTCAAGGATGAAATACCACAGACCAAGCAAGTGTAAGAAAAGATAAACAAATGGGACTACATTAAACCAAGAAGTTAGACGAGACTACAGTAAAACAAGAAACTTCTGCACCTCCAATGAAATGTTGACCAAGATACAAAGACAGCCCACAGATTGGGGAAAAATTATTTATGCAATATCCATCTGATAAAAAGTTAATATCCAAGATATATAAAGGACTAGTATAAATTTACAACAAAAAATTCCAATCCCATCAAAAAAATGGGGAAAAGAAATGAACAGAAACTTCCTCAAAGAAGAAATAATAGCCAAAAGACACTTGAAAAATGCTCTACATCGCTAATCATCAGGGAGAGGAAAATTAAAACAACATTGAGATATTATCTCACACCACAGAGACTGGCACACATTCAAAAGAACAAGAACAGCCAGTGCTGGCATGGCTATGGGGAGAAAAGGAGTCTCATTCATTGTTGGTGGGATTATCAACTGGTCCAGCCTTTTTAGGAAAACAGTATAGGCATTCCTCAAGAAGCTAGAAATTGAGCTTCCATATGACCCAGCAATACCACTTCTGGATATAGACCTGGGGCCCAAAAACACAAAGAAGAAATAACATCTGCACTTCTTGTTCATTGCAGCACTGTAGGATATCATCGGTTTGTCCTTCCTCCCTGGCCGCCGGGAGCTTGGGTTTGTTGATCGCTCCCCCAACCTGTCGATTACCTTTGCCTCCTAATCAGACTCTGATGATTTGTAAATATTTTCTCTTCTCATTAATGTCATTTGCATAGTTAGTTACTTCAGAGCAGTTACTTTTTGTATGGACACAGGAAGACAGTTAAAAAGATAAGTTTGAAACCTAGGAGTTAATTGACTCCAGATAATATTACCTCCTGGACATCTGCTCTTGACTTAAACCTTAGTTGCCGTTACTTCCTAGATCCCCAAAAGCAGGGTCCTAATGAGCGACTGGATGGACTCAGGGCAAGCTGTGAGCTATGAGCTACCCTGGCATTGAAATGGGCCTGGCCAAAGTGCCATAATGCTTAACTATCAGTTAAGAGAATGGTCATGGACAAATTCTGTCATGATCCAAAAGATAATAACTAGATTCAGACCCTGCTAAGGTTAGGAATGATTGATCCGGCCTGAGCACTGTAGCCTCAGTCTGAGGTGAGATGTCCCCAGGAGAGTTGTCCTACATGCCTAATTGTGTCTATTACTGTGTCCAAACAGAATGGCAAATATTAGGAAGTACAATTAAGATGTTAATTAGGTCTTTGGTTTAAGGAGAGGAGAAACACATCTTAAGTGCTGTTTTGCCCTGTGGGCTGCAGGTGGCCAAGAAAGCTTGAAAAACATGTCAATTGTGCTTCCCAGGGGGCAGGAGAGGGGAGGGAGGCATGGTTTGGGAGGTGTGGTTAGAGAAGAGGTGGTAAAAAGTGGTGGCTGAGAAGCAAGGGTGACAGAGTTAAAGAGGTAAGAGTTGAAGAGAGGCAGACTGGGAGCTGTGGGCAGAGGTGAGACAGAGTTAGTGAGCGAGAGTTGGAGGGAGCATTGTGGAGAGAGAGTTGCCGCGGGATTGGAGAGAGTGCGACATAGAGAGAGGCTGTGGGGATTGAAGAAGAAGGAGTTGTGGAGCGAGTTAGAGAAGGTTAAAGAGAGCTGGGAGAGAGTTGGAGAGAGTTTGAGGTGAGATGGGGAGAAAGTTGTGAGAGTTATGGAGAGAGTTTGGAAGAGACAAGAGTTAGAATATACGACAACTGGTTATCAACCAACTTGACCTTCGTTCCTCCTTCATTCACCCACCCAAGACAACAGCCATCCCATATGGGGAAGTGGTTCAAGAGCACTGAATGCTGGGGGCGAGAGAGAGCCACCCAAAGAGCCTGCAAACATATAGAATAACATCACATGAGGCTGACACCCAAGGACAGTAGATACAAGGGCCAGGACGATTGCCCCATAGCTGGAAGACTACTTCATGAGCAGAGGGGAGAAGGCAGATAGAACAGAGAAGGGATCACTAAGAAAATGGTGGCTGGAGGAACCAGTTGGGATGGGAGATGCATGCCAAAAGTAGATAATGGACCAAACATGGTGACCTCTCAGTGTCTGTGTTGCAAGCCATAAAGCCCAAAAGTAGAGAGAGTATGGGGAATATTGTCTGCCATGGAGGCAGGGGGAGGGTGGGAAAGGGGGGGTATACCCAGGATATCGGTGGTGGGGAATGTGCACTGGTGGAGGGATGGGTATTTGATCATTGTGAGATTGTAACCCAAACATGAAATCTTGTAACTATTGCACGGTGATTCAATAAAATTAAAAATAAAGTTAAATTTTAAAAAATGTTAAAAAGAGCCTGCAAACATCCTTTAATGTGTAAGCACTCCTAGCATCACTCGGGCAAAAGGTGCTTACACAGCCCCAGAGGAAAGCGAATTACACACAGCACTATTCACAGTAGTCAGAATTTGGAAACAACCCGAATGATTGAGTACAGATGAGTGGATGAAGAAATTAGGGTGTATCTACACAATGGAGTACTAAGAAGCTGTTAGGAAAAATTAGGTTAGAAAATTTGCTATTAAATGGAACAACATGGAGAATATCATGCTGAGCAAAATGAATTAGAGGAGGGGAACAGACATAGAGTGATTGGACTCATTTGTGGGATATAAAAAACATAATATGAGACTAATACAGAAAGACAGTAGATATGACTAGTACTATTGGTCCATGGTTTGAAGCCTGCCTCAAGATTTGGGGGAGGGCTGGAGTGATAGCACAGTGGGTAGGGCATTTGTTTTGCATGCGGCCGACCTGGGTTCGAATCCCAGCATCCCATATGGTCCCCTGAGCACTGCCAGGGGTAATTCCTGAGTGCAGAGCCAGGAGTAACCCCTGTGCATCGCCGGGTGTGACCCAAAAAGCAAAAACAAACAAACAAAAAAAAGATTTGGGGGGAGAAGGCAGTTGGGATAGAGAAATGACCAGTATGAAATGATCATTGTGGATAAGAACTGAATGCTGAAAAAAGGTAAAGAACAAACATGATAACCTCTTAGCATCTGTACAGCAAACCATAATGCCCAAAAGGGGGGGAGGGGGGAAGTGCCTGTCATAGAACAAACTGCGGGGTTGGGGGATGTTTTCGGGAGTAAAACTGGCGAAAATGATGGTGGCAAATAGAGATAGGTATTGGAACGTTGTATGACTGAAACCCGACCATGAACTGCTATTTAACTGTGTATCTCACAGTGATTAAATAAAAAATAAGTAAAGAAAAAAAAAAGAAAAGGGGGGCTGGAGTGATAGTACAACAGGTAGGGCGTTTGCCTTGCACAGGGCCAATTTGATTGCTGGGTTCGATTCCCAGCATCCCATATGGTCCCCAAGCACTGCCAGGAGTATTTCCTGAGTGAAAATCCAGGAGTAACCCCTGTGCATGGCCAGGTGTGACCCAAAAAGCAAAAAAAAGAAAGAAAGAAAGAAAGAAAGAAAGAAAGAAAGAAAGAAAGAAAGAAAGAAAGAAAGAAAGAAAGAAAGAAAGAAAGAAAGAAAGAAAGAAAGAAAGAAGAAAGAAAGAAAAAAAGAAAGAGAGAGAGAAAGGGAGGGAGGGAGGGAGGGAGGGAAGGAGGGAGGGAAGGAGGGAAAGAAAGAGAGGGAGGTAGGAAGGGAAAGAAAGAAAGAAAGAAAGAAAGAAAGAAAGAGAGAGAGAGAGAGAGAGAGAGAAAGAAAGAAAGAAAGAAAGAAAGAAAGAAAGAAAGAAAGAAAGAAAGAAAGAAAGAAAGAAAGAAAGAAAGAAAGGGAAGGAAGGAAGGAAGGAAGAAAGAAAGAAAGAAAGAAAGAAAGAAAGAAAGAAAGAAAGAAAGAAAGAAAGAAAGAAAGAAAGAAAGAGAAAAGAAAACTGAAGAAAAGAAAGGAAAGAAAAGAAAAGAAATAAGAAAGAACAGGAGAGAATGGAGACAAATGCCCTGCTCATGGATTGGGAGAATTAGCATTGTCAAAATGGCAATATTCCCCAAAGCATTATACAAAGATTCAGTACAGTCCTTATAAGGATACCCATGATATTTTTTAAAGAAAAAGATCAAGCACTCCTGAAATTCATATGGAAAAATAACCCTTCCCCCACACGAAGAGCTAAAGAAGATGGGAGGCATCACTTTCCCAAAATTCAAATTGTATTACAAAGCAGTAGTAATCAAAACAGCATAGTATTGGAATAAAGACAGACCCACAGCTCTATCAATGGAATACAGATGAATATCCTGACACAGACCATCAAATATATTACCATTTAATTTTTGATAAAGAAGCAAGAAATATGAAGTTGAGCAAGGAAAACTCTTTAACAAGTGCTATAAAAACTGCAGAAACATGGAGGGAAAAAAGGAAAAATAATTCAGTCCACTTTTTAATGGATCAAAAGTCAGATCAGAATGGATTAAAGACTCAATATCAGACTTGATTCCATTGGGTTCTTGGAGGAAAACATAGGCAGATGTGAAACGTAGGCAGCTCCATGACATTGAAGATGAAGCCATCTTCAAATATGAAATACCACTGACTGGGCAAGTTGAGGCACAGATAAACAAATGGAAATTCATTAAACTAATAAGTTTCTGCACCTCAAAAGAAATGGTGACCAAGATGCAAAGATAGTCCATGGTACGGAAAAAATTATTTACTAAGCACCCATCTGATAAGGGACTAGTATCAAAGATATGAGGCACTGATAGATCTTTACAAGAAAAAAAAATCCAACCCCATCTAAAAATGGGAATAAGAAGTGAATAGAAACTTCCTTAAAGAATAACTACAGGGGGGAGATAGCAGCAGCAGCAGCGGCGCCCACGTAGTGTCCGCCATTCTCCAGAACTCACAAACCAGAGTTGTGAGCTTGTAGTGACATGGCGCGCAAGAGATCATGGGATGGGGGTGTGAATTGTACTTGTTATTTGTTATTTGTGCAAATAAATGTGTTAACTTGTTATTTCATTACATTTAAATGTCACACTCTCTGCCCAGATGAGATCTGGAGCAGCCTCGCACAACACGGCCCCTCTGCTCCTTAAAGACTATGATCCGGGAGGTCTACTAACCCATTTTGGCACTCAGAGACTTACAGAAATGCAACTGAGCTAAAACAACAGAAATCCAAAATCTTCCTTTAATCTTCATTCTCAGCAATGGAAAACAAACTATCAAATGATACTTTTCAGCAAGTTTGATTGTTGGGGGAAAATTCCAAATAATAATTGTCAGTTCTCTGTTGAAATATAGAGAGAATTAAGTGAAGATCATTAGCCACTCAGGTGCGGGGTGGGGAGTATATTGATTTCTTGGTGGGGGAACAGGTGCACTGGTGAAGGGATGGGGGTTTGATCATTATATGACTGAGAATTAAATCTGAAAGCTTTGCAACTTTTGTCACGGTGATTCAATAAAACAAAAATTAAAAAAAAAAGAATAAGTACAGGGGCCAGAGTGATAGTATAGCGGGTATGGCATTTGCCTTGCACACGGCCGACCCAGGATTGATCCCTGGCATCCCATATGGTCCCCAAGCACCACCAGGAGCAATTCCTGAGTGCAGAACCAGGAGTAACCTCTGAGCATTGCTGGGTGTGACCCAAAAAGCAAAAAAAAATTACAAGTGTCCAAAAGGCACACAAAAATGTTCTATATTACTAATAATCTGGGAGATGCAGATCAAAACAACAGTGAGATATCATCTCATGCCACAGAGCCTGGCGCACATCAAAAAGAATAAGAACAAACAATGGTGGTGTGGATGCAGGGAGAATGGGACTCTCTTTCATTGTTGGTGGAAATTCCTACTGGTCCAGTTATTTTGCAAAACAATATGGTCATTACTCAAAAAACTAAAAATTGAGCTTAATATCACCCAGTAAAATCACTTCTAGGAATATACCCTGGGAGGCCCCAAAACAGGAGGAATGCCATCTGCACTTCTATGTTCATTGTAACACTATTCACAATAGCCAGAATCTGGAAACTATATGAGTGTCTAAGAACAGACAACTGAATAAAGAAACTATGAACATCTATGCAATGAAATACTATACAGCTGTTAGGAAAAATGAAGTAATAAAATTTGCTTATAAAAGAATGAACATGGAGATTATCATGCTGAGTGAAATGAGTCAGAGGGAGAGGGACACACATAATATGATAGCCCTCATTTGAGGAGTATAAAAAAAAACCTAATATGAGACTAGAATTTACCCAAGAACAGTAGAAACATTTGTACAAAAGGACATTAGAAACAAGGGCCAACAGGATTGGAAGCTTTTCACAAGTGCTGAAGAGAGGGTAGTTAGAATTAAGAAGGGCCTACTATAATAATGATAGCTGAAAATGATCACTCCTGTCAAGAATAGATCACTGAAAGTAAGTAAAGGGACAAACATTACAATCTTTCAGTACCTGAATTGCAAACCATAATGCACAAAGAAAAGAGAGAGAGATACTGAGTGAGAGAGAATAAAATTATCTGCTGTTGAGGCAGACTGGCAGGAAGCAGGGGGTGGAGAGAGGACACTGGGGACACAGGTGGGAAATGTACAATGGTGAAGGGATGGGTGCTGGAACACTGTAGGACTGAAACCCAATCATGAACAACTTTGTAACTGTCTCATGGTGATTCAATTAAATAAATAAATAAATGATAAAAATTCAATGGAATTAACACTTCATCAAGAATACTTTATTCAGTCACACTCTCATTCAGATTTGAAGTAATGATACAGAACTTCACAAATAAATAACAGCTCGGCAACTCTATTGGCTCAAAACCATCTTTACAAGAATAAAAGGGTCTACTTTAAGACAACCAAATTTAGAAATAAGCCAAACTTCTATGGAAAGATGGCACAAAACTCTTATAATAGTCTTACTCTATATCAATCAACTGTCTAAATACATCAATTAAGAAACAGAGTGTATGGGGCTGGAATGGTAGTACAGTGTATAGGGCATTTGCCTTGCATGCCGCCCACCCGGATTGAATATCTGGCGTCCCATATCCATATGGTTCCCTCGAGCAATGCCAGGAGTAATTTCTGAGTACAGAGCCAATAGTAATCCTCTGTATCGATGTGTGTGACCCAAACAAAACAAAACAAAACAAAATAAGTAGAGTGTGGCATTATGGACAAGAAAATTGAATCCACTTTTTGCTACATTCAAGAAACACATTTGTATAGTCAAAGCAAAGGCAGATTCAAAATCAAATGTTAAAAGACAAGCCTTCAAAGCATGCAACTCCCTCAGAAAGGTCAGGAAGGTCAGGACGGCTATTAGATAACGTAGACTCCAGGTCCAAAAACGTTATAAAAGAGAGGGTCATTCTATAGATTGAACACAATGGCCATCCAATTCCTCCACTGCAAACCACAACACCCAAAAGGAGAGAGAGAACAAAAGGGAATGCCCTGTCATAGAGGCGGGGGTGGTGGGGATGAGGTGGGTAGGTGGGAGGTTTGCTGGGGTTATCGGTGGAGGAGAATGGGCATTGGTGGAGGGATGGGTACTCAAGCATTGTGTAACTGAAACACTGAAACACAGCATGAAAATATGTAAATCTGTAACTGTACCCACACAGTGATTCATTAATAAAAAAATAATAATAAAGGAGGGTCATTTTTTAATTACCATGAGATGTGTATATCAGGAAGAAATTACACTTCTAAACATATGTGCACTTAATGAGGAACCAGAAAAATACTGAAAAATAAAAAAAAACCCTGCTAATACACTCAATAAAAGACATTGATAACAACACAATAATAAATAGTGGGAAACTTTGACATTACTCTTCTCACCTCTTGATTATATCAGGAAGGAAATACATATCTGAAAGAAGAAATGGGAGAGAGGGGCTTTTATGTGACTTTTAATCAGCCAAACCCAAATACACATTCTTCACATATGCATCTGGGACATTTTCCATAACAGAAATTTGCCGGGACACTAAACATACTTCCATAAGGCAAAAGAATAAAAATTATATCAACTGGATTCTCAGAACACATTGCACTGAAAATAGAAGTCAAGCATAAACAGAAACAGAGAAATAATTCGACACCTAGAAATTAAAAATCTCATTACTGAACAACCAGCAGATGAAAGAAGAAATCAGAGAGGAAATGAAAAGATTCTTGGAAATAAATGTGAATGAAAAAAAAATGAGCTACCAGAACTTGTAGAACACAGCAAAACAGTTTTAAAGGGAAAATTCATAGCTTTGTAAGCATTCATCAGAAGAAAGAAGGTCCCCACATAAATAATCTAACCTCACACACAGCTAAAGAAACTGAAAAACTAACAATAAAAGGAGCACAAAGCAGGCAAGAGGACATGATAAAATTTAGAGCAGAAATTAATGAATTGGAATCTAAAAATCCAGAACATTATCAAAATAAAGAGCTGGTTCTTTGGAAAAATAAATAAGATCAATAAACCATTTGCAAGACTCACAAGAAAGAGAGAGAACCCTAATCAACCAAATCAGAAATGAAGAGGAATGTCACAACAGATACCACAGATATTCAAAGGATCATCAGAGATTACTTTGAAAATCTTTGTTACTTTAAAGGAGAGAACCTAGAAGAAATGAATAAATTCTTGGACTCCTATGATCTACCAACACTTAATCAAGATGATATGGAATACCTATACAGACCTATTACTATCAAGAAAATCAAAACGGTAATCAAAATTCTCCCTCAAAACAAAATCCCAGGACCAGATTGGTTCATTTGTGATTTCTTTCAAACCTTTAGAGAAGAACTACTTCCAATCTTCAGGTTCTTTCGGGAAATTGAAGTAACAGAAACACTCTCAAATTGTTACTCTGAATCAAACATCACCCTGATACCAAAAGCAGAGATAGCACAAAATTGAATTACAGACCTATAATCCTGATAAACATAGGTGCAAATATTGTCAACAAAATACTTGAAAATTGAATCCAAAAACTCATTTAAAAGATCATACACCATGACCTAGTGGGATTAACCCCAGGATGAATGGATGGTTAAACATACACAATGCAATAAAGTAATAAACCATAAATACAAGGGGGAAATAATATATCAATAGACGCAGGCATTCAACAAAATCCAACACTCTTTCTTAGAAAAAAAAGCCTCAAAAAAAGGTATTGCAAAGACAGTCTAAGAATGGGAAAGGATATTCACCCAATACTCCTCCAATAAGGGATTAATATCAAGGATATACAAGGCACTGGTTGAACTCTACAAAAGAAAATATCCAATGCCATCAGAAAATGGGGTGATGAAATTAAGAAGAACTTTCTCAAAGAAAAAATATGAATGGCCAAAATGCACATGAGAAATGCTTTTCACGGTGAGAGGCACCGGCCCCTCCCACCGCCGAGATGTGATTCCAGGGGCCGCATGCATGTGCGGCCTCTCTGCAGCTGCACAAGCGTGAATCCAGACCCAGCAAAACCTCTTTCGGCGTGGGCAACTCCTCGCAGAATGTCTCCAGCCTGAGAACTAAGCCTCGGCCCCGTGCCCGCCCAGGAGGGGAAAGGTATTTCTCTCTCTCGCCTCTTTCTCTCCGGGGATGAAGGGCGCGGTGGCCGCCATATTAAGACGACCACAGATTGGGTTTTCAAGCCTGCAATTATCTAATATCTGGAAGAAATCTCCCTGGACTTCTTGTTAAAGTACAGAAATTCAAAACCGCGTGGCCGCTATCACGGCCGCACGACCTTATTTGTCTTCACAGTAGGTCTGAATCTAGTGGGGTACTCCTAACAACAATAATGAGGTTTGTGTTGAAATATTGAATGTAACCAAAGTAAACAGAATGTAAAATGAAACTTATCAGTTACAAGGTAGGGGGTGGGGGGTCGGGATGGGAGGTGTACTGTGTGGGTTTTTTTTTTTTTTTGGTGGTGGTATATGGGCACTGGTGAAGGGACGGTTGTTTCAGCATTGTATAACTGAGACCTAAGCCCGAAAGCATTGTAATCTTCCACACGGTGATTTAATAAAAAAAAAAAAAAAAAAGAAAAATGCTCTTCACTACTAATCATCAGGGAGATGCAGATCAAAACAACAATGAGATATCATCTCATACCACAGAGACTGGCATACACCCAAAAAGCACAAAAACATCAGGTGTTGGCATGGATGCGAGGAGAAAGGGACTTTCCTGCACTGTTGGTGGGAATTCTGACTGGCCCAGTCAGTTTTGGAAAAAAATATGGACATTTCTCAAAAAACTAGAAATCAAGTTCTCATTTGACCGAGCAATACCACTTCTGGGAATATATACCAGAGATGCAAAAAAGTAGAGTAGAACAATAGCCGGAATCTGGGAAGAAACCCGAGTGCCCAAGAACTGATGACTAGTCAAAGAAACTTTGGTATATCTACACAATGGAATACTATGCAGCTGTTAGAAAAAAATGAAATCATGAAATTTGCATATAAGTGGATCAACATGGAGAGTATCATGCTAAATGAAGTGAGTCAAGAAGAGCAGGACAGACATAGAATGACTGCACTCATTTGAAGAATATAAAGTCACATAATATGAGACTAATATCTAAGGTCAGTATAAATAAGAGTCAGGAGGATCGCCCCACGGCTTAGAAACTGATCTAATGTTCTGGAGGAAAAGGTAGCTGAGATGGAGAAGGGAGTACTAAGTAAATGATGGTTGGAGGGATTGCTTGGATAGTAGACGTATGCTGAAAGTAGACTATGGACCAAACATGATGGCCGCTTGGTACCTATATTGCAAACCATAATACCCAAAAGGACAGAGAGAGTAAGAGGTAATGTGCCTGCCACAGAGGCAGGGTGTGGGAAAGGGTGAGGTGGGGGGAGGGAGACTGGGAACATTGGCGGTGGAGAATGGGTACTGGTGGAGGATGGGTACTGAAACTTTTTTTAGTGAAACGCAATCATAAAAGTGTGTGAGTCTGTAACTATCTCATGGTGATTCATTAAAATAAAAAAATAGGTATTGAAGGAACTTTCCTCAACATAATCAAAGCAGTTTTCCACGAGCCCACACCAAACATACTCAGTGTGGAAAACAGCCTTCCCCTAAGATCAGACACAAGACATGTTGCATCCTGTCACCACTAATATATTGGAAGTAATTTCCAGAGGAATTAGAGAAGAAAAAAGATATTAAGGAGCATCTAGATAGGAAAGGAAGAAGTCAAGCGCTCGCTATTTGCAGATGATATGATACTACCTGTAAAATTCCATAATTATTCTACAAATAAAGCATTTAGAAATATATTTGTATAGTAAAGTGGAAAGCTAAAAAATTAACATCCATGGCTTTCTTATATGCAAATATAATTGGCTTAACTGTGATGTGAAATACCTATACATAAAATTATAGACTACTACTTGAATAAAAAAAGAATACAAAGAAATGGAAACCCATTACCTGTTCAAGAATTGGGAGGATTAACATAATAAAAATGACATTACTCCCTAAGTATTATGCAGATTCAATGTAGAGTACAGATGGAGAGTATCATGTTAATGAAGTGAGTCAGAAAGAGAGGGACAGCCATAGAATGACTGCATTCATTTGTGGAATATAAAGTAACATAATATGAGACTAACACATAAGGACAGTATAAATAAGAGTCAGGAGGATCACCCCACGGCTTAGAAACCAATCTCATGTGCTGGGGGAAAAGGTAGCTGCAATGGTAGCTATCCCACCACCATTTCATCTTCCTACCACCATTATCTCTAATATATCCAACCACCCCTTAAGTCTGCCCAGGCTATCAATAATTTATTTTATATTGCTTGTTATAAATTATTTGCTATTAGAATGATACAAAAAATGTTCTCTTAACGGAAAGTTAGTGAAGATTGTTGTATCTCACCATGGAGGTCTTAATTCCTTATATGAAATGCTACTAAGATGTTGTTACAGGTTAAGCTTTCTGTGTTAATATTTTGCAAATCGTTCTACATTATATCCCATCCAATCTGGTGTGCTGCTCCTGGTTTATCTGTGTTGTAGAGTTTGGGATGTCATGTGGCTATATTTGTGGCCATGTGGTCCAGGAAGTCCAACATTTTTAATGTGGTGATAGAGTGGAGTTAAATTTTTACTGGGTGGCAACTTTGGGGGATCTGCATGAGTGCCAGAACTTCTAGAGTACAGCAAGATGGGGGGAGGTAGGTCATCCTCGACTCTGTAGAAGCCTGGAGATTTCAGTCACAAAACCCACATACCTTGTAAAAAATATCTGCAAGGGGTGCCCAGAGGAGAGCCCCAGAGGCTTTCCCCATCACCGCCCAGATTTGGGGGGTCAGTCTTGGGCCACTCGCCCAGGCAGGGCGACGCAGGCCATGGGGCAGACGAAAGAGGAAACGAGAGCCAAGCTGGTTGATTCCATTCTCTCCACGTGCCTGTTCCAGTCTCTCTGAACCCCCCATTTCTCCTCTCTCGCTGCCCCTCATTCCCATCTCCTTCTGTCTCTGCTAGTTCCTCATTCCTTCATCCCAGCTCTCTAGATTCTCCTCTCTCCTCTAGTCTCTCCCCCTTACTTGTCTCTCTGGTCCCTAGTCATACCCAGCAAAATCAACATACATAAGCCCTTCCTGAGGGCCCATCAGGTTCAAAGGAAACACTACCTAGAGGCATTCCCCTCCTCCTAACATCTTAATTAACAACTCAACATTAGTTATTTTTGTATGGGCATGGTAAGAGATACATTGAGGCTTGTAGGGCAGCTCTCCTGGGAAGATCTTGCCACAGACTCAGACTACAGCGCTCAGGCCAGATTGATTAATCATTCCTAACCCTAGTAGGGTCCGAATCTTAGTTATTACTTTTTGGATCATGACAGCATTTGTCCATGACCAAGCTCTTAACTTATAGCTAAGCATTAGGCACTTTGGCCAGGCCCATCTCAATGCCAGGATAGCACATAACTCACCGCTTGCCCTGAGTCCATCCCATCCCTTGTCAGGACCATGCCTTTGGGGGTGCTAGGAAGTAAGGGCAGCTGAGTCTTAGGTCAAGAGAACAGATGCCCAGGAGGAAAATATATAGAGTCAAATGACTCCTAGGTTACAAAAGCATAGCATTTGCTACTGTCTTCCTGTGCCCATACAAAAGGACATGGCTGTTAATAAACTATGCAATGGACTCAAGGAGAAGAGAAAAGTAATATTTACAAGTCAACAGAACACAAAGAAAGAAGTTACAAATAAACACAGAGAAATGGGAGCACTGTGATGGAAACAACCCAATAAACCTAAACTACCTGAGGCTATGTTATCCTACAATACCTGAGTTTTTCAAGAGATTAATTTCTGGGTGAGGCTCATCCTGACCAATGGAGTTTGTCTGGGAGCATGGCAGCAATTGTGGAGTGCGGAGGATTTTGGCTGCCAGGGCTCTATTTGAGTGGGCTCTATGTTTATACCCCCACTCCACGGTACCCCAGATGACTCAGCCTTGTGCAGGGTCTGGAAAATCTCTGCAACTTGTTGATCTATTTTGAGATTTATTTATGAGTTTCTAGATCGTTGCCAGTGAATAAGTTTACTTGGTGCTGGAGATGGTTCATGGGCATGACTGCTGGGGCTTCTGGAAGCACAGGGAGATGGGGGGAGGTAGCCCATCTCTGACTCCATAGAAAGAAACCTTGAGATTTAAGTCATAAAACTTGCAAACCATAGTTTTCCCTCAGACTAATTTTTGGATGAGGCTCGTCTTGAGCAGTGGAATCCAACAGGAGCAAAATTGAAATGTATTAAAGAACTTGATATGATAAAGCACTGGTTGAACTCTACAAGAAGAAAACATCCAACCCCATCAAAAAATGGGGCGAAGAAATGAACAGAAACTTTACCAAGGAAGAAATACGAATGGCCAAAAGGCACATGAAAAAGTGCTCTGCATCACTAATCATCAGAGAGATGCAGATCAAAACAACTTTGAGATACCACCTCACACCACAGAGACTAGCACACATCCAAAAGAACAAAAGCAACCGCTGTTGGAGAGGATGTGGGGAAAAAGGGACCCTTCTTCACTGCTGGTGGGAATGCCGACTGGTTCAGCCCTTCTGGAAAACAATTTGGACGACTCTCAAAAAATTAGATATTGAATTCCCATTTGACCCAGCAATACCACTGCTGGGAATATATCCCAGAGAGGCAAAAAAGTACAATCGAAACAACATCTGCACATGTATGTTCATCGCAGCACTGTTTACAATAGCCAGAATCTGGAAAAAACCCGAATGCCCCAGAACGGATGACTGGTTGAGGAAACTTTGGTACATCTATACAATGGAATACTATGCAGCTGTTAGAAAAAAGGAGGTCAAGAATTTTGTAGTCAAGTGGATGGGCATGAAAAGTTTCATGCTGAGTGAAATGAGTCAGAAAGAGAGAGACAGACATAGAAAGATTGCACTCATCTATGGTATATAGAATAACAGAGTGGGAGACTAACACCCAAGAACTGTAGAAATAAGTACCAGGAGGTTGACTCCATGGCTTCGAGGCTGGCCTCACGTTCCGGGGAAAGGTCAACTCAGAGAAGCGATCACCAACTACATTGTAGTCGAAGGCCATGTGGGGGAAGGGAGTTGCGGGCTGAATGAGGGCTAGAGACTGAGCACAGCGGCCACTCAACACCTTTATTGCAAACCACAACAGCTAATTAGAGAGAGAAAACAGAAGGGAATGCCTTGCCACAGTGGCAGGGTGGGGTGGGGGGGAGATGGGATTGGGGAGGGTGGGAGGGACACTGGGTTTACGGGTGGTGGAGAATGGGCACTGGTGAAGGGATGGGTTCCCAAACTTTGTATGAGGGAAGTATAAGCACAAAAGTGTATAAATCTGTAACTGTACCCTCACGGTGATTCTCTAATTAAAAATAAATAAATTAAAAAAAAAATAAAGAACTTGATATGAGACTTAAATCCATAAGGTACACCGAGGAAAACACAGGCTAAATTCTTCATGAAATTGAAGCTAGAGGCATCTTTAACAATGAAACGCCACTGACCAAGCAAGTAGAAGCAACATTAAATAAATGGAATTACATTAAATTAAGAAGCTTCTGCACCACAGAGGAAATGATAACCAGTTCACAAAGAAAGCCCACAAATTGGAAGAAATTGTGCATCACTCATTTGATAAAGGATTAATATCCAAGATTTATAAAGCACTGGTAGAACTCTTTAAGATAAAACATTCAAGCAAAAAAAAATCAGGAAAACAGGTGAACAGAAACTTAGTAAAAATCATCCAAATAGCAAAAAGGAACATGAAAATGCTCTGTATCATTAATCATCGGAGAAATGAAAATCAAAACAATAATGAGATATCACCCCACAGTAGAGAGTACTGGCATTCATCAAAAAAAAAAAACAACAACAACAGTCATTAGTATTGGTGAAGATGTGGGAGGAAAGGGACTCTTTTTCACTGCTGATAAAAAGTTGACTGGTTCAAGTTACACATGCGCGGTGGGGGGCTGGGGAGGTGGGGGAAAAGGGGGAGGTATACCGTGATTCTTGGTGGTGGAATATGTGCACTGGTGAAGGGATGGGTGTTTGAGCACTGTATAACTGAGACTTAAACCTGAAAATTTTGTAACTTTCCCCAAGGTGATTCAATAAAAAAATAAAATTAAAAAACAATAAATAAATAAAAGTTATCTGAAATAAAATCCAAAATTATTAAAAGAATAAAGTGGCCTGTTCTAAAAAAAAAGAAAATTAATACAGATTAACCTTGATTTAAGCCAAATGTTGAACCGAGAAAAATATTATCAAACATCTATTACAATTATATTCAATAATGCATGTAAAATATAAGAGAATTTGTAAACTGAAAAAAAAAAGTTGACTGGTTCAACCTTTTTGGAAAATTGTACATTCCTCAAAAAACTGAACATTCCTCAAAAAACTAGGATTTATCTTCCTTATGACTTGGCAATTACACCCCTGGGACATATCCCAAGGATCAAAAGGAAAAAGCATGATACAGAAATTATATTTGCACTTTTATGTTTGTTTCAGCACTATTCACAATAGCCAAAATATGAAAACAACCAAAATGTTCAAGAAGAGATGACTGGATAAAACCATAATATCTATACAAAATGGAATCCTATTCAGCCATAAGAGAAGATAAAGTCATGCAATTTTCTGCTATGTGTATGGATCCAAAGAGTAACATGTTGAATGAACTGAGTAAGAGAACAGACTCAGAATGATAATAGTAAAGGGGAGATATTCCTATTATAGAGGCAGGCTGGGGAGGTAGATAAAAACTGAGGATATTGGTGGAGGGTGGTAGACACTGTTGATGATATTGGTTCTGTTACATTGCACACCTGAAACTCAGTGATAAATGTACTTGTAAATGTGTAATTCATAGTGGGTCAATAAAACTTTAAAAAATACAGTCTTAAAGTTCAAACAGCACACTTCTCCTTACAGCTATAGGTATGCCCAATAAAATAGCATTGTTACAAACCACAAAGTCATAGCCTTATGCTTTGAAGAGGTGAATACAAAGGTGTGATTCATTTTTTTTGAGGGGTATTACATTTGGAAGTTCTCAGGGTAGCATGAAATAGGGGACCATGAGATCTCAGGGAATTGAGAGCTTTTGCATATGAAAGATGCACTCCAACCCTTTGAGCTATCTTCCTGGCACAAAAATACAATTCTGATTTTCTAATTGAGATGACTTTCTCCTAAATATAAACCAGAAATAATATGTTTAGAGAACTATTCCATGCACATTACAATTGTACATGTGGCTTGAGTATATGACAGATTTTTGTTTGTTTCACAAACTATCAAATTGTAGACTGTGGAAGGAAGAGGTTACTAGTAGACAGTAGTGAAGAACAGACTTGATAGTCTCTGTTTACCAGGCTATATTTGTCCTTCAAGGGTCCAGTATCTGATAAAAGTTTAGTCCTAGTATTCATCTTTAGGATGTCTCCAGTTGTGGTGCCAAGGTAGAAAAAGCTATCATCACTAGTCATCTAGGAATAAAAGAAAAAAAAGAAACTGAAGATGCTTTTGGCCACTTCTATTTCCACAAAGTTAAACATGAGTATGAACAGTTACAAAGGGAAAAACAAAGTGTCATGTTACAATTACTAGTTTCACTTGAAATCTTTGTGTCTCCTGTTAATTCCAACTTCTGAGATACCTCCACATGGGTCCTAGAAGAAACCTGTGCTCCTCACAAAGATTTTTGTACCTGCTTTATCTCATGTTTCACAAAATCTATATTCATAAAATAATTATGCATTAAACAAGAATAGGTAACTGGATAACCAAGTTACATGTATGAATCTACATTAAAAACATGTCTGGTTCTTTATAAAAGAGAATACATTTTAACATGTTTTCAGTGGGAGAAATAATTTAAGTGGCAAATACATGTGCTGAGAGTTCTGATTGTTTCCCAGCTACACAACTTCCCTCCAGATAAGTCAGATTTCTGGCACTTGATAGTATGGGAATTTGTACCCATAACAACAAGAGGAACAAAAACCCAACGATGGGATATTGGGATATGACCCTGGGAAAAAAGTCTAGATCTGAGAATGTAAAGTGTTCACAAATGTGCACCCAGGAAAGAATAGTATAGCAGGAAATAATTGAATAGGTGACAAATATCTGTTATCTGAAAATATGCACCAGGCACACATAGTCATTTAGATGTCTCATAGTCATTTAGATGTTGGGATAACATGGGCAAAAATAGAATAGGAATTGGTCAAGTCTTTATACTTTTAAGAGTGCCTGTTGATTAGTTATGTGAAATATCCAGCTTCTGATCTTCATTGTATGTATGTATCAACATTATATTGTATGTTAAGTTCTCTGTTAACTTAAACAATATCAGCTCTTTTGGGAAATCAATATTGTATTGAATTAATGGTCATCCCACGAGGTCACTGATGGCTGCCTAGGCAACCCTAAAGATAGGATAGTCCATGTGTGTCTGTTTCTATATATTTATCTCATTCCCTGTGACCAAGCCCACTGGATGGAGGTTGAAGGTGTAAATCTAATTAGTATTAGACATGATGGTAGCCCAGGTCACAGTAAAACAACCTTAATTCTGCTTTCTGAATAAAATTCCAGAAATGAGATTCTTCTTAACTTTCTCAGCCATCATTTGATATGTACAGACATTACTTGTCCATCCCCAGTTCTCAAAGGATACACACACACACACACACACACACACACACACATTGATCAGTAATATTAAAACAGAAATTTGTATTAGTACTTGTTTAAAAAGTAATACTTGGACTATAGAGACAGTACAGTTGATAGGTACTTGCCTATTCAGCTGAAATGGGTTCAATCTCACAATATTGAGCCCCTGTGTATCTTATGAGCACTTCTAGGAGTAACCCCTGAACATACAGCCAGGAGTAATTCCTGTGCACTACCAGGTGTGTCCTCCCTTCCAAAAATTTCCCCAAAAGTAATACTTACTGCAATGCTAATGACTATTCTTTTTTTCTGTCCTGTTCGGCATTCAGTTGGCCAAATTTTTCTATTTGGGAGATCTAGTTCCCAGACACGAATTGTCTCACTATAGGAAAGAAATCACAACAAAATAGATACATATCAATATTTACTTCCTCTCATCTATGTTTTCTATATTATATTGAAGGAAAATCTAAAGGGACTAAATACATGTATATTTAGTAAATATACTAAAGGACTAAACAGTTTTGAGGGTTTATTATAGCATTTTATCCAAGTACTCTTTTTTCATGATCTTTACCATAACCATGTGAGGTAGGTTTTATGATTCCCCAGTTCCAAATAAGAAAATAAAATGCCTAAATAAAAAGAATTCATAACTATCTCTCTTTCACTTTAAAGTGAATACTTTATCTGTTACAGTTTAGACAGGACAATATACAAATTAACAAAAAAATCTTAAGGAAAAAATGGTATTTCATTAGTTATGTTCCTTTCAAAGTATTGTAAAATGACAAAAATTAACAAAAAACACAAAGGAGAAATTGACACAAAGAGGAAATGGAATTTACTGTGCCCTGTTCCCAGAACAAAGGAAATTGTAGCACCTGTTTTCAGGATAGGCTTCGAGTAATTACACCATGTTGTGACTAGGGCCAGGATGCATGCTTCACTAATTGCTATTCGTTTTTGCCTCTGTAACCCCTTTGCTTGCTTGCTTAGTGAAATTCCAGAATATTATTTTTCTCTATTAAAAAAAAACCTTGCTCTTTGATCTCAAGGATGCCTCTCTCATCCAGGCTGAGCTTGAGAGAGCAGTTGCTGGCCAGCTAATAAAGGCTTCTTGATTTGAGACAAAACTCTTACTCTCTGGAATAATTTTGGGATGCTTATAACAATAGTGAATATGTTCAAATGTCTTTTAGGGACTCTGATAGCTCAGAGGTCATGGAGCATATGCCTTGCATACTAAGTGACTCATGTTTGATCCTTGGCACCATGTAGCTGTGAGAGTATCACTGGGATTTCCTAATAGCTCCCAGTGCGGGAGTTCGTTTTCTTAGTAATAATCCCAGACTGGAGCGATAGCACAGCCGGTAGGGTGTCTGCCTTGCACACGGCTGGCCTGGTTCGATTCCTCTGTCCCTCTCGGAGAGCCCAGCAAGCTACCGAGAGTATCTTGCCCGCAAGGCAGAGCCTGGCAAGCTCCCTGTGGTATATTCGATATGCCAAAAACAGTAACAACAAGTCTCACAATGGAGAAGTTACTGGTGCCCGCTCGAGCAAATTGATGAACAACGGGACGACAGTGCAGTGCTACCCTGCTACAGTAATAATACCAAGATCCAGAATAGCCCCCTGAGTAAAACAAATCTAGTTTAGTTTACAATAACTACAGCAAAGGTGGACCAAGGCAGAAACAGAATAAGAAATCACCGTGACTTTAATAGTATACTTTAAAGGTGTTTACTGAATATATATTACCTTTATCCCAACGTTTGCTCTTAATGAACCTGCTTACTCTTTTTCATATACCTATCAATGAAAACAATGACTCAAATGTCTGGAGTCAGGAATCCATCGTGGGAGAGAGATTTTCTGCTCAATAAATAGCCAGACTATTCCCTTGTTGGGGCTGTTGAGGCTAACCTGCAATCTAGACATGCTACAGAGCAAGTCTGTCCACTCTCTGCTACTAACCCTGCTGAACTATTGTAGAAGGTGCCAATACAATCGAATTTATTGTGGAAAAATACCACATCCCAGCACCACAGACGCTGAGCAGCATCACATCACAGTGCCAAAAAATGAACTATCTGACCTGCTTGACCAAATATTGATGGGAGTCCCCCTGGACCTCCTGCCTCAAAAACTTTTATAGAGGGAAGAACTTTATTTCTTTAATTTCAACTTTGTAGAAATTTCTAACTTCAAGGAAGAAAAAATGAGACTAAGAAATTAGAAGACAAACAAAATAGGCTCTTAAAGCGTCTTAGCATATAGTTGGTATTTAATCATTTTGGGGTTAATATGAAATAATAAAAACTAAATTGAATAAATTTATTGTAGACACTTTAGTCATATACAAGTATCACAGACAACAAAACAAAGACTTAAATTAATTTTCTATGTATTAATGTAGAAAAGTATGCATATCCTATAAATGTGTTAAGATATAAGTCATGCTGAGTATTTTTTAAATCATTTTTAATTTTATAAATTAGTTCACAATATTTTATTAAATTTAATATTCAAACACCAATCTCACCACCATTACATCTTCCCACCACCATATTTCGGATGTTTCCATCCTGACCCCTAATCCCTGACCCAAAACAGAACTGAAATAATGTATTTTGTATTGTTTGTTATGTAAAACCACTGAAAATGCTACAAAAGATTACCCTTAGAGAAAAGAGGGTGGAGATTGTTGAATTTCACCCAGGGCCATTAAGCCCTTTTATAAGAGATCACTTACATGTTGTTAAAGATTCAGCCTTGTGTGCTTTTTATATATGTATCTGTAAAAAAATGCATATTTCCCTCTAAGATTCATTGCCTCCTACTTTGAACCCTACCAAATGTGATGCAGTAATCTTGGAGTATGGGTAGGGTATGTGGTTTGAAGTATTGTGTGGCCGCTAATGCAGCCACGCAATCCAGGAATAGATTCACTCGTGGATGAGGCTCGGCCTGAGCATATGGAGAGTGGCTGTGAGCATGGTGGTGGCTGGGTTCTGGAGGTTTTCAGCTACAGGGGCTGGGTCCCTTGGGACAGGGAGCGGTCTCACCCACCCTCCCTCCAGAACACCCCAAGTGAAACAGCTAGTGCAGTGTCTGCTGACATGGTTATGGCGAGCCTATGTTATGCTCCCTTCCGGGAGAGAAGGACATGCGATCTGGATGGTGGCTGATCATGTTGAGCATTTTTTCTTGAGATGCTCCAGTGTTATG
Source organism: Sorex araneus (assembly GCF_027595985.1). Lineage (NCBI taxonomy): Eukaryota > Metazoa > Chordata > Mammalia > Eulipotyphla > Soricidae > Sorex > Sorex araneus. Next base: position 183,435,681 of record NC_073304.1, read on the forward strand.
ACATAGCAAATACTCAAATAAGTATTTTTAATACACTTTCCAAAGTTAAAAGAATCTTCTTTTCTATAGCTGTCCTGGTAGGAGTCATTTCATTTGCTTAAATACTTGAATTTGAAGAATATGTTATAGGAGTAAATATAATGGAGTACTTGATATTGAGACCATAACAGAGACTCTCATGAGAATGGATTCTATACTCACTATATATATGTGTGTGCATATATACATATATACACACATATATACATATATACACACACATATATATACATTTATATAATGAAAAATCTAAGCTATTCCAATTATCATTGTCAAGAAATTAAAGCAGTAGTAAAACATAAATTGTCCTAATTATTTTTTCATGGATTAAATTCAAGTTCTGATTTCTGGAAAAAGATTGTCTAGCCACCAGAAGTGTAAATTTCTTAAACAGTTACTGAAGAGCATAAAGATTCCATAAGACAGGTCACTCTGCTTATAGATAGTTTAGGAACTTTATGGTCATTGGTAAGTTACAAATGCTTTAAGATCAGAGTACTAATTATTAATGCTTGCTCTTTAGTGGCTATAATCAATGGTAGCTAGTCAATTTTATGGCTTCTGAAAAAATCCTTCCTTGGAGTTAATAATGTAATAGCTGCTTATAGAAAGACAGGCAGGTTAGGAAAAGATACATACATGGAGCAGCACAAATTCATAACTCTGTCTAGAAATAAACAATTGTGTGAGCTTTTAACATATGGGGCACCAGATATTGTTGAAAATAGATCTATCCAGTTTATACATCAATCTTACATTCACATATTCCTGACCTTTGAACTAGTAATGCAGATGCTTTTGATAGGCAGTGGGGTGTGGATTTTGACAATGAAAATTCAAAAACTGGGGGGGAGTTAATCTGCCAATCTCCCAGTTTCAGACTGGTTTCAAACTAAAAACTTAATGTCAGGTGTTAGAGAGATATTACATGGGTCAAGGTGCTTGCCTTGACCACAGATAACTCCTTATCACTCCCTGAGCACCACCAGAAGTGATCTTTGAGCACTCAAAAAAGCTTTAAAAATCAAAACCGACAATAAAAGTTCAAGAGCTCTGGAGATTGCTCAAAGGGTTGGAATGTGTGTTTATATGCAGGAGGCCCCAGTATGGCTCCCAATACTGCTGACCCAAGCAGCGAACTATATGAGCCACATAGTTGGGGTGAGTATCTCTGGAACTAGCCCCGCAACACCCTGAGCTCTGCTTAAGAGATTTCCACACACATACACACACATACACACACATACACACACATACACACATACACACACACCAAAAAGGCCTAAGGTCAATGTCTATATGGAATCCATGTTTTCTCATGAACATATTTCTTTATCTCTCTATCTCTCTTTTTCTCTCTCCACACATACACACATACTTCTCTAAGTAAACTTTTTAAAATAACCCAATTTTACATAAGAAAAAAATAGTAAGAGTGAAGGAATAAAATCCCATATAAGACTAAGTACAAGACTCACAAATAAATCTTGAAAGAGAGTAACACGCTGCAGAGATGCCTCCTCACCCTGCACCAGGCTGACTTTATCCAGGGTACCTCGGAGGGGGGAGCAGATGAGTCCCTCTGCCTGTGCCAACAGAACCCAAGTCATCTCAAACTCCAAAACCCAATTGCCGCCATGCTCATGGTAAACCTTCACAGGCTTGAGACGAGTCCCTCATACGTGATAATGAATCGGCTGAAAAACTCAGGTATGCGGGTTTTGTGTCTGAAACCTCCAGACTTACATGGAATCAGGAATGGGCACCCTCCCCCCAATTTCCCTGTACTTCTGGTTGCCTGGTGGTTCACAACCATGAACTGCCTCTGGCGTCATATAAACTCATTAACTGCCATGATCCAAAGACTCACAAATAAATCTTGGAAGAGGACAACATGCTGCAGAGATGCTCCCATACCCCAAAATCACCATGCAGTTAAAAATTTAACTCCAGCTCTAGAATGCTATTTAAAATGTTAGAATTCCTGGACATCTCATACTCTACACCACTGATGTACCAAGAGTGACACACTACATTTGATGGGGTGTAAAGTAGAATGTAATAACATGTTAGTGATCTCTTATACAAGGGCTTAATGGCTCCAAGGTGAGATACAACAATTTTCACACAATTTCTTCTAAGAAAAACTTTTGGGATCATTTTTAGTGTATTATTTATAACAAGCAATACAAAATAAATTATTTAGCATCTGCCTTTGTGGCAGGCTTGGGTGGTGCTGGGAAAATTAAAATAATAGTGGTGGGATTGGTGTTGAATGTAATAAATTATTGTGAACAACTTTATAAAAATAAAATTTAAAAAAGACTAAATGCAAAAAACCTTTTTCCTTTTTTCATGACAATTCACTAACTCTGTGTGTGTGTGTGTGTGTGTGTGTGTGTGTTCAGTGCTAGTGATGGAACCATTGTTCTCACACACACAAGATTTTTATCCCACTAGTGTTCCATATACTTGGCTCTGAAGTGTACTCTATTTCTTGTTTTCAAAGACATGCCCAGAGGCACTCAGGGGCTATTCAGGCTCTTTGTTTTGGGGTTCAATCCTGGTGATGCCAGAGATTGTGTGTTCTCTCTATTTCTATCTCTCTCTCTTTCCTCTCTGTCTCTCTTCTCTCTCCCTATTTCTCTCTCCCTCATTCCTCCCTCCTGTAATGCACTGCAACCTGCACAGATAATCTCTATTCAGGTAGCTTGGAAAAGTTAAAGCTTTGAAAAGAAACCTCTATATGCCCCATTTTGGAGTCACTAGCACATTACAACTTGGGGTGTATAGTTTCTTTCTTTTAAATATGGGATTTCCCTTTCTATCATCAATAAAAACTATTTAGCTTCACATTTTGAAAAACAATTATGTAACAACTCAACAAACAACAATTAATAAACTTGCACTTCAAATCCTGAACAGGACTCTAATTGGTGAGTCTGTACATTAGTATCTTCTGTTAGAATAATTTGTCCAGAACTTCAGCTTGGTTCCCATTATCTGGTCAAAGAAAACCCATGAAAATGATCTCATGTAGCTAATAGTCAAGCATTTCAAACTTCCTAATATGGTTTATTCACAATTGTTATTTCACGAAACCTAAATGAACTGAGACAAATCAATCACTAAGTGTAATGATGAGTAATGATGCAATTTATTTTATAAGCATGAATTATAGATAAGATGCTTTTAAGAGCTCTCTTACTTAACCAGATAAGCATACTTTCTTGCTAGGATGAAGACCGGAATTTTGAAATATGGTATTTTAAAGAATTTTTACAAAAGGAATTTTTTTCTATGATTTGAACCCATACCTGAGAATACTCAGGGGCTTCTCCTGTATTGGTGTTTGGGTGTCAGTCTTGGTAGTGCTCCATGCAACACCAAGGTAGGGAACCATGCAACACCAAGGATAAGACTTGGGCCTCCATCATGCAATGTGTGTGCTCAGCCTATTGAAGTACCATTCAGGCAAGCAAGATATTTTTAATGACATGGAAACTATTATATAAGATTTTCTAGGATTAAAACATGTTTCCCTACAAGTTGGAATGACTTATGTTTTCTGTACAAGCAAATTGACCTACTTATGATTCTTGAAAATAGTAAATGGAGACACATACTTTCCAGCAGTAACAAACATCTCATCACAGGTCCTGGAGAAGATCACTGTGGTGGCATTCCCAACATTGAGGCCAGCTGCAGGACTGCCACAAATAGCTTCTCTCTTGGCTACGCTCCACACTACCACACTGTCAAAAGGAAAGAACCCACAATCAGGGAAATCAGGCTTTCAAAGTAATAAAACGCTCTTTCAGTGATTGTAGGAAGAAAATAAGAGAAATTATTTACAAAGGAGCAAAGGAATTACATTGACCCGCAGACAGCTACGCCATTACATTGGATATTAAGAAAGGGTGACACTGACAACATTTTGAAGGAAACGAGGCTAAAAAAAGCAGTGAGACCACAAAACAAATTTGAGCTAAAATAAAGGCATTTTCAGATATGAGGCATAAAAGCTTACCATCCATTTATATATGTAAAAATTTTCCTGAGGGAAGTATTCTAACCAAAAATTAAATTGTAATAAAGTGACTGACATAGGTAGTGTTTTTGAACTTGATTATGTATAAGGATCACTTAGACAACATATTACAATCAACCGTGGTAGTGTATACCTGCAGAATTTCAGGTCTGGGTGGCAAATCTAAGGATTTGCTTACAAAAAATTCCAGGTGATGTTGCTGGTCTAGGGAAGAGATTACGAGAAGCATTGCTTTAGGTTAGATCTACATTACTCTGAGTGTAATCTATAACTTAGTTTTAAATTGAAGTTTGAAAAATACCAAAAACTACCAGAAATAGGGTGTTAAATTAAACATCTGAGACAAAGTATTAAAGAGAAATGAGAAAAATTATTTAAAACTTGCTCATATAAAAACTTATCTATCTACGTTTCCCAAGTTTTCTATACATAGACTAAAATCAAAATATAACTAAGATTGTCAGGAATGGGGTGTGAAATGTTTAGCATAGGCAAACATATAGAGACAGAAGGTAAATTAGTAACTACCTGGAGTCGAGTGTTGGTGGTAAAGTAGGGATATGGAATTTCAACTTGGGTGTTGAAACTATTTGTAAATTGATAATGAAGATTGTTTCAAATCATAATAAATTTCATTCTTAAAACAAAACCCCACGTAACTATATGCTAAAACCCACTCAATTACATATCTGAAATGGGCAAATTTTATGGCTTGTGAAACTATCTATTGAAGAAAAAGAATCCAGTCAGCTAAAATGATAGTACAGTGCACTAAACTTGCAGGCATGATTGGGTTAGATCCCAGGTAGCACATATAGTATGTCCAAAACACCAGGAATGATCCCTGATTGCAAAACCAGGAATAAGCCCTGAGCACTGGTTGGGTGTGACCCAAAATAAATGTTTTAAAATTTTGGGCCACAAAATAAAACAGAGAAAAATCCAGTATCTCTAGAGACTAAACTCTTCATCATCCTGGAGGAGACAAAAATCTGGAAACTTTGTGTCTAATAGAATAGCGCAGCTTTTTAATAATCCATAAGTAATCATATATAGCTTGAATTTTCAAACACAAATTAATATTTTAAAATATTGATTTTTAAATTAATATTTAATTTAATATTAAATATTATTTAAGAGGGGAGTTTTGGAAAAGTGAAAGGAAGTAGCAGATTAGAAGCTACATAAGGACAATAGTGAAGGGACTTTGGTTTGGTGGTGGTGGAGGTGCAGTAATATTGTATACCAAAAGAAAAAACCATGTTATAATCATGTTACCTCAATAAAATTTTTTTTAAATAAGTAAAATTTCCTTGAGGGCAAAAATCACGTCTTGATTAAGTCAGAAAAACTCTGACGTTTGCCAGAGTTTTTCTCCCTGCTAGCTTTGCTATTTAACAACTGGAGATCTTAGTTCCTCCCATGTTATATGACCTTAATAGCTCCCATCTTATGGAGCTGTTAAACTTAAATGATACGATGCAGTTAAATGCAGAGCATAAATTCTCATCATTTTTAATGATGATAGCAATGATCAGTATGGTGGTGTTAGCTGTAGTACTAGTGATAAAGATGATAATGTTGTCATCTCTTTTTACAGCAATGACTCTTAAATTAAGTTGTTCATTCGAATCACTAGGAAAATTCCTATGACTAAATTTAAAGCCCAAGGCTAAAGCCCAAACCAAGAAGATCAGATTCTCTAAAAGTGGAACAAGGCATCAGTAATATCCCAAAATTCCCCAGTGGATTTCACTGCACAACTAGGGTTGAAAATCAACATTTTGTGGTATTTCCCTCATGGGTTTTTAAATAATAAATATTTAAATATTGACAAAGCAGCAGAAAGTGTCATAAGGGAGATGGTACTTGACATGCTTGAAATATGTCTGGTGGGCTGAAGCGATAGTACAACAGGTAGGGTGTTTGCCTTTTGATCCCTGGCATGCCATATGGTCCCCTGAGGCCACCAGGAGTGATTCCCAAGTTCAGAGCCAGGAGTAAGCCTTGAGCACTGACTGCTGAGTGTGCCCCTCTCCAAGAAATATGTCCAATGGGAAATTAACAAATAAATTTAGATCATTACCTTCCATCATCTGGGCCGCCTAGTGATACCAGATGCAAATCATTTGGTGAAAAGGCCAAAGCTTCAATTTTGCCCTTGTGAAGGGAGAGTCGAGAAATCAGCTCCCTTTTCTTATAATCCCACAAAATGACATCTGCCTAGGGGCAAAAATACACTGTCAAACAATAGAATCAGAAAGAAACTACCACTTTGGGGAAAGGAGGAAAATTATCAGAAACCACTTTTCTAGGTAAGAGATCATGTCTTACAAACATGACAGCATCAATTTGAAAACCAATTTCTGCTTTTGTTTCTGTTTTTGTTTTTGCTTGCTTTTAGTGGAGAGTTTTCCCAGATGCCAATGGACCTGAGGGTCACTCCCTGCTATTCTTGGCCAATCAGATCTGCAGTTCAATGATAGGGCCCAAGGATGCTGAGCTTCTTAGGCTCTGCATTTCTGGGGCCACTAAGGCCACCAGCCATACTTATGGGCGCCTCTTACAGAGGTAACTTATGGGTAACACTGCAGAGGCTTAGTGGTGCCAGGGTTGAGTGCGTGCTAGGCATATGCCCTACCTGATGTACTATCTTCTAGCACTGTGTTTTTAAGTGACAAATTGTGTTCCTAAAAATTTTTGCTCCTAAAATTTTTGTTCCTAAAATAATTTTTAGTCACAGCTGCAACATCTGGTTTAACAACACTAGCTTTCTTCACTTTGTTCTTCACACAATGACAATTAGTTCAAAGAAAAAACAAGAGGAAGTGGCATAAAAACACAAAGCAACACAGAGCTAGAAGAACAGTTTTCTTGGCGAAACCTTGAAATCAATTCACAAAATTCAGTTTTTTACCTTGAAGCCCATAAAGGTGACTTGTCCAGAGGCAATGTACTCTCCATTCTTGGAGATGGTTACACAGGAGACATTGTTGTCATGCCCATGTAGGAAACTCTGGTCCTTCCTATTTATTGCCTGAATTAATATTGTGCAACCCAGAGGGTACACCAGATGTTCCTGGTCAGGATGACATTTCAGACCAGCAGGCACATGTCCTAAAATAAAAATATTAAAATAATTAGACACAAAAGTGGCTAGTGAAATTTTCTCGGTACCTAAGAGAACATTTTTTGTAGGATAACATTGGGTTTGTCCTTTCAGCCTTGCCCCAAGGAATTTAGTTTGCCTTAGAGCAATGTCCTTTCTGTATGGACACAGGAAGACAGCTAATATTATGCTTTGTAACTTGGGAGCTGATTGATTCCAATAATATTTACTCCCGGGCATCTGCTTTCTAAACTCAGTTGCGCTAAGTTCCTAGCACCCCAAAAGCAGGGTCCCGACGAGGGACAGAATGGACCCAGGGCAAGCTGTGAGCTACCCTGGCATCAAAATGGGCCAGGCCAAAGCGCCACAATGCTCAACTATAAGTTGAGAACATTGTCTATGGTCATAGACAAATGCTGTCATGATCCAAAAGTAACAACGAGACTAGGACCCTGCTGGGGAATTAGGAAGACTAACCTGGCCTGAGGACTGTGGAATAGAATATATAGTGAATGTCCTCAGGAAGAACCAAACTTTAAGTCTGATATATCTCTTACTGTGCTCATATAGAATGACATTGCTAGAAATATTAGAAGTAAATTTACTATAACTATTTAAGTGGATTACTAGCTGAGGAAGGAAGAAAGCGACACACCCTTGTTTGAATCCCACCCTTGAGTGGATCTCCTAGTAATCTGGAGTAATCTCTTAAAATGAGATTTTGTTAATCTCCTGGAGAAGTGGTCTTACCCCTCTTTGTTGATTTGTTAATGTTCAACCCACCTTTGTGTTACTGCCCTACGTGATTGCTATATAAACTAAGATGGTAACAGAAGTATGGAGAAGACACAGAAGCAAGGGAGAAGAGGCAGAGGCAAGACAGAAAGGCAGAGGTAAGACAGAAGCAAGGAAAAGAGACAGAAGCAGAGAGAAGACACAGAGGGAAGACAGAAGACACAGAAGCAGAGACAGAGAGAGGTCGGAAGAGACCAGAGGAGAGACTACGGAGCCAGAGCCAGAGATAGACAGACAGAAGAGAGTACAGTAGCACACACAGACCCAGAGCACAGGAGGAGCCATCCCAATCCAGTCCATACACAGTGGCTTGAAAGCACCAAACATGAGTGGCAAGAAAGAGGAAGAGAGTGCCACCCCAAGAGCCTGTGAACAACACAACACAACACACATTGCATCTCCCCCTCCCGTACGCGCACCTTTATATTTAAAAAAAATTTTGATATTAGCCATTGTTTAATAATAGTAATTTTGATTCAAAAGAAAGAGGATGAATCCAGTATATCCCTTCTCAAACTTTAATGTGTATGAAATTTCCAGGGGGGTCAGTTAAACTACATAACTGATTTATTTATGAAATTTTGGGGATTGAAGTCAGGGCTTGACATCTGCAAGGTGAGCATAAACTACATTCCAGCTGCTGATTTAGATATGGGTTGGAATCAAGATTCTGCATTTTTTAACCAGCTCCCAAGTGATGCTGGTCCCAGAACCATTGGGCAGTCAGGGCCTCTGGCCAATTTTAGAATCCTAACAAAATTGACAGCCTATATGAGGTAGTACATAGAAGAGGGAGAAGTGAATTACTACTTCAGGCAAAAGTATAGTAAGAACAAACATTTGGTTTTAGTTTTCTTTCCTCAAGGTCCTCTGAAAAAACTCAAGACCTCTTATAGTCAGACCTGTATGCCCACCACCTCCAGATGTCGGCTAATACTCACCTCAATAACCACAATTTAAAAAAAAAACATGTCTTAATATAAAAAAGATATACCACTTTAAATGTGGGCCAGTGTCTTTGTTGTTAACATTTATTTTATAATATAAACATCAGTCAGTTTGGCCATATAGAAATAACATAATACAGTGATACTAAATGACTAAGGAAAATTTGTTAAACTAACATTTTGCCTTACTAAAAATGGTACAGATAATTAGGCAGACAAGCAGGCAGGAAGTTAGGGTACTTGGAAATACATTTAGCAAAATAATAAAATCAAGAAATAATTTGAAAAGGAGCTCCTGTCACCAGTTTTGAGTCTCAGATTGAAGATGTCACCCTAAACCCCCTTTAAAGATAACCTATACAGGGGCTGGAGCGATAGCACAGTGGGTAGGGTGTTTGCCTTGCACGTGGCCGACCCGGGTTCGATGCCCAGCATCCCATATGGTCCCCTGAGCATCGCCAGGAGTGATTCCTGAGTGCAGAGCCAGGAGTAACCCCTGTGCATTGAAGGGTGTGACCCAGAAAGCAAAATAAAATAAAATATTAAAAAAAAGATAACCTATACAAAGTAAGACTCTGAGTGATGGCAGCCCATTTAAGAATGGAGATATTTCGGCGGCGGGGTGGGGAAAAGAAAAAGAATGGAGATATTTCTATAGGAATAAAAGGATAAAACTAGATAAAGACCACTGAAAGTTCAAAGTTTTTCTTTCCATCTAATAAGAAAATAGCAATTGATTGTTTTGAATCACTGTCAAATACACAGTTACGAAGTTGTTCATGGTTGGGTTTCAGTCATACAATATTCCAAAACCCATCCCTCCACTAGTGTACATTTCCTATGACCAATGTCTACAGCTCCCCCCCGCCCAACAGCCTCTCTCTCCCTCTTTCTGTTTGCACATTATGATTTGCAAAACAGGTACTGAGAGATTATCTTGTTTGATATTTGTTTCCTTTTCCTACGTTCAGCATGCAGTTCTTATCCAGAGTGATCATCTCCAACTACAATTGTCATAGTGGTCCCTTTTTTCTTTCAACTTCCTTCTACCCCAACACTTGAGGCAGGCTTCTAACATTAGACCAATCCTCCTGGCCCTTGTTTCTACTGTCTTTGGGTATTAGTCTCATACTATGTTATTTTTGTATTCAAGAAATAAGTGCAATCATTCATGTCTGCCCCTCTCCTTCTGACTTATTTCACTCAGCATGATACTCTCCATGTTGTTTCATTTAAGTGAATTTCATCACTGAATCACTGTCATCCCATTGCTCATCCATTTGCCCAAGCGGGCACCATTAACGTCTCCACTGTGAGACTTGAAAAAATTTTTGGCATGCTGAATATGCCACGAGTAGCTTGCCAGGCTCTGCCACACGGGCAAGATACTCTCAGTAGCTTGTCAGGCTCTCTGAGAGAGACAGAGGTATTGAACCCGGGTCAGTCGCGTGCAAGGCAAAAGCCCTACCCGATTTTTTCCTAATAGTTGTTTAGTATTCCATCGTGTAGATGTACCATAGTTTCTTTATCTGTTCTCATGTATTCAGGTTGTTTCCAATTTTGGCTATTGTGAATAGTGCTACAATGAACATAGAAATGAAGAAGGCATTTCGGCTGTGTGTTTTTGTGCCCACAGGGTATATTCCCAGAAGTCACTGTCACTGTCATTATCATCCCGTTGCTCATCGATTTGCTTGAGCAGACACCAGTAACGTCTGCATTGTGGGACTTCTTGTTACTGTTTTTGGCATATTGAATATGTCACAAGTAGCTTGTCAGGCTCTTGGTAGCTTGCCGGGCTCTCCGAGAGGGGAGGAGGAATCAAACCCGGGCCTCATGAAAGGCGAATGCCCTACCCGCTGCGCTTTTGCTCCATTCCCAGAAGTGGTATTAGCAACTGATTCTTAACTGCACCATGGTAAGCTCTCATGCCAAGAAAACTAGGGATAAAAACTATAAAACCAGCTATACAATGTAAGCAGCATGCATTTAATTTCTGAGGTAACCTGAGCTCCAACTTCGAGGATGAAATTCCTTTCTGTTTTTCATGGGGGAGCACCGGGAAGTATTCAGGGGCTATATCCACCTTAGTATTCAGGAGTGACTTCTGTCTATACTCAGGGGACCAATGGAGGGCTGGAAAACAAACTCAATCTCCTGCATTCAAACCATGTCTCTTGACCTGCATTTCCTTTCCTGTATTATTTCTCCTTCTCTCTTTGGATAAACCTGCATTCTTTTCTAAGTATGTGTCTTTCTCCCTCAATTTTTATTTATTTCATTTTAATAAAAGCAAACTAAGATGTGCTCAGATTCTATTCCAATTCAGAGATCAAGGGTGCTCCTCAGTGTTCAGGGCACAATAGTGCCAGGAATCAAACCCAGGGCTCCAGCATGTATAGTATGTGCTCCAGTCCCTCAAGCAATTTCCTGGGCTTTCTCCCTACCTTTATATTTTAATTGAAATTTGTATTATAGTTTAAGGTAATAGGGTTACAATAGTCTTGTTTGTGATGTACAAAGTTATTGTATAGCACTAACACCAAAGTGTCTTTGACTCACTACTCATTACTTCTGGTCTGATATTCCTTCCATACCAGCTATCCCTATTATTTGTTGATTGATGATTATAATTTTAGTTTATGCTGTTACCTCCCTAAGCACCAACAGTGTGCTCAAGACCCACCAGTTTTGTGTTTCATTGTTACTTCTAGTCAACCTATTTATCTCCCTCACCTCCAAACGTGGCATTCTCGGGTCCATATTCTAGCATAAAAGCAAGGTTTATTAGATTATTTTCCATACCCATTTGTTTTTCTGTGTATCACCAATGACTGAGATCATCCTATATTTATCTTTTTCCTTTTTCCTTATTTTATTCAGCATATCCTTCAGTTCTATCCAAGTTGCTGCAAAATGCATTAATTATATTGTTGTAGGTGCATAGTATTCCATTTTGTATATATAACACAAATTCTTCATTAAGCCATCGTTGTTGGGCATTTTTGGTTGCTTCTATATTCTGGTTTAGTACTAAGAGCTGAAATGACCATAGATTTGCACAAACGTTTTCACATTCAAGTTTTTTGTTTGTTTGTTTGTTTGGGGAATAAAAGTGGGATAGCTGGGTCAAATGGAAGTGCCATTCTTACTTTATTTAGAAATCTCTATATTGTTTTCCACAGGGGCTGAACCTGATGACATCCCTACAATGAGGATTCCTTTTCTGTCACTACCCCACAAATATTTGTTGTTTACAGTTTTTTGAATACATTTTATTGAATAGCATATAAACTTTTTTTAATGGGTGACTCAATAAAAATTTTTTTCAACTGGTGTTAGGCGATACTTCATTATCATTTTGATTTGTATTTCCATGATACTGTTATAATGAGCACTTTTTCATGTACTTATTGGCCATCTGTGTAACTTTTTTTGCTGTCTATTCATCTCCACATTTTTCATGAGGTTATTTTGTTGTTGCTGTTGATGAGCTTTGTTGGTTGCTTTAGAGTTTTTTAGATGTTAGTTCTTTATTTGTTTTATGCACAATATGGTGTGTGGGACCCGGGGCTGAGATCTCCAAGTCTGCTTGGATTGAGACTGGGCCTCTTCCGTCCAGATTTCCCATTTTCCAGTAGCTAGGCGGTCACATTTAGGGACTGCCCTCAGCTCTCTGCAATCCCATCAAGGGTCAACATCCAGAGACTTAAAAGCAAGCTCACTGAAGAGAGCTACTCAGAGAGTCTCTTGCCTGCATGCCTGGCTGTCTTCCCCAGGGCCCCTCAGATGGGGTGGGCTCTAGCTTCCCTCCCCGCCCTGAGCAGAGCTCCCGAGGCCCAAGACCTCCAGACCCTAGCCACAGACATGCTCAAGGCCCCTCTCCACACGTTTGGATGAGCCTCACGCATGAAGGTACCAGCAGAGGAACCCAGGTGTGTGGGACCCGGGGCTGAGACCTCCGAGCCTGCTCGGTTCAGGACTGGGTCTCTTCCATCCAGATTTCCCATTTTCCAGTAGCTAGGCAGTTACACCCAAGGACTGCCCTTGGCACCGTGTAATTCCACCAATGGCCCACACCCAGAGACTTAAAACCAAACTCCCTGAAGCGGCCGAGCCACATTTTATAGCCTAGTTCTCCCTTGGGAGAACCTGGCTAGCTACCGAGAGAGTTTCCTGCCCACATGGGAGAGCCTCGCAAACTCCCCATTGTGTGTATTAATATGCCAAAACCAGTAACAATGCTGAGTCTCATTCCCCTGACTCTGAAAGAGCCTCCAATGCAGCATCACTGGGAAGGACGAGTAAAGAGAGGCTTCTAAAATCTCAGGGCTAGGATGAATGGAGATGCTACTGAGACCACTCGAGAAACTCGACGATCAATGGGATGATGATGATGATGATGATGATGATGATGCACAATATTATGCACAAATATCTTCTCCAATTAAATTGAGTGTAATCTGATTTTAGTTCAAGTTTCTTTTACCATGTAGAATATTTTCAGCTCCACATAATCCTAATTACTGTTTTGTTTTTGCTACCTTATCCAGTGAAGTCGGGTCATGGATAACTCTTTTGATATCCAGATACTAAGGAGTTTTGTTTTCTTCATTATTCTCAAGGGTTTCTAGTCTAATCTCTAGGTCTTTGATCCATTTCGAATTAATATGTGTGTGGTGTGAGATATTGATTCAATTTCATTTCTTTACAAGTGGTTATATAGTTTTTTTGACACATTTTGTTGAAGAAGCCTTTCTTGTTTCATTTCACTTTACATACCCAACTCCTTTGTCATAGTTTAATTGTACATATATATGAGCACTTATCACTGGGGATCTCAGTTCTGATACATTGGTCTGTCTATGTAACCTTATTCAACTTTTATCTCTTTTAATTTCATAGCTCTATAGTATAAACTTAAGGAATGTGAGAGACCCCAAGTTGCTGCCCATAAACGGCTCTTCCGGCTCCTGAATGGCCATGATCCCAGACGCACACAAGCCAATCTCGGAACCCAGAGGCTTTTGGCAGAAATCCTTTTGGACTTAATTACTAAAATAACAGAAATCCAAAATTGTGCACCTGTAATAGTAGCCGCACAACATCATATGCTCTTCATTATCAGCAATAGAAAACAAATTATCTAATGATGCCTTTTCAGCAGGTCTGATTGTTAGGGGAAAATTCCAAATAATAATGGTGGGTCTTCTGTGAAAAAATTGAATATAATCAAAGTAGAGAGAGAGAATAAAGTGGAAATCATCTGACTTTGCACTCATGAACATATACACACCTAAAGTAGGACTATCAAAATATATAAAATTACTGCTAATAAGCCTGAGGGAAACCATGAACATCAATCAAAACAATAGTAAGAGATTTCTCCTCCACTTTACTTAACTACTGACATTTACAAAGTTGTTCATGATGTTCTAGGCATTCAATATTCCAACTCCAATCCCACCACCACTGTGACCTTCTTTCCACCATTGTCCCTATTTTTCCCAACCATCCCTCAAGTCTGCCCTCACAGCAGACCCAAAATAACTTATTTTATGTTGCTGATAATTACACTACTAAATGGGTAGTGTAATTATCAGAAGATACTTCAGTAAAAAAAAATTTGTGGAAAATTGTTATACCTCACCATGTGCACATTAAGTCCTTGTCTAAGGTTTCACTAAGTTGTTGTTCCTAGTTGAGCCTTTTGTGTTAATGTTTTTGTTAATTGAACTCAATTGGCTTTTAAGGTACATTTCCATCCAACCTGTGTGTTCCTACTGGAACGTCAGTATTATAGAGTTTGGAGATGTTGTGCAGCCAAGAATGTGGCCAAATTTCAGAAAAATTGGAATATTTAACTGGACGGTGAGTTTACATGGCAGTTGTTGTGGAATGTGGGCTTCTGGGGCTTCTAAAAGTATGGGGGACAGTGGCAGGAGACTGCTAATCCCACTCTGAGAAGGCCCAGAGCTCTCGGCAAAAAACACCCTAGTGTACCTGAAATTTTTAGCATTTTAGCATCTGCATAGCTCAGTCATAAGGCTGAGTCCTGTAGGCATGGCAGCAGTCTGTGAGTGGGCTACTAGGGCTTTGGAGGGGTAGGCACATGACCCATAACCCCACCCAAGGGCATCTTGGATTGGTGTATCTGAGAATTTTTTGTGACTAGTTGAAATCTTCTGGGATTTAATCATGAGTCTATGAAGCTGGGCTAATAGATGAGTTTACATGGCAGTGGGTTCTGGGGTATGGGTGTGGCTTCTGTGGTTTCCAGATGGGTGGGGTGGGCTGATTGGGAGGCTCCCCCCTACTATGAGAAGGCCAAGAGTTCAGTAGGAGATTTTAATACTCCTCTCTTGCAACTGACTAAATCAACTGGGAACAAACAAACAAACCCAACAAACAAACAACCTCCCCCAAGCTTCCAAACAGTATAAAGTAATGTTAGCTTTAAAAGGAAGAAATTTAATTAAAAGAAAATAATCTATTAGATATATATAGAGAGAGCTCTCATCACCGCCCCCCCTGAAAAAGTTGTTTACATTTTTATCTGATGCACGTGGAACATTTTCTATGTGCTTGGGACACAAATCATATCTACATAAAATCAAGAAGATAGAAATCATATCAACCATCTTCTGGAAATTAATCACACACAAAAATAGGTGAGAGGAAATTAATCACAGAAAAGTGGGGGAAAACCCAAACACTTGGAAACTGAACAACCAGTGAGTCAAAGAGGAAATCATGGAAGAAATAAAAAGATTCCTGGAAACAAGACTTAAGATACAAAGTACCAGGACATACAAAACACAGCAAAAGTTGCACTAAGGATGGAAGTCCAGTCCACAGCAATGCAAACAGTTCATTAGGAAACAAGAAAGACCCAAATATACAGCATAACTCCTCCTCCTCCTCCTCCTCCTCCTCATCATCATCATCATCATCATCCCATTGATCGTCAAATTTCTCGAGCGGTCTCAGTAATGTCTCCATTCGTCCTAGTCCTGAGATTTTAGAAGTCTTGCTTTACTCATCCTTCCCAGTGGTGCCACATTGGAGGCTCTTTCAGGGTCAGGGGAATGAGACCCATCATTGTTACTGGTTTTGGCGTATTAATATGCCATGGAGAGTTTGCGAGGCTCTCCCATGTGGGCAGAAAACTCTCGGTAGCTAGCCAGGTTCTCCCAGAGGGAGAGAGGGAGAACTAGGTTATAAGATGCTTCTGGGAACTTGGTTTTATAGTCTCTGGATGTTGGCCGTTGGTGGGCAGTCCCTGGGTGTGATTGCCTAGCTACTGGAAAATGGGGAATCTGGGCGGAAGAGGCCCAGTCCCAATCCGAGCAGGCTTGTAGGTCTCAGGCCTGGGTCCCACACACCTGGGTTCCTCTGCCGGTACCTTCATGCGTGAGGCTCATCCAAACGTGTAGAGAGGGGCCTTGAGCATGGCTGTGGCTAGGCTCCAAGGGTCTTGGGCCTCAGGAGCTCTGCTTGGGGCGGGAAGGGAAGCTGGAGCCCACCCCCTCCAAGGTGAGCCTAACTAAACACCTTAAATTACTAGAAAAACATCAACAAAGGAGCCCCTGTAAACAGGGCTTATGAGGGGGAAATCAGCTAAAGATAAACCAAAAGAACAATACAAAAGGTTGAAGGAAAAATGAACTGGCTTTACAAAAGAATAAACTTCTGTAAAGAGATTAGTATGAAAAAAATTATGCCACCAAATTGGAGAACCTAGAAGATATGGATAAATTTTTGGAATTCTTGAATTCTGATTCAAACATTGAATCAGAATGTTTGAGCAGACCAATTATTTACAAGGATGTCCCTTGGGCAACCAAGTGACAATATTAACAATATTAGTATTATTAATTAATATCCAGGTGTGCAGAAACTGGGGCTGAGATCTCCAAGCCTGCTCGGATTGGGACTGGGCCTTCTCCACCCAGACCCCCATTTTCCAGTAACTTGGCAGCCATACCCACAAACTGCCCACTGGCTCCCCCTATCTCCGCCCCGCACTGCATAATCCCACCAACAGCCAATATCTATAGACTATAAGACCAAGCTCCTGGAAGCGCGACATCTAATAGCCTTGTTCTCCCTCTTCGAGAACCTGACAAGCTACCAAGAGTCTATTGCCCCCACGTGAGAGCCTTGCAAGCTCCCCATGGCATATTCTATCTCAAATACAGTAAAAGATATATACATACCTCTTGGAGACCCCAGCAAGTTACCGAGCCTGGCAAGCTACCCCTGGCGTATTCAATATGCCAAAAACAGTACCAATATATCTCATTCCCGGACCCGGAAAAAGCCTCCAATCGTTGAGAAAGACGAGTAAGGAGAGGCTGCTAAAATCTCAGGGCTGAGTGTAATAGAGACGTTACTGGTGCCCGCTCCAGTAAATTGACCAACAATGGGATGAGTGTGATACAGTGATTAACAATATTTAATAGCGGTTTTCTACTCCAGTTCCTCCTGGTGTCTTCTCTTTCTAATGCTCACCGTTAGAAGCCATACTTAGGTCTGGGTAAGGTCATTCCTAAAAGCAGTTCCTTGATCCATCTTTTCAGCACTTTCTCATCAGCACATTCTCTCAGTGGTTGGAATTTTAGGATTTAGTGAATGATCAGATACTGGTGGCAGAGTAGAGATCTTGGTGAGCCGAGGAGGCATTTTACTCCCCCTAGGCGTTGAAAACTTTATCCTAATCCCTGAACATTGCATGTGACTGGATATTTTAGGCAGGAGTAGCTGTCTGAGGATCTCTGTAGGCAGTGATAGTGCATACTATCGCTAAGCACTATCGCTATTTGTAGTTCACTTTCCCTGGGTTCCTAAACCACCCAGCAGCTCATATATGTTGGACTCACCATTAAAGCCGATCACCGATTCAAGCTCTAGATCTGCCACGTCGGATTCGGGAGAAATTTGTTTCTCCATCGTCAGCTAGACAGCTTCGGCGAGGTACAGCTTTCGTAGATACAGCGTCTTTGGGTCGTTATGGTAACGGAATGCGCATGCGCTCTAGACCCATTGCCGCTCTGAATCCGAGTTCGTGAATTTGCCTTCTTGAATTTGGGCGGAGCATTTCTTCCTAGTTCTCTAATAAACTGGGAGGCACCAAATGCAAATCTTACATTTCCTCTTTTCATCCTGTGACTTTCTCGGCGACTTAATCAAGTAGCACAAGTTATTTAAAAATCATAACGAGGGGTTGCTTTTAATGAGACTGCTACTACAAAATATGATTGACATTTTGAGTTAATGTTTGAAGCAGGGCTTAAGACTATTTTTTAAAAAAAGCTTCAAGTGAATTTCAGTAAATTTGTACCTGCGTGTAGCTCTCACCATAATACAGTTTTTGTTCCTTTATTACCTTTGTTTTAAGCAGGATAACAGTTTAAGAAACTGCTACTGATCTTGAGGTGCTTCTGTCTGCTTTCTGGGAAACAGAAATTCAGCACTTCAACAATTCAGCCAGAGTTAGCGAGAGCATATTACATCAGCCTGCTGTGCTCTGGTGGAATGCTTCCTCCCTTTTAATAATAATTTTGGGAACTGATTGTTTCTATTCATTTTGAAAACCTCAGGGTTTTTAGGTCGCGCTCATGCCGAAGCGCAACGTTTGACCCGCGCGGGCCGCCGTAGTCAGCTGCTGCGGACCGGAAGTGTTGTAGGAGCTAGAGAACTGCAGGATGGCCCCCGACCCCTGGTGAGTCCCTGCGAGCGTGACTGGTCGTGGAGCTTCCTAGCCGGGGAAGCCGAATTTCAGAGAGCAGGCGATTGCTAGAGATTGGGGCTGGGGCTGGAGAGTTTTCATGATGAGGGGCCAGCAAGAACACCTCGAGAGACTTGCGCCTGCTCACCCTTGGCTCTTGGAGGAACTCGAGAAAGAGACGTAGACAGGTTTCTGAGGAGCTGACTCGAACCCAGTCTCTTAACGTCCCATTTCTTTTTGCATTTCGTCGCGGACTTTTCCCGGCACGCATTGTTTGTGAAGCAATGCGCTTAGGATGCTGGCAAGAAATTGGGAAAGTGGCTTTCACAAAACGGAGCTCTCTTTTTGTGGAAGGCGAATCAATCCAGTGGACCCATTTAGCTCACAGATCGGTCACCAGCTGCCTAGCCTGTTGTCTCTAGTACCTGTATTTTTGTGCCTTCTTAAAAAAAATAAAACAAAACAAAACATCTTGTAGGAATCTGGATGAGGATCAGGGATATGACTTATTAAAGTGCATGGTTTGTTTGCAGAGATTTTATCCCGGTATTGAAGTAAAAAAAAAAGAACCCTTTTGCTCAGAAGGCAAATCCTTGCTTTAGTCAAAGAAGACCTTTCTAAGGTAGTAAGTTATGCTAGTATAAACATAAAATAACAAAAACAGCAGCTGAAACGTGTAACTCGGCAATTATGTCATCAGGACTAGTAACACATGTTTTGATCACATCACCTTGAGTTTTTTGTTTGCTTTTGGGCTGCACCCAAGTGGTGCCAGGATGCAAAAGGGCCTATCTCCTGCAAATACTCGGGCCCCTTGATTTGAGGTTTTAATAATTTTTCCTTCCTCAATGTTCCCCTAGTTTCTAATAATTAAAGCATTATTATAGTTCTATAACGTCATTCTTGTAGTAATATGCCTCTGCTGTCATTTCTATTATAGTTTATAATTATTTAAGTTGTAATCTGGATAGTAGGGGAAATAGAATGCAATATCAAGGTTTTTGGTTCTATATTGGATCTATTTGATATATGTATATGTAAATACACATGCATTTACAAAGTATTTCATTAAATGTTAGTGAACATAAAATAGGATTTTTCAATGTTTTA
The DNA here is from genome assembly GCF_027595985.1 of Sorex araneus. Taxonomy (NCBI): domain Eukaryota; kingdom Metazoa; phylum Chordata; class Mammalia; order Eulipotyphla; family Soricidae; genus Sorex; species Sorex araneus. The sequence goes on from NC_073304.1 coordinate 183,455,462, forward strand.
ATATTTTGAAAGTATTTAATAATTTTTAATGGAGGTAATGTTGGTTTACATTACTGTATATGTTCTAGGGGTACAGCTGTGTACCTCTTCATATGTATTTGTTACTCCCTGCTTATCACAAAGGTAGCAAACACTTCTCTCTGTTTTGATATTTCAGTTGTTTACTCAGAGTTTAATCAGTTTGTTTTGATTTGCCTTTATTCTCTTTTTTTGTTTGTATTTCACATACAAATTAAATTACCTAGTTTTGATCTTTTCCCTCACTTTGCTTAGCATGAGCTTCTCTGAATGGAGAATTCATCAGAGTTGTTGCAATCTGCAAGATTTCATCTACAACCAAAAAGATATATATCACTGTCATCCTGTTCATCGATTTGCTCGAGCAGGCACCAGTAACATCTCAATTTGTCTCTGTCACGTGCTAGTGTAGCCCGATGGCCTATTGGGGGCTCTTTCAGGATGGGGAATGAGGACCGTCATTGATACTGTTTTTGGCATATCAAGTACGCCATGGGTAGCTTGCCAGGCTCTGCCGTGCTTTTATATATATATATATATATATATATATATATATATGTATATACACACACACATATCCCACCATTTCTTTATCCAGTTATCTGTTCTTGGACACTTGGGTAGGCTATTGTGAATAGTGCTGTAATGAATATAGGAATGCAAATGTCCTTTTTGAATAGTTTTTGAACCCTTGAGGGTTCAGAGAAGGAGTCTCCCCTTTCTTCACATGGAAGAAAGAATAGTCTCTTTGTTACTCCAAGGGAAGGGAAGGAAGAGGGGATTCTTCCATCAGGACCCTGGGGAACACCCTTGGTGATACCTACCCTTCTGGACCAGCAGTCTGATATTCAGGCCTGATAATGAGGAGTTCTTGGGCTGTGTGGTGGCAAGGACCACTAGGGCCACCATACTATGCTGGAGAGCACCAGTGCTATCCTTGGTGATGCTCTACATTTGGTGGTGCTGAGGAGGCTGGGCACATGACATGTTGGGGATTGAACCTAGGTGCCAAATCTGCAAAGCACAAACACCTTATCCTTGTGCTAGCTCCCTAGCCCTAAAGCTATTTGAAGTTTTATCACATAGCCCTAGAGATCAGAACAGTTCCAGGCAGATATATTGTAAAAATACAATTTTTATACTGCATAATAATATATGCTTAATTATTTCCATCCTTGTAATATTGGTTTATTTCTAATGATTGTAGAATTGCCCTTTTGGCGGATGGGAGAAGGCAGTGGAATAGAGAAGGGATCATTAAGAAAATGATGGCTGGAGGAATCGATAGGGATGGGAGATGTGTGCTGAAAGTAAATAATGGACCAAACATGTCATGATCCAAAAGTAACAACAAGATTAGGACCCTGCTAGGGATAGGAAAGACTAATCTGGCCTGAGCACTATAGTCTGAGATCGAGATGGCCCCAGGAGAGCAATTCTATAAGCTTAATGGATCTCTTATTGTGTCCATAAAAAATGATTAATATTATGAATGCTTATATGTTTGCTGGAGGAGGAGAGGAGAAACACACTCATGGGACTCCACCCTGTCCTAGAAGCAGCATCCCCTGAGGGAAAGAACTTTATCCCTATTGATGGTGACCACACCTATGTGTAAACCCCAACCCCCTCATGCTGGGTGGATTTAACTAGTCTGTAAGAGTGGGTTGGGGGAGAGATCGAGAGCCAGGAGAGAAGCAGAGGGGGAGAGACAGGAGAGAATGGAATAAATGGCAACCGATTAAGCAACTGGTTTGGCCCTCGTTTCCTCCTCTGTCTGCCCTATGGCCCGGGCCGCTCCGACTGGGCGAGTGGCCCAGGATCAAACCCCCGAACCTGGGGGGCGGTCGACGGGGAGAGCTGCCAGGGCTCTTCCCTCGGTCACCCCCTGGCAGATGTTTTATATAGTGGGGAATGTGCACTGGTGGAGGGATGGGTGTTTGATCATTGTGTGATTGTAACCCAAACATGAAAGCTTGTAACTATCTCATGGTTATTCAATAAAATAAAAAAAAATGCCCTTTTGTTACAGCTCTTAGTTTTTTAGGCTCACTTTCTAGAACTGGATCTATTGAGTTCAAGGGTATGAGCATTTTTGCCCCCTTCCTTTCATTGTTTTAATGACTGGGGTTGGACATATACTTAAATGTGGTTCTCACCAGTGTACACGATACATGATACATGATACCCTGGCGGGGGGTTATGTACATGCTTGCCATGGTTCTCCTGGCCATAGTGCTCACACCCTACATTTGTTGTTTTTGCACACACCTGATTGCGGTGGGCTGGGGATCACACAAGCATGCACTACCTGCAAGGCATAAAGCTCGAAAGAAATTGGACTATGACACAAATAGCATAAAGAAGTTATCAGAGATATAAGAAAAACTAAAGGAGTTAGTGAATAATCTGGTATGAGGAGTGAAAAAAAAGTGATGATAGTGTGTTCAAGCCAAAGTAAGTTAAGAGGATGGTGATGCCATGAAGAGCATCCAGTACCAGGGAACTGGAAAAGAGGGGAATAAATTAAGTTTCTAAACAATGAACAATACCTTTATTCTATCTCAAAAATACTGAGTATACATTTAACAATAGTAAAATTATTTTAAAGTAAATGACATCTTGTATTTAGTATTAACAAAGGTGGAAAAAATAATTATCAAGGGTCCTGGGAGTGGCTCAGTGATATGAAGTACTTGCTTTGCTGGTAAGAGATTGTGCATTCTGTCTTTGGTGCTGCACCCACACACTAACTCACTGCAGCTCTGCAGTTGGGATCCCCTGTGCCATAGTGATTTCTGGCACACCACATCTAGTATGTATAAGGATTTTAGCCAATATATGACCACAAGCAAGCACCATTATGTACAATTGAGTGTGTGAGTATTCAGGTTTTTTGAATATGTTGGAGTTAAGATATATTTTATTTTTAGTTTGTTTTCTTTTTGGGTCACACCTGGTGATGCACAGGGGTTAATCCTGGCTCTGCACTCAGGAATTACTCCTGGTGGTACTCAGAGAACCATATGGGATGCTGGGGATCGAACCTGGGTCGGCCGCATGCAAGGCAAACGCCCTACCCTCTGTGCTATCGCTCCAGCCCCCAAGGGAGTTAAAATATATATATATATATATATTTTTTTTTTTTTTTGCTTTTTGGGTCACACCCAGCGATGCTCAGGGGTTACTCCTGGCTTTGCACTCATTAATTACTCCTGGCGGTGCTTGGGGGACCATATGGGATGCCGGGGATCGAACCCGGGTCGGCCGCGTGCAAGGCAAACGCCCTACCCGCTGTGCTATCGCTCCGGCCCCAGGAGTTAAAATATTTTGATAAATTTTTTTCTTTTCCTCCCCCTTCCTCCGTTCTTTTATTTATTTATTTATTTTTTAATAATGTAGGAGTAGTGCTATTTGTTCAGCTAGTGATTAAGCTGATTGAATTGGGCATGAACTCCACATTACTTTTTTATTTTATTGTATCACTGTGAGGTAGAGTTACAAAGCTTTCATGTTTAGAGATTCAGCCATACAATGATGGAACACCTATCCCTCCACCAGTGTACATTTTCCACCACCGATGTCCCCAGTATCACCCACTGATCACTGCAGAGCAGACTAAGAGAGGGGCCAGTCTACCCTTAAGTACAGCCAAATTCATCACTGTTTATATGTGGCTCTCTCTAGATTTTCTTATAGGAATCTGACTGGCTTTGGCAGCTGCAGGGGTTAATAGGGCCTTCTGCTGAATGAAGTTAAATGTATGCCAGGTAAAACTTAGCAAATATTAACTATTTTTGAACTTTTATCCATAGACAAATATTAGCTACTGTTAATAGGAATCAACATCCCAGTTTTAATTTCTTTAATTTTATTTAATTATGGTGTCTTAGTTTATAATAGTATAGACGCTGTTATTTTATAGTTGCAGAGCTACCGTACAAATTTTTCCCAAGTACTTCAAGATCCCATGATTATTATCCCACGATTCCTTCCCTCTTCCCAAACTCAGTTCCCATTCTGATTGATTGATCATATATCAGTATTTATTTCCATTAGTAATAGTCTAATTCTTTCTTTGTTTCTTTATACTCAACATATGAGCAAGAATACAAAATTACATTTTGACTTTTATATATACTATATTTTAGCATAACCAAAGTTGAATTTCTATCATCATTACACATTGTCGCTCAGTCCCTTCACTGAGTTTGCCTGTATTCATTCCTGTTTTTCCTTTTAAATCATTACCTTGTTTTTATAGTCTAGGAGGATTTAACAAAAATTTATTGTTCTTGTTAATTTGTTCCATATTTTATATTACACGTGAGTGGTTTTCTGAACCAATCATTGCTTTAAAGCAGAGAAATGTATATATGTGTGCATATACACACTCATACATATATATATACATACATATATATATATATACACACAAATAAACACATATATAGTCATGAATACCTCCAAAGAGGTTGACTTGATTATCAAATATCTAAGAAAAGAGCCATCAGTGACTGATAGTGACATTACTGTCTCAAGTATTATCCACTTTATGACCATATTGTTAAAGTTAAAAAAGCTTTAAGAATCATAACAATATCTTAAAATGTGTAGGAAAATTACATACATATTACTAATACCTAGTGTATTCTAAGGATTTTTTCTTAACAAAGTTTTTCATGATCATAATAAAAGTGTATGAATGGGTAAACTTGTACGGAGTAACTTGCAAAGGGACCAGAAGAGATAAGAAAACATAAGGAAACAACAACTTATTCAGAACTCATTCAGGCAGATGCTTCTCCATATTTATCAGTTGCATGAGGTGAAGCCCTTTCCCATGGAAGAGAATTCAATGGTGTGGAAAACCAACCTATTCTCATTATAAAAGTTTTCTAGGAGCCCTTACAGCATAAAACTCCTAATTTTCCCGTCAGCCGTGTCCTGTTCTTCATTCTTTCTACTGTTCTTCGATTATTCTTTGTTATCTTGGAAAATTTTGATCTATGCTTTAATCTCTTGCCCAGATGACCTCCTGTTTCCAGTTTCATTTTCTTCTGTTTTCCTAGAATAATGCTTATTGGGGTTCAGCTTTTCAAACTATGCTGACTTTGCCTCTTCTACTTTTTCTTATCTGTTATCAGAATTTACTCTGTTTACATGAAACAATCATGTGCCAAGAGGTATTTCTATTTTTTCCAAGTAGTACTGAAAAAAGCCTCAGGGGAGATCTCCTGTCTACTTGAAGGACCACTCCACCTCTTTTGCTATATGATAACATTATTAAGGTTGATATCTTTTTCCTGGCCAACAGCCTTCATGGAGAGAAATGCCTTTATTCTATCATGTTTTAGCTCTCAGCCAATAAGCTTCACCCATATTTTGTCTCAAGTGTCTAAAATCTCAGAGGACTTATCCATGTGATATAATGACATTGAGTTTTATATACCAGACCTTCTGACAGACTGGGATTTTGGTAAAGCCTCAATGGTCTTGTGTCTTCCTGAATTCATTCTTAATATTCTGTGGACTCTTCTGCTAAAGCTTCTGTTTGTGTCAACTACTAGTTTCTTTGTTATAGCATTGTTAGACATACTAAACAGATTGTTGATGTTTTCAGGCAAAATTGGGAACTTTTTGACAACAGCTTGTCAAAAAGTGCAGCATAATGCTACTTCTTTAGAAGCTGTAGTACCACCCCACCCTGTCTCTGCAGCAGGGCATTCCCCTTTGTTCTCTCTTCTTTTGGGTGTTGTAGTTTGCAATAGAGGTATTGAGTGGCCTTTATGTTCGGTCTATAGTCTACTTTCAGTTCGAATCTTCCAACCCGAATGGTGGGGGATGGGGTGGGGGTGGTGAGAGGGATACTGGGATCATTGATGGAGGTGAATGGGCACTGGTGGAGGGATGGGTGAATGATCACTGTATGAGTGAAATGCAAACACGAAAGTTCATAAGTTTGTAACTGTACATCATAGTGATTCTCTAATAAAAATTTAAAAAAATTAGATGAAACATGATCAAAAATTTTAAAAAAAGAAGCTGTCGTAGGTCAAGAGAGGATGAAATATGTATATGTTTAAGTATTTTCTATACAACATACATGAAGTAAAAATGCTACTCAGAAGGAAAGAAAATAAGGTGTAATTTTTCAGTCCCTGTGAATCCTTAAAAGTGCAAAAATCTGTTGAAAAAGTGTAAAACTGTTAAAAAAACAAGTAGAGGCTTAGTGTAAGTTTAAATAGAATTTGAATAAGAGGATTTGAGATTTTGGATGCCTGACATGTGTCCTTTGTCTCTTGAGTATTTTGTTTTAGAATAAACAGTACTAGCTGTCTGTACTATAAAAGCACTTCCCCAGGTGATAAGCCTGGCTAGCTTCTTCACCTTGCCTGTCATCCTGTCTTTTAATTCTGAGTTGTTTTCCATAGCCCAGATCAAATTTGAACATACTCTGTGTATTTGTTTTATGCCTTTCTTCCTTTACTTAGCTCTGGGAAATCAGGGACTTGTCCATTTGCTTATTGACATAGTCTCCAATACCTGGAACAATGCTCAGTGCAGTGAGCTACATCAATATCTACTGGATGTTTTATTTTAATCTATTTTTCAAATTTTCAGATACAGTGATTTACTATGTAATAGAGTTTCAGTATTAGGCATACAGTATTCTATCACACCTCATCTCACCACCAGAATGTCATCATCCCTCCATGTATTAAGGTCCTCTCACAACCCCACCTCACATAAAATTTCCATTTAAGTGAGAGTACAGATGAATGTTTGGAATAGATTCTAGCTTAGAATAATTACTGTTCAGTACTTGTTTCTGTTTCTAATCGTGTTATTCTTCCTTCCTGTTTGAATTTGTTATATAAATAAAACTATATATGCAGAAGTTTCTTTCTGTTTTTATTTATTTTTTGTCACATCTGACTGTGCTCAAGAATAACTTTTTGATACTTAGGGGAACACATGTGGTGCCTGGCATTAACTGTTAACTCAGGTTTTTGTGTGTGGCTAGGCAAGCACCTTATCTGCTGTACTAGCTCTCCAGCCTACAGAAATTTCTTTTAAAGAAACTTGAACATTTTCTCCTTTTCTGGCATAGGTTTTCAGTGTATGATTCTGCTTGCCAAATCGCACAAGAGATTGCTGAGAATATTCAGCAACGAAATCGGTATGAAAGGAATGGTGAAACTACAACCAAGGTAAGTATATAAGGAATTAGTACTTGAAATGATTTTGAAAGCTTTGAGGTCTGAAAAATTTTTTTCTAATCTGTAAATTATTTTGCTTTCCCAGCTTTTATTTTATTAAAGCACAGCGGGTGGCCAAGTTATTCGTAATGGGGTATTTGACGTACAGTGTTTTATCTGGTTCAACTCCTGTGGAAAACAGTATGCAGGGTTCTGAGCTACTATTTGACCCAGAAATTCTACTTTTGAGTTTCTATCCTCAAGACAGGAAAACATTCATTCAAAATGACATATGCACACCATTATCATTACAGCACTCAGTACAGTAGCTAAGATTTGGAATCAGTCTATTTAGCATCCATCAGCAGATCATGCAGAAGTGGTATATATATAAAATGGAATATTATGAAGCTGTAAGGGATGATGAAATCATGTAAATTTTCTGCAACATGGAGGGAACTGGAAGATATGTTAAATAAAGTAACCCAGAAGAAGGACAAACACAGATGATATAATTTCTATGTGGTATTTAGAGAGTCTAGATCAGGAAATGCAGTGGTTTAGAGGAGGGAGGGGGGTTTGGTACCTAGATCACCTTTGGTCCCAGAGTACAGGGAGAAGGATAAATATAGAGTGAAAGATAGGGAGAAGAGATCTATAAGAAGCAATTGGAGCAGGGATCAAGAGGATTCAGGTATACTGGTAGTGCTAAGGAATGGGAGAGCTAAATATCCAAATTACAGTTAATGACAATGAAACACAAGACCCACACTTTAATAACCAATCATAAAAGATGTTTTTTCTTAAATTATTTTTAATTGGAATTTAGAATTTTTGTGAGATACAGTTATAGTCTTACAAACTTTTGTGATTATGTTTCAGTCATACAACGATCAGGTACTCATCCCTCCATTAGTGCCCATTCTCCACCACCGATGTTCCCGGTATCCCTCCCTCCTCTCCTATCACATCACTCCCCCTCCCCCACCCACCTGTGTGGCAAACACATTCCCTTTTACTCACTCTCTCCTTTTGGGTGTTATGGTTTGCAATACAGGTAGAAAGTGGCCATCACGTTTGGTCTGTAGTTTACTTGCAGCACATATCTCCCGTTCTGAGCGAGCCCTCCAAGCATCATTTACTTAGTGGTCCCTTCTCTATCCCAGCATGTGAGGCTGCCTTCCAAGCCATGGAGCAATCCTCCTGGCCCTTATCTCTAATACCCTTTGGTGTTAGTCTCCCATTATGGTACTTCTATTCCACCTATGAGTGCAGTCATTTTATGTCTGTCCCTCTCTCTCTGACTCATTTCACTTAGCATACTCTCCATGTTGATTCACTTATCTGCAATTTTCATGATTTTATCTTTTCTAACAGCTGCATAGTATTCCATTGTGTAGATATACCAAAGTTTCTTTGACCAGTCATCTGTTCTTGGACACTTGGGTTTGTTCCAGATTCTAGCAATTGTAAATAGTGCTGCAATAAACATACAAATGCAGATGTCATTTCTATTGTACTTTTTTGCATTTCCAGGATGTATTCCCAGAAGTGGTATTGCTGGGTCAAATGGGAGCTTGATTTCTAGTTTTTTGAGAAGTGTCCATGTTATTTTCCAAAAAGGCTGGACCAGTCCGCATTCCCACCAGCAGTGAAGGAGAGTCCTTTTTTCCCTGCATCCATGCCAGCACCCGCTTTTTTGTTCTTTTGGATGTGTGCCAGTCTCTGTGGTGTATGATTGTATCTCATTGTTGTTTTGATCTGCATCTCCCTGATCATTAGTGATAAAGAACATTTTTTCATCTGCTTTTTGGCCATTTGGATTTCTTTTTTGAGAAAGTTTCTGTTTATTTCATTGTGCCATTTTCTGATGGGATTAGATGTTTTTTTCTTGTAGAGTTCAACTAGTACCTTGTATATCCTTGATAATAACCCCTTATCAGAAGGGTATTTGGTGAATATCCTTTCCCATTCTGTAGACAGTCTTTGTATTCTTGTCACTGTTTCTTTTGAGGTACAGAAGCTTCTTAGTTTAAGATAGTCCTATTTGTTTATCTCTGTTTCCATTTGCTTGGGCAGTGGTGTTTCATCTTTGAAGATACTTTTAGCTTCAGTGTTGTAGAGGGTTTTGCCAACCTTTTTTTCAATGTACCTTATGGATTCTGGTCTGATGTTGAGGTCTTTAATCTATTTTTATCTGAATTTTGTGCATGGAGTTAGGTAGAGCTCTGAGCCCATTTTTTGCATGTAGCCGTCCAGTTTTGCCAGCACCATTTGTTAAAGAGGCTTTTCTTGCTTCACTTTATATTTCTTGCTCCCTTATCAAAGATTACATGGTCATATATTTGAGAGTGTGTGTAAGGATATTCAACCCTATTCCATTGGTCAGCAGATCTGTCTTTGTCCCAATACCATGCTGTTTTAATTATTACCACTTTGTAGTACAGTTCGAGGTTTGGGAAGGTGATGACTCCCCTCTTTCCCCGCCTCCCTTCCCCCCACAAGAATTGCTTTAGCTATTTGTGGGAGCTTGTTGTTCCATATGAATTTCAGGAGTGTTCGATCAATTTCTTTGAACAATGACATGGGTACCCTTATAGAGATTGCATTGAATCTGTTTAATTCTTTGGGGAGTATTGCCATTTTGACAATGTTAATTTTCTGATCCATGAGCAGGGAATGTGTTTCCATTTCCTCATGTCCTCTTTCATTTCTTGAAGTAGTATTTTGTAGTTTTCTTTGTACAGATCCTTTATCTCCTTAGTTAAGCTGATTCTGAGGTACTTGATTTTCTGAGGCATGATTTTGAACGAGATTGCTTTTTTTCATGTCACTTTCTTCTCTTTAATATTTGCATTTAGGAAAGTCATGGACTTTTGGGTGTTGATTTTATAGCCTGTGACTTTACTATAAAAGTCTATTGTTTCTAGGAGCTTCTTGGTAGAGGCTTTAGAGTTCCTTCAATATGGTTTGATGTCATCTGCAAATAGGAGAGCTTGATTTCTTCCTTTCCTATCTGGATGCCCTTAATATCTTTTTCTTGCTACCCGTGGCGTATTCGATATACCAAAAACAGTAACAACAAGTCTGACAATGGAGACGTTACCGGTGCCCACTCGAACAAATTGATGAGCAATGGGATGACAGTGATACAGTGATAGTGATATATATTATACTCTCTCTCTCTTTCTCTCTCTTTCTCTTTCCCTCTATCCCTTTTTGGGCATTACAGTTTGGGCATTACAGGTACTAAAAAGTTATCATGTTTGTTCCTTTATGTACTTTCAGCAAACAGGTCTTATCTTGAGTGATCATTTCCAACTATTATTGTTATAGTGATCCCTTCTCTGTCCTAACTATCCTCTTCCCCCACCACTTTGAGGATGGCTTCCAACTATGGACCAGTATTTCTGGTCCTTGTATCTACTATCCTTGGGTATTAGTCTCATATTTTTTTTTAATATCCCCCAAATGAGTGTAAGCATTCTGTCTGTCCCTCTCCTTCTGACTCATTTTACTCAGCATGATGCTCTCCATATCTCCATTTATAAGCTAATTTCATGACTTCATTCTTCCTAACAGCTGCATAATATTCCACTGTGTACATGTACCATAGTTTCTTTATCCAGTTGCCTGTTCTTGGGCCCTTGGATTGTTTACAAATCTGGCTATTGTGAATAGTGCTGCAATGAACATAGAGGTGCATGTGGCAGTTTTGGAGTGTTTTGGAGCCACTAATGTATATTCCCAGGAGTGGTATTTCTGGGTAGCATAAAAACTCAATTTCTAGTTTTTTGAAGAGTGCCCATATGTTATTCCCAAAAGGCTGGACCTAGTCAATATTCCTACCAACAGTGAATGAGTGTCCCTTTCTCCTCGTATCCATGCCAGCACTGGTTGCTCGTGTTCTTTTGGTGTGTGCCAGTCTCTGTAGTGCGAGATGATATCTCATTGTTGTTTTGATTTCATCTCCCTGATGATTAGTGATGCATAGAATTTTTTCATATACCTTTTGCTCATTTTTATTTCTCCTTTGAGGAAGTTTCTGTACTTCCCATTTTTATTCTCCATTTTTTAAATGGGGTTGGATGTTTTTTACTTGTAAAGTTCTACCAGTGCCTTATATATCGTTGATATTAATGTATTATCAGGTGAATGTAAGGTGAATAATTTTTTGCATTCTGTGGGCTGTTTTTGTATCTTGGTCAGCATTTCTCTCTATATATATTTTATATTATATTATTTTTTATATTGGACTGGAGCAGTAGCACAGTGGGTAGGGCATTTGCCTTGCATGCGGCCGACCCAGGTTTGATTTCTCCATCCCTCTCAGAGAACCCAGCAAGCTACCAAGAGTATCCTGCCTGCACAGCAGAGCCTGGCAAGCTACCCATGGCGTATTCGATATGCCAAAATCAGTAGCAAGAAGTCTCACAATGGAGACATTACTGGTGCCTGCTCAAGCAAATCGATGAACAATGGGACGACAGTGCTACAGTGCTATATTATTTTTTATATTGGACTGGAGCAATTGCACTATGGGTAGGATGTTTGCCTTGCACGCGGTCGACCCAGGTTTGATTTCTCTGTCCCTCTCAGAGAGCCCAACAAGCTACAAGAATATCCCGCTTGCATGGCAGAGCTTGGCAAGCTCCCCATGGCATATTTGATGCCAAAAACAGTAACAACAAGTCTCACAATGGAGACATTATTGGTGCCTGCTCAATCAAATTGATGAACAATGGGACAACAGTGCTACAGTGCTATTTTTTATATTATTTTTGCATATAGAGAGATTATTCACATAAAGGGCAGTGTTGCTCTGTGTGTACGTGTGTGTGTGTGTGTGTGTGTGTGTGTGTGTGTGTGTGTACCAATTGTTTTGCTAGAGTCTGTTCTGTTTTATTTTTATTTTTGGCTTTTATCTTCTTAAACAATTTTCATCGAATCATGTGAGATACACAGTTACAAAGTTTTTCTTGAATAGGTTTCAGTCGTACAATATTCTAACACCATCCCATGACCAGTGTACACCAATTTCCCCAGTTTCCCTTCTTCCATGCCTACCCAGCCTTTCTCTATGGGAGGCACCTTCTTCTTCTACCTTCTTCCTTCTTCCTTCTTCTTCCTCCTCTTCTTCCTCCCCCTTCTCCTCCTTCTCCTTCTCCTCCTCCCCCTTCCCCTCTCCCTCCTCCTCCCCTCCTTCTTCCTCCTCCTTCCTCCTCCCCCTCCCTCTTTCTCTTCTCTCTTTCTCTTTCCTCTCTTTCCTCTCCTTCCTCTCCTTCCTCTTCTCCTTCCTCTTTTCCTTCCTCTTCTCCTTCCTCTCCCATTTGGCCATTATAGTTTGCACTAAAGGTACTGAAAGGGTATTATGTTTGTCTTTTACCTGTTTTCGGCACTCACTTCTTTTACAGAGAGATCATTTCTCACTGTCATTGTTATAGTGGTACCTTCTTTCTCAAAAGCCCTCTCTCTATACTACTGAGGTAAGCTTCCAAGTGTGGACCAGTTTCCTGGCCCTTGTTTCTACTATTCTAGATCTCTTTCTGTGTGTGTGTGTGTTTTTTAATATATCCCACAAAACACGAAATCCATTAATCACCGATTTCTTGGGTGGGCTCAGTAACCTCTCATTTCGTTCTTTCCCTGAGATCTTAGAAGTCTATCTTGACTCGGCCCTCCCAATGATGTCCCTCCCAATGATGTCGATGTTGATGTCACACTGGGGGCTCTTTCAGGGTCAGGGTAATGAGATCCAGCTTGTTACTGGATTTAGCATATTAATACACCATGGGAAGCTTGCAAGGCTGTCCCATGTGGGCAGGAAACTCTCAGAAGATTGCCAGTTTCTCCCAGAGGCAGGTTACAAGATATTGCGCTGCCGCAAAGCAGCCGAGTGCTTCTGAGAGCTTGATTTTAAGTCTCTCTCTGGATGTTGGCCATTGATGGGATTACACACACCTGGGTTTCTCTGCCGGTACTTTCATTTATGAGGCCTGTCTGAATGTGTGGAGAGAGGCCTCGAGCATGGCTGTAGCTAGGTTCTGGTGGTCTTTGGTTGCTGGGAGCTCTGCTCGGGGTTGGGAGGGAAGCTGGAGCCCATCCCCTCCAAAGGGCCTGGGGGAAGACAGCCAGGTGTGCGGGCAAGAGACTCTCTGCATTACTCTCTTCTGAGAGCTTGCTTTTAAGTCTCTCTGGATGTTGGCCATTGATGGGATTACACACACCTAGGTTCCTCTGCCGGTACCTTCATGCATGAGGCCTGTCCGAACGTGTGGAGAGGGGTCTCGAGCATGGCTGTAGCTAGGTTCCGGTGGTCTTCGGTTGCCGGGAGCTCTGCTTGGGGTGAGGAGGGAAGCTGGAGCCCATCCCCTCCGAGGGGCCCTGGGGAAGACAGCCAGGCATGCGGGCAAGAGACTCTCCCACAAATGAAGGCAATAATTTTATGTCTGTTCCTCTCCTTTGGACTTACTTCACTCAGCATGATACACTCCATGTCCATCCATTTATAAGTGAATTTCATAACTTGATTTTTCCTGGTGGCTGCATAGTATTCCATTGTACCATAATTTCTTTATCTAGTCATCTTTTCTTAGGCACTCAGGTTGTTTCCAGATTCTGGCTATCATGAATAGTACTTCAATGAACATAGACGTTCAGATGGTGTTCCTGCTGTGTATTTTTGGGCCCCCGAGGCATATTCCCAGAATTGATATTGTTGGGTCATATGGAAGCTCAGTTTTCAGCTTTTTGAGGAATGCCATATTGTTTTCCAAAAAGGCTGGACCAGTCGGCATTCCCACCAATAGTAAATGAGTGTCCCTTTCTCCTCTTGCATCTGCACCAGCACTGGTTGTTTTTATTCTCTTGACGATGTGCCAGTCTCTGGTGTGGGATGATATCTAATTGTTGTTTTGATTTGCATCTCCCTGATGGTTATCAATGTAGAACATTTTCCCCTATGTGCATTTTGACCACTTGTATTTTTTCTTTGAGGAATTTCTGTTGCTTTCTTCTCTCCATTTTTTGATGGGCTTGAATTTTTTTTTTTTAGTGCCTTATATCCCGTTGCTCATCGATTTGTTCGAGCGGGCACCAGTAATGTCTCTCATTGTGAGACTAATTGTTACTGTTTTTGGCATATCCAATACGCACAGGTAGCTTGCCAGGCTCTGCCTTATATATCTTTGATATTCACCCCTTATCTGATCAATATTGGCCGAGTAATTTTTTCTATTCCATGGGCTCTCTTTGTATCGGTCACCATTTCTTTTGAGTACAGAAGTTTCTTAGTTTTAATGTAGCCACATTTATTTATCCTTGTTTCCACTTGCTAGGCCAGTGGTGTTTTATCTTTAAGACGGTTTTAGCTTCAGTGTCACTGAGAATTCTGTCTACATTTTCCTCCATTTACCTTATGGATTCAGTTCCTATATTGAGGTCTTTAATCCATTTTGATCTGACTTTTGTGCTTGGTGTTAGAAGTCAGTTAATTTTTTTTTTTGCGTGTAGCTGCCCATTTTAAGAAGCTTTCTTTGCTCCACTTGATATTTTTCTTTTTTATCAAAGATTAAACGATCATATATCTGAGGGTCTGTGTTAGGATATTCAACTCTATTCCATTGACCTGCAGGTCTGTTTTTATTCCAATGCCATGTTATTTTAATTAGTATGGCTTTAAGTACAGTTTGAAGTTGGGGCAGGTCAGGTCCCCTCTCTTCCCTTTCTCAAGGACTGCTTTAGCTCTTTGTGTGTTTGTGGCGGGGGGGGGGGGAGGTATTGTTCCATATGATTTTTCAGGAGTGTTTGATCTATTTATTTGAAAAATTTCCTGGGTATCCTTATAGGAACTGCATTGAATCTGTGTGGTACTTTGGAGGAATATTGCCATTTTGATTATGTTAATCCTCCCTATCCATGAGCAGGGGCTGTTTCTCTATTCCTCCTGTAGTTCTCTTTTTGTATATTTGTGTTGTCTCTGTCTGCTTTTGGTCAGGATGATATTTTCCTCACAGGAACTACTTAAGAGTGTTTCTGTTTCTTCAATTTCCTGCAACAGCTTGAAAAGAATGGGGAGTAGGTCCTCTTTAAAGTTTTGAACGAATTCATTAGTAAATCCATCTGGACCTGGGTTTTTATTTTGGGGAAGATTTTTGATTACCATTTCAATTTTCTTCAATGGTGATAGTTTATTCATGTATTCCAAATCTGCTTGTTTCAGCCTAGGGAGGTTATAGGAATCCAGGAATTCTTCATCCATTTTTTCAAGTTTCTGTTGTTTCATGGCATAAGAATTCTCAAAATAATCTTTCATGGTCTTTTGAATTTCTATGATGTCTGTTGTGTTTTCTCCTTTACATTTCTGATTCAGTTTATTTGGGTTCTTTCTCTCTCTCTCTTTGTGAATCTTGTTAGTGGCTTATTGGTCTTGTTTGTTTTCTCAAACAACCAGCTCTTAGTTTCACTGATATTTTTTGGATTGTTTAGTTGGGATTACAGCTCGTTAATTTCTGCTCTAAATTTTACTATTTTCTTCCTCCTGCCTGGTTTGGCCTCCTTTTGTTGGTTGTTTTCCAAGGTTTTAAGCTGTGAAGTTAAGTTATTTATGTGGGCCTCTTCTTCCTTCCTGATGAATCATGCTTGTGGAGCTATAAAGTTTCCTCTTAACACTGCTTTTGCTGTGTCCCACAAGTTCTGGTAGCTCTGTCCTCAGTTCTGTTTGTTTCCAGGAATCTTTTGGTTTCTTTTTGATTTCTTCTTTAAGACACTGATTATTCAGTAGTGAACTGTTTAATTTCCATCTGTTTGATTTGATTCTCCATTTCTATGTATGATTAACTTCTATTTTCAGTGCCTCATGGTCTCAAATGATAGTTGATATAATTTCTACCCTCTTAATTTTATGGAGAGATGTTTGGTGACCCAGCATGTGATCTATCTTGGAGACTTTCTTATTTGTGAACTAGAGAAGAATGTGTATTAACTTTTGGGGAATGAAAAGCCCGGTATATATCTACTAGCCCCCTCCCTTCCATTCCTTCTCTCAAATAAAATATTTTCTTGGTTTGCTTTAATCTAGTTTATATATCAAGAGGTCAAAAAGCAGTGTTGAAATCTCTAACCACTATTTTTAAAAAATTAATTTAATTTTTTTAAAGCTGTTCATAATAATTTATTACATTTAATATTCCAACACTAATCCTGCCACCATTACACCTTCCCACCACCATTATTTTGAATTTTCCTACCACCACCCAAGCTTGCCAAAAGAGCAGGTCCTAAATAACTTAGTTTGTATTACTTGCTATGAATAATCCACTAAAAATAATCCAGAAATTTTCCTTACAGGAATGTGTTTGAAGGTTGTTGTATCTCACCCTGGAGCCATTAAGCACTTGTATAAGTGATTACTAATATTTTTTAAAGGTTGAGCCTTTGTATGCTAATATACATATCATATATATATAAGATATATATATTAATTGGTATGAGATCGGTTGCCTTCTTCTCTATCAAATATGTTGTGCCACTCTTGGTACATCAGTGGTGTAGAGTGGGAGATGTTGAGCAAATGTGGCTTTATGCTCCAGGAATTCAAAAATTTTGAATGGAGTTAAATTTTTAACTGGCTGATGACTTTGGGGTCAAGAAGCATCTCTGCAGCTTGTGGCTCTCTTCGAGATTTATTTGTGAGTCTCTGGATCATGGCTGTTAATGAGCTTATATGGCGCCAGAAGCAGTTCCTGTGTGTGACTTCCAGGCTCCTGAAGAATAAGGTGGGGAAGTCTCCCATTCCCAGCTCTGTGAAAGCCTGGAGAGTTTGGTCAGAAAACTCATGGAGATCAGCTGTGAGCATGGTGGCAATTGGGTCCTGGAGGTTTTTGGCTGCTGGGATTCTGTTAGGGTGCGTGAGTCCTTCCAATCACTGTTTTTTCAATTTAATTTTATTTTTAAAAGTTGTTCACAATAATTTGTTACATTTAATACTCCACCACCAATCCTGCCACCATTATACCTTCCCACCACGTTATTTTGAATTTTCCCACTAGCATCCAAGCCTGCCCCAAGAGCAGGTCCTAAATAATTTATTTTGTATTATTGCATCTTCGAGGTGCCTTGAATGAGACTCAGCCTAGTGCGGGGTCTGGAGGCATCTTGCAGATTGTGGGTCTCTTCCAAGATTTATTTGTGAGTCCTCCAAATTTGTGTTGCTATCAATGTCTCCTTCAAGTCTATTATTGGCAGTTGTTTTAAATATTTTGGTGGTGCCTCATTAGGTGGTCCTAAATAAGTATTTTGCTGGTCTCTCATTAGGAGTGGGCGTTCTTCCTGATATACAGATCCCATGATCATTAAGAAATGAGCTTCACTGTCTCATAACTTGCAGCCAAGTCTATGTCATCTGTTACTAGTATGGACACCATGGCTTTTTTTGAGAGGGTTGTTTGCTTGAAGAAGTTTTTTGAGCCTTTGACTTTGCATCTGAGTTTGCTCTGACTGTTCAAGTGTGTTTCTTGCAGCAACAGAATTGTTTGGTTCAATTTCTTAATCCATCCTGCCACTCTGTCTCTTCATTGGTGCATTTAGCCCGTTGACATTGAGGGAGATTATTGTTATGGGGTTTTGTGCTATCTTTCTACAGGAGTTTGGTATACTTGTGGTGCTTGTTTTATCTTAAAGTAGCCTGTATAGTTCATCTTGTAACAATGGTTTTGAGTCAGTGAAGTTCCTGAATTGGTAATCTGTGAAGTTGTCTATTGTTTCTTCAGATCTTAATGAGAGTCTGGGTGGGTAAAGTATTCTTGGTGAGGCATTCATTTCATTGAATTTTTTCACTATATCCTACCACTGTCTTGGCTCTGGAGGTTTCATCTGATTAGTCTGCTGTAAATCTTAAGGATGCTCCTTTGTAAGCAATTTTCCTCTTTGATATTGCTGCTTTCAGTATTCTATCTGTGGTTTTTGTCATTCTGAGTAGGATGTGTCTTGGAGTATTTTTATATGGATTTATTTTAGCTGGTACACTTTGGTCTCCTAGATCTGGGTGCATGCATTGTTTAGCTCTGGGAATTTCTCAACAAAGATGCCTTTGACATTTCCTTCTTCATCAGGTTTTTATTTCTGCTCCTCAGGAACCCCAATGATTCTTATGTTATTCCTCTTTAATTCATCCCAATGTTCTCCTATCATCTTTTGGTTTCTTATGAAGCTCTATTCCATCTTCTACTGTTGTTTGGAGATTTTTCTGCACCTCATCTTGAAGTTCACTGATTCTGTCCTCAGCATGTTACTCTGTTGCTGAGGTCCCAGTTTAGTTTTTCATTTCACCTACCAGATTTTTCAGATATGTCATTTCTGCTGTATTTTTGTTTGTATTTTTCTCATTTCTATTCTCATAGTCTCTTGCATTTTATTGGTGGTGTGTTCTGTTCTTTCTCTGAGTTCCTTATGCATCTTTAACAGTTCTATTCTGAATTCTTTAACAGAGAGGCTATATGGCTCAGTATTACTGGTTGGATCATTTGGACTAGATGTAATCATTCACTAAGCTTGGTTGATTTCTGCTTTGCTTTACTATTGTGACCTTTGCAGTCTGGAGTTTTTTCCTGTGTGTTGTTGTGTGGTTAGGGACCTACGGGTTAGGATGTCTTTGTATGTTATGGTGAGTTATGAAGAGGTGAAGAAATGCACTCTCGTGGGTGTAGTTCCCTCATTCCTGTAGTTTCTAAGTATTAGCACCTTGCAGTTTTCATCACTTGTTTGAAACAACTTTGGGCCAGCCATTAAAAATATTCTGTGCAGCATCTTTCATTCCCAGCCTTTGTGTGCTTGTTGGTGTTCAGAAATCCAGGCCCACTGGTCTTCTTACCTGTACTTTCCAAGTATTAGTGCCTTGCAGTCTCACTAGTAGAAACTACCTTTAGCTTTGGGCCCGCTGTTGAAGAATCTGTTTTGCTTTAGGAAGAATAAAATCGGTTGCAGATGTTGCAGAAGCCATGGGTCACAAGAAGCCAGTGTCAGCTTTCTGCATCCATGGGGGCATGCCCTGCATTTGAGAAGGGTTTGTGAGGATTTCCTCTTTGTGGAGTTGCAGATGTTGCTGGAGGCACAGGAAGCTGTAGTCCTTGATACACCTGGATGACAAAAGATGTCACAGTCTGCTTTCCAGATCCTTGGGGGCGTGATCTGGTTTTCAGAGGGGTCAGAAGAGTATTCCTAGTTCCAGGGGATCCAGGAAGAGGTTGACTGTATTTGGGTTTTTGAGGAGATGGAAAGCTTCTGTCTGTAATTATCTTTATATTTTTTAGATTCAATGGAATTTGGTCTGATATAAGTATTGCTGTCCCAGCATTTTTTTTTTGTTTCCCATTGGCTTGTATCATTGTTTTTCATTTTGTTTACTGTGAGCCTGTGACTGTCTTGTGATTTTAGATATGTTTCCTGTGAGTACTAAATGGATGGATTTTATTTCCTGATCCATATTGCCATTCTGTGCCTTTTGATGTGATTTTAGTCCATTGACATTTAGAGATATTATTATTATAAAAAGCTGTGTTGCCATTTTAAAAAAAATTTATTTTGTATTGAATCACTGTGATATAAGTTACAAAGTTTTCATATTTGATCCACCACCAAACCCCCGCATGCCCCCTCTGCTTGTGTTGCAGACATTTTTCACTTTACTCTTTCCTTACTTTGATTACATTCAGTTTTCAACAGGGTTCTCACTATCATTATTTGGAGGTTTTCCTCCAACAGTCAGACATGTTGGATGGCATCAATAGATTGTATGTTTTCATTTTTCAGAAAAGGTCCATCTGGAGAAGATGTACCGGCCATACATTCTTCTCTGTTGAATGTGGCAAGATCTGTGTTGCCATTTTTATTGTCTACGGTTTATTGCATCTACAATTGGTTATTTGTTAAGTGGCCATTCAGTAATTAATTCAGGGCCTGTTTGGTTATCATAAATGTTTCTAGCTTTTATATGTCTGAGAATATTTTTTATCTCTCCCTCTCATAGAAATGAGAGCTTTGCAAGGTAGTAGAAAGGGATGTTTCTTTCATTCAGTACTGAATATTTGAATATTTTAATCCACTCTTTTCTTACCTGTACTGTTCATATGAGAGATATGTTGTGATTCTTATGTCATTTCCCTTAAAGTTTATTCTCTCTTTTTGCTTTTAGGAGTTCATTTATCTTGGTGTTTTTGCCATTTTGATTATTGTGTATCTTGGTGTTCTGCTTGAGTCTAGTTTGTTTGTTGTTCTTTTGACCTCATGAATCTGCACAACTGATTCCTCCTTAGAATGAGGGAAATTTTCAGCTACTAGTGTTTCTACCACTAGACCTTCTCCTTTCCTTTTTTTTTTTGGTCATGTTCTGGTATTCCTATCATTTGGACATTATCTTTTTTGTTCATTGAGTACCTTACATTTTCTTTCATTTCTTTTTTCTGTTTTCTTTCCCCACTTATCAATTCATTTACATGGAATCTCTTGTCTTCTGAAACAGTTCTTTGATTTGGTAGAATTTGTATTCCAGTGATTGCTTAGTTTCACTGGCAAGTGCTAGCTTAATTTCTGTTGTCAGTGCAGTGAGCATTGATTTTAGGTCCTTATTGATCAGGCTCAAGGTTTTGATGGTTTGGGGAATTTTGTAGGTTTTTGTCCGTATCTGCTACTTCAGCTAAGTCTCTCTATTTCTTCTCCCCATTTTTTGATGGGGTTGAAGGTTTTTTCTTGTACAATTCTACTAGTGTCTTGTATATCCTGGATATTAACCCCTTGCCTTATCAGATGGCTATTGGGTAAATATTCTTTCCCATTCTGTGGGCTCTCTCTGTATTTGGTCACATTTTTTTTTTTTTTTTTTTGCTTTTTGGGTCACACCCAGCGATGCACAGGGGTCACTCCTGTCTCATGCACTCAGGAATCACCCCTGGCGGTGCTCAGGGGACCATATGGGATGCTGGGATTCGAACCCGGGTCGGCCGCGTGCAAGGCAAACGCCCTACCCGCTGTGCTATCACTCCAGCCCCTTTTTTTTGAGGTGCAGAAGTTTCTTAGTTTAATGTAGTCCCATTTGTTTATGTTTGTTTCTACTTGCTCGGTCAGTGTTATTTCGTCCTTAAAGATGCTTTTAGCTTCCATGTCATGGAAAGTTCTGCCTACTTGTATCTTATGGATTCATGTCTGATATTGAGGTCTTTAATCCACTTCAATTTGACTTTTGTGCCTGGCGTTAGACACAGGTCAGAATTCATTATTTTGCAGGTAGCTGTTCAGATTTCCGAGCACAACTTGTTGAAATGGCTTTCCTTATTCCACTTCAGATTTCTTGCTCCTTTGTCAAAGATTAAGTGATCATATATTTGAGAGTCTGTGACAGAATATCCACCTCTGTTCCATTGGTCTGCAGGTCTGTTTCTAGCCTACTACCATGCTCTTTTAATTACTGCTGCTTTGCAGTACAGTACAGTACATCTTCTTTTTCCCAGGGATTGCCTTAGCTATTCGTGGGGGTTTATTGTTTCACATGAATTTCAGGAGTGTTTTCTCTATTTGAAAAATGTGATGGATATCCTGATAGGGACTGCATTGAATCTGTAGAATGCTTTGGGGAGTAATTGCCATTTTGAAAATGTTGATCCTCCCTATCCATGAGCAGGGGATGTGTCTTCATTCCTAATTTCCTCTTTTATTTCTTGAAGTAGTGTTTTGTAATTTTCCTTTATAGGTCCTACACCTCTTTAGTTAAGCTGATTCCAAGGTACTTGATTTTCTGAGGTACTGTTGTGAACGGGATTTTTTTTTTTTTAGTGTCTCTTTCTTCTTTCATTATTTGTATATAGGAAAGCCATGGACTTTTGGATGTTGATTTTGTACCCTGCCACTTTACTGTACAAACCTATTGTTTCTAATAGCTTTTCTGTAGTCTTTAGGATTTTCTAGGTATAGTATCATATCATCTGCAAATAGTGATAACTTGACCTTTTCCTTTCCTATCTGTATACACTTGATATCTTTTTCTTCCCTAACTGTTATGGTCAGAACTTCCAGTACTATATTGAATAGGAGTGGTGAGAACGGGCAACCTTTTCTTGTCCTCAATCTTAGAGGAAAGGCTTTTGGCTTGTGGTGGGTGGCTTTTATTATATTGAGGAAAGTTCCTTCAATGCTCATTTTGCTGAGAGTTTTCATCATAAACAGGTGCTGGATCTTGTCAAGTGGTTTCTCTGCATCCATTGATATGATCATATGGTTTTTATCTTTTTTCTTTTAGTGATATGATTTATGTTGTTTGACTTACGAATGTTAAACCATCCTTGTATTCCCGGGATGAATCCTGCTTGGTCATGGTGTATGATCTTTTTGATGAGTCGTTGAATTCTGTTTGCTAAGATTTTGTTGAGGATCTTTGTGTCTGTTTTCATCAGGGATATCAGCCTATAATTCTCCTTCTTCATGGTATCTCTATCTGCTTTTAAAGGTGTCAAGGTGATATTTGCTTCATAGAAACTGTTTGGAAGTATTTCTGATTCTTCATTTTACTGGAAAATCTTAAAAGAAGATTGGGAGTAAGTCCTCTTTAAGGATTTGGAAGAATTCATTAGTGAATCCATCTGGGCCAGGACTTTTGTGTTTGGGGAGACTTTTTATTACCGTTTCAATTTCCTTGATGGTGATAGGTCTGTTCAGGTATTTCAGGTCTTTTTGGTTCAACCTTGGAGGCTCTAGGAATTCAGGAATTTAACCATTTCCTCGAGGTTTTCTTGTTTCATGGTAAAAATTCTCAAAGTAATCTCTGAGGATCCTCTGAATTTCTGTAATTTCTGTTGTGATGTCCCCCTTTTCGTTTCTGTTTTGGTTTAGTAGGGTTTTCTCTCTCCCTTTCTTTGTGAGTCTTGCTAAGGTTTATCAATCTTGTTTATTTTCTCAGCTCTTGGTTTCATTGATTTTTCAGATTGTGTTTTGTGCTTCCATCTTGTTAATTTCTACTCTAAGTTTTATTATTTCCTTCCTCCTGCCCGAGTTGGGCTCCTTTTGTTAGTCATTCTCCAAGCTCTTAAGCTGTGAGGTTAGGTAACTTATGTGGGCTCGCTCTTTCTTACTGAGGAATACTTGTAGAGCTATAAACTTTCTTCTTAACACAGCTCTTGCCTTGTCCCATAAGTTCTGGTAACTCATGTCCTCATTTTCGTTTGTTTCCAGGAATCTTTTGATTTCCTCTTTGATTTCCTTTCTAAGCCACTCGTTGTTCAGCAGTGAGCTGTTTAATTTCCAGGTGTTTGATTTGATTTTCTCTTTGTGGTTCACTTCTATTTTCAGCGCATCATGGTCTGAGAAGATTGTTGATACAATCTTTATCTTCTTAATTTTATGGAGGTATATTTTGTGTCCCTGCATGTGGTCTATTTTGGAGAATGTCCCATGTACACTGGAGAAGAGTGTTTATTCAGCTTTTTGTGGATGAAGTGTCCTGTATATATCTACAAATCCCCTTTCTTCCATTTTTTTCCCCTCAGATATAGTATGTTCTTGCCAAGCTTGAGTCTGGTTGATCTATTGAGAGGTGATAAAGCGGTGTTGAAATCTCCCACTAGTATTGGTTGCTGTCGATGTCTTTCTTCAAGTCTATGAATAGTTGTTTTTAAGTACTTTGCTGGTCCCTCGTTAGGTGCATATACATTTAGGAATGTAAGTTTTTCCTTTTGTACAGATCCCTTGGTCATCATCACCATCATCATCCCGTTGGTTGTCAAATTTCTCAAGCGGTCTCAGTAACGTCTCCATTCGTCCTAGCCCTGAGATTTTAGAAGCCTCTCTCTACTCATCCTTCCCAACAATGCCGCATTGGAGACTCTTTCAGGGTCAGGGGAATGAGACCCAGCTTGTTACTGTTTTTGGCATATGAATACACCATGGGGAGTTTGTGAGGCTCTCCCATGTGGGCAGGAAACTCTCAGTAGCTAGCCAGGTTCTCCCAGAGGGAGAACTAGGCTATAAGTTGTTGCTTCTGGGAGCTTGCTTTTAAGTTTTTAGATGTTGGCTGTTGATGGGATTACACAGTGTTGGGGGTAGTCCCTGGGTGTGACCGCCTAGCTACTGGAAAGTGGGAAATCTGGCAGAAGAGGCCCAGTCCCAATCCCAGCAGGCTTGGAGGTCTCAGCCCCGGGTCCCACACACCTGGGTTCCTCTGCTGGTACCTTCATGCATGAGGCTCATCTGAACGTGTGGAGTGGGGCCTTGAGCATGTCTTTGTCTAGGTTCCGGAGGTCTTCAGCTTCTGGGAGCTCTGCTTGTGGTGGGGAGGGAAACAGGGGCCCATCCCCTCCTAGGGGCTCCAGGGAAGACAGCCAGATGCTTGGGCGAGAGATTCTCTGACATCCCTTTATCAATAAGAAATTATCTTCACTGTCTCTTGTGACCTTCTGCAGTCTGAACTCAATGTGGTCTGATACCAGAATGGCCAACCCAGCTTTGTTAAGGGAGTTGTTTGCCTGTAGGATTGTTTTCCAGCCTTTGACTTTGAATCTGTGTTTGCTCTGACTATTCAGATGTGTTTCTTTTTTTTTTATTTTTTATGTTTTTATTTTTATTTTTTTTATTGAATTACCATGTGGAAAGTTACACAGCATTCAGGCTTAAGTCTCAGTTATACAATAGTCGAACACCCATCCCTTTACCAGTACACATATTCCACCGCCTGAAAAGGAAGCATTTGATAATTTGTTTTCCATTGCTGAGAATGAAGAGCTATGGGGTTTTGGATTTCTGTATTTTAGTATTTTAGTAACTAAGTCCAGGAAAATTTCTGCCAGAAATTGCATCATTGCAATCTCGTACCTCTCTTTAGTGGTCCTTATAAGAGACATTTCTGCAAGAAGCTGCTGGTACCAAAAGTAGTTTAGCTGGCCTCTGGGATCTTGGTCATTCAGCAGTGGAGAGGCCGCACACGTGAAGCCACCCAGGTCACATCTCGGCGGAGAGCGGCACCGGTACTGCCCTCATCCCGAGATCTCGCGGGCATCCCGTTGCTGCAATCTCGTACCTCTATTTAGTGGTTTTTATAAGATGGCGGTTGCTACACCTTTCCCCCCTGGAAAGGAAAAGCGGAGAGAGAGAAAGACCTTTCCCCTCCTGGGGCTGCATGCGCTGTGGCTTAGGTCACAGTCTAGAGACATTTCTGCAAGAAGCTGCTGGTACCAGAAGTAGTTTAGCTGGCCTAAACACGTGTGGCCACCCAGGACAGATGTGTTCCTTGTAGGCAGTAGAATGTTGGGTTCAATTTTCTGATCCTTCCTGCCACTCTGTGTCTTTTAATTGGTGTGTTTAGCTCATTGAAGTTGAGAGAGTTATTGTTAATGGGGTTTTGTCCCATCTTTCTGCCAAAGTTTGGTTTATTTGAGGGACTTGTCTTAAATTAGCCCTTTTTCTTGTTCTTGTAACCATGGTTTTGAGTGAATGAAGTTCCTGAGTTGTTGTTTGTCTGTGGAACTGTGTATTGTTCCTACTGATATGAATGAGAGCCTATCTGGGTAAGTATTTTTGGTGAGGCTTTTATTTCATTGAGTTTTTTCACTATATCCCACCACTATCTTTGGGCCCTGAGGGTTTCATCAGATGAATTGGCTGTCAATCTTAAGGATGCTTCTTTATAGATAATTTCTTTCTTTGATCATGCTGCTTTCAGAATTTTGTCTCTGTCTAACGTTTTTGTCATTTTGATCAGGATGTGTCTTGGAATATTTTTATTTGGATTTCTTCTAGCTGGTACCCTTCGGGCCTCCTGAATCTGGTCGCATGTGCTCTGGGAACGTCTTAAGCAATGATGTCTTTGACAGTTTCTTCTTCTTCAGGGTTTTCTTCCTGTCCCGCTGGGACTCCAATGCTTCTTAAGTTATTCCTCTTGGCTTCATCCTGATATTCTCTTGACATCTGTTGGTTAATTGCGAGTCTCTTTTCCATTTTCTACTGTTTTCTGGAGAGTCTCTGCACTTCATCTTGGAGGTCACTGATTTCTGTCCTCAGCAGCTGTTACTCTGCTGCTGAGACCTTCCACTGAGTTTTTCAATTCACCTACCAGGTTTTTCAGATCTGTCATTTCTATTTGTAATTTTGTTTGCATTTTCCACATTTCTGCTCTCAAATCCTCTTGTATTTTATTGGCGGTGCATTCCATTGTTTCTGTTAGCTCCCTATGCATTCTCAGTAGCTCTCTTCTAAATTCCTTGTCAGAGAGATTGTCTAGCGCTTAATTACTGGTTGGGTCTTCTGGGCTAGTTTCTTCACTAATTAAGCTTGGTGGGCTTCTGCTTTGCTTTACCATTGTGACCTGTGTGGTTTAGACTTTTACACTGACCATTACTGTTGTGTTTTTGGCATAATATTAATTGAGGTGGGGCTAATGAATTATTGGCCTACTGTGTTTTTGGTGATCAGGCTGCCCTAGTGAAAGTTCCACCTAAGAGCATAATTTATGATTCTCCCAGGATATGAGGGGGGGAGAATAAAGTTCCAGATGCCAACCCTCCATCCCCCACAGCCCGGGCCTATACCTGGATAGGGGGTGATTAAGGAGTCCTTGGGAGTTGGCTGCTAGTGGCACAGCCCACCTGTGTTTCCATCCCTCAGAGATCTAGGCTTGGTAGCCGGCTCGGAGTTTTGTGGGTGTTAATGATGGAGGTTTAGATTCCCAGTTAATTGAGGCCTGATCTATTCATAGCACTGTAGCACTGTCGTCCCGTTGTTCATTGATTTGCTCGAGTGGACACCAGTGGTGTCTCAATTGTGAGACTTGTTACTGTTTTTGGCATATCAAATATGCCACGGGTAGCTTGCTAGGCTCTGCCATGCGGGCGGGATGCTCTCAGTAGCTTGCCAGGCTCTCCGAGAGGGATGGAGGAATGGAACCCATGTTGGCCGTGTGCAAGGCAAATGCCCTACCCACTGTGCTATCGCTCAAGCCCTTTTCTATTTATAAGGCTACTAATACTTCATTTGCTTTTCAGATTTTCCTTGCAGGTATACAGTGTTGAGTATAACCAGGGCACTTTTAACTAGTTACTCCATTGAGTTAATTGAAATTTGAGGTTATATAATGTATGGATAATAGGAGTGCCACATCCAACTTGCCTATAATGTGAGAGATGTTTGCAGTGGTATTTTAACTACATGGTGTGTCCCTGTAGTTTTGGGTTTGTAGTATGGATGGACATGAGGCGGGCCCAATCTCTGGCTTAGTGGTGAGATATAGCATCAAGTGCAAAAGATTGGGTGTTTTTAGGTTTGCAGGTGTGTCTCTGTCGAGTCTTGCTCACAGGTTGCTGTAAGTCCAAGCTCCCATGGCACCTCAGTGTTGGAGGATAGATTAGCATGAGGCAGTCCCAGTCCTTGACCAAGGGGTAAGGGTACATTGCACAGGGCAGAAGGATCCTGTTTTTTGGTTTTATTGAATCTCTTCAATGGTGCCAGGGCCTACAGGTTAAATTTCACAGTGTCAATAAAGACATGCAATGGATAGAATAGGATCTGGATCCCTATGCATGCCAGGCAATCTTTCTACCACTCCCAGCACTAATTATCTTTTTTTTAAATTAATTTTTTTTACTAATTATCTTTTAAACATATTTCTAATTTTGTTAGAAATTTATTAGGTTAAAATATACAATAATTCACTAGGTATTTTTAATATGCCACTAAACATCATTTGATATATTTATTTAATAGTTCAGTTTTTTATGAATTTGCCTTTATATATCATAACATAACTTTTTGGCATATTTGGTATAGATATTTTTCTGTTGATTTGCCTTTTGAGTTTGTAAATGATGTAAAAATGTAAGTATATGTTTTAACAAGTGTTTTAAAGGTTTTTTTTTTTTTAAACTAGCAGTAACTTTTTTTCTTTGCTTTGGAGGAAGAGGTTTATTCCAAATGGTGCCAAGGACCACAAGGGCCACTCTGGCAGTGATTGGTGGGGTCTCAGGGACATAATTCATGAAGTTCTGTAGCTTCCTGGGCTATACCTTTTGATACTGGTACTGGAGATCCACCTGGGGTTGGAATCTTCTAGCCCAATTATCATTATTATTATTATTATTATTATTTGTAGTCTTATAGAGGAAGGAGAACTGGTATTTTGAAAAGTCAGATTATAAAAATACTTAATCATATAAATTTCTGCTGATTTTTTTTACAGTTTTAGCTATTTTTAAATTAAAAATGATTTATTTTATTTATTTAAATTTTTAAATAGAATATCCATGAGTAGACCATTACAAAGCTGTTCATGATTGGGTTTCAGTCGTACAATGATCCAACACCTATCCCTCCCCCAGTGCATATTTTCTACCACTTCCAGTTTCCCTCCCACCACCCCTCAGCCCTCTCTCTCCTGCAGCTTGCCTCTATGGCATGTACTTTTCTTCTCTCTCTCTCTCTCTCTCTCTCTCTCTCTCTCTCCTTTTGTGCATTATGGTTTGCAGTGCAAGGTGCTATTGTGTGTTTATTTAGGGCATTCTGTGTTTTTATCAGAAAGGAAAGACTGGGGTAGTTCTTTTAATTGGGTGGCAGCTTTGGATTGTGGATGGGACTCCCAAGGCTTCTGGAAGTACAGGGAGGTGGGGGAGGTAGCCTGTCCCATCCTGACTCTGAAAAAGCTTGAAGATTTCATTCACAAAACCCACATACCCCAGTTTTCAGCAGATTATATCTCAGGAAGGTCCATTTTGAGACAATGGAGTCAAGCTGGGGTCATGCGGCAATTTTGGATCGTGGAAGCAAGTGGCTGCTGGGGGCTCTGCTTGGATTGGTGCCAGGCTGGCCCCCTTTCCCCCTTCCCCAACTCCCCTCCTTCTCTTCCCAACCTCGATTTATTTATTTATTTATTTATTTAATTTTTTTTTTCCCCCAACCTCGATTTAAACCAGTCTGTTCAGCCTTGTGCTGAGATTAACTGTGGCTTTTGATCTCTTTTGAAATTTATTTATGGACCTGTGAAGCAAGGTGGATAAATAAGCTGATATAGCTGAGCCAGAGGTGGTTTGTGGGCATGGCTCCCACATACCTAACTTTTGACCATTTAATTTCTTGGGAAACTTGGTCCTGAGTTGTTAGGGTCTGGCCAGAGGCACAGTGACAATTTTGGGGTATCAAGAAGTCTGAAGGCACCATCAGGCTGCTGATGCACTTGCATGGCAGGTACAGAGTGACCTGGCAGTGCTGCAACCCCCAAATGATTTACTTTTTATTGAATCACCATGAATTGCAAAGTTACAAATATATTTGTGATTATTAGACATACAATATTCTAACATTGTTCTCTTCACATTGTCCCTCGTTTTCCTCCTGACATCCCAGCCTGCCTCTGTGGCAGATACATTTCCCTTCCATAATTGTCCTTGTGTTCCTGTCCCTAACTTATTCCATCGACCTCCACCCCAGTGGCAAGATTTGTACTGAACACCAGTTCTCTTGCTTTTCATTTCTGTTGCCTTTAGATAGTTTATATTCCCTTAGGAAGTTTCTTTATATCCCACACATGAGAGAGACCATTCTGAGTCTGTTCCTCTATGTCTTACTGACTTTACTCAAGATGATACTTCCTGACCCATCCATACAGCAGTAAATTACATGATTTCATCTTTTTTTTTTTTTTTTTGTGGCTGAGTAGTATTCATTGTATGTATGTACCATAGTTTCTTTGTTCAGTCATCTGTTCTTGGACATTTGGGTTGTTTCCATATTTTGACTATTGTGAATAGTGCTGCAGTAAATAAATATAGGATGCAGATGTCTTTTCTGCATCATGTTTCTGGACTCTTGGGATATATTCCCAGGGGTTGAATTGCTGGGTCCCAAGGACTCTCAATTCCTAGTTTTTTGAGGAATGTTCATATTGTCTTCCAAAAAGGCAAGACCAATTAACATTCCCACCAACAGTGAAAGAGACTCCTTTCTTCCCTATATCTTTGCCAACACTAGTTGTTACTGTTCTTTTTGATGAGCGCCATCTCTCTGGTTGTGAGTTTTCTCATTTTTGTTATTTGATAATGGTTAGTGAGCAAGAACATTTTTAAATGTCTTTTGGTCATTTGGAATTCTTTTTTGAGGATATTTCTGTTCACCTCTTCTCCCCATTTTTAAATAGGGTTTTATGTTTTTTCTTGACAGTTCTACCAAGAATATTTTTATTAACCCTTTATCAGATTTTTATTAACCCTTTAACAGAGTAGTGATCAGATAGTTTCTCCCAATCTGTGAGTTGAAAGATCTATACAAGGAACAACTACAAAATACTACTTAAAAAAATAAGAGAGGACACAAGAAAATGATAACACATCCCCTGCTCATGGATTGGGAGGATTAGCATTGTTGAAATGGCAATAGTCCCCAAAGTATTATTGAGATTCAGTGCAGTCCCCACAAGGATACCTATGATATTTTTCAAAGAAGTTAATCAAACAAAATTTATACGAACAATATACCCCCCCACAACCCCTGCATAGTCTAATTGATGTTTTATTTGGTGATAGAATGGTGTTGAAGTCTCCAACTATTTTTAAAAATCTATTTAAATACCACGATTCAAAGTTTTCATAATACAGTTTTATTTTTTTGTTTGTTTTTGTTTTGGGGCTACACCTGGTGATGCTCTGGAGTTACTCCTGGTTCTACTCTTAGGAATTATTCCTTGAGATGCTTGGGGGACTACATGGGAGGCCGGGTCAAAACTGGGTATGCTGCATGCAGTGCAAGCATCTTACCTGCTTGCACTGCATGCAGACTCCAATGCCCTTGCCCTAATGTAGTTGTCTTGGGCATTTAATGTACCGACACCAATCCCACCACCAGTATGACCTTCTCTCCACCAATATCCCCAGTTTTCTACCCACCCCCCAAATATGCCAAGGTTCAAATTAATTTATTTTATGTTGCATGTTACTTGAAATGGTAAGTGGAATTATCAAAAAGTAGTTTAGTAAGAGAAAATTTGTGAATATCTCGCAATGGGGTTATTAAAAATCATTGTCTTATGGTGGGAATGCCGACTGGTTCAGCCCTTTTGGCAAACAATATGGACGCTTCTCAAAAAATTAGAAATTGAGCTCCCATTTGACCCAGCAATACCACTGCTGGGAATATATCCTGGAGAAGCAAAAAAGTATAGTCGAAATGACATCTGTACTTATATGTTCATCGCAGTGCTGTTTACAATAGCCAGAATCTGGAAAAAACCCGAGTGCCCGAGAACAGATGATTGGTGAAAGAAACTTTGGTACATCTATACAATGGAATACTATGCAGCTGTTAGCAAAAATGAGTTCATGAACTTTGCATATAAGTGGATCAATGTGGAAAGTATCATGCTAAGTGAAATGAGCCAGAAAGAGAGAGACAGACATAGAAAGATTGCATTCATCTGTGGAATATAGAATAGTAGACTAGGAGATTAACACCCAAGAACAGTAGAAATAAGTACCAGGAGGTTGGCTTCATGGCTTGGAAGCTGGCCTCACATGCTGGGGGAAAAGGCAGCTCAGATAGAGAAGGGAACACCAAGTAAAATGTAGTTGGAGACCACGCACGTGAAGGGAGATGTGTGCTGAAAGTAGACTAGAGACTGAACGCAGTGGCCACTCAATACCCCTATTGCAAACCGCAACACCCAATTGGAGAGAGGTAACAAAAGGGAATACCCAGCCACAGAGGCAGGGTAGGGTGGGGGAAGATATAACTGGGGGGTGGGAGGGATACTGGGTTCATTGGTGGTGGAGAGTGGGCACTGATGGAGGGATGGGTTCTCGAACATTGAGGAACACAAGCATGAAAATGTGTAAATCTGTAACTGTACCCTCACGGTGATTCACTAATTAAAAAGTAAATAAATTGTTTTAAAAAATCATTGTCTCAGGGTTTACTGAATTGTTTATTGCTAGTTGAGCCTCCTGTATTAATGTTTTTACTTATTGAGCTTAATTGGTGTCTATGCTACTTTACCGTCTAAGTTGCTGTTTTCCTACTGGACTCAGTATTTTTTAATTTGGAGATGCGCAGTCACATATGTGGCTGTTTGTGCTTCAAGAACTTGAGGATCTGTTTACCTGGAGTTTTGTTGGTTTGTCATCTCTTCAGAGATTAGTCATGAAGCAGTGAATGAATGGTGTCAGTTGTGGGGTGTGGGTGTGGCAGGGCAGGAATTTGGCCCAATCCCCTCCCGAGGGTGCCCAGAGTTTTCAACCCAAAGACCAGTGTACCTGTAAGTATTGTTGGCTTGGCTTGCATCTCTTTTGAAGTTAGTAGTGAAATTGTGAAGGTTTCATGGCAGTTGACATAGAATGTTGAAGTCTCCAACTGTTACTATGTTGATATCAGTGTCTTCATCTGGATTAGCATTTAAGTGTTATACTGGTCCTCCATTAGTTGCATATATGTTTAGGAGTGTGAGTTTTTCCTAATGAACATATCCCTTGATCATTAAAAAATGACACTGTCTATCCCATATAACTTTTTAAATCCTGAAGTCAATGTTATATGATACCAGTATGGCTCTTCTGGCCTTTTTGTGTCATTGTTTGTTTGAAATACTGTCTTCTGACCTTTGAGTTAAGTCTTTGCCCTTTTCAAATGTGTTTTTTGTTTTTGTAGGCGGCATAAGTTTGGATTCAGTTTTTAAAGACATTCCACTGTTCTGTGCTTCTTAATTAATGCATTTATGCTGTTGACATTTAATGAGATGATTATCATGGAGTTTTGTGTCATCTTTCTGTAGAATTTTGGCATAAATTGTGGAACTGTTCATGTCTTAAAGTAGCTCCATTAGTTTTTGTGAAGCTAATTTTAATATATGAATTTCCTGAGCTGTTGTTTATTGGTGAAGTTGTGTATTTTTTCCTTCAAATCTGATTGAGATTCTGGTTTGGTACAGTATTCTAGATGAGGTGTTTACTGAATTTTTTTTTTTCAAACAAACTATATACCACCATTGTCTTCATTCTCAGATCATTTCATTTGGTAGATCTGATGTAATTATTGATGCTTCTTTGTAATTTATTTCTTTGATCTTACTGCCTTCAGTAATCTATCTCTATGGTTTTTGTCATTCAGGCTACGATGTGTTGGCGTGTTTCTATTTGGATCTCTTCTAGCTGGTACCCTTTGGATCTCAGATTTGGGTGAATGCACTCTTTCAGCTCTGGGAACTTTTCAGCAACCATGTCTTTGACTGATGCTTCTTCATTGGGACTGTCTTCCAACCCCTATGTTCTGGGACCCCTATGTTCCTCTTGAATTAATTCAACAGTTCTACAGTTCTCTTGTCTATTGTTCATTTATTATGAGTCTTTTTTCATCTTCAGCTGTTGTCCAGAGGTTTTCTGCATCTCATCTTGGAGCTCACTGATTTTATGATCCTCTTCTATTCTACTGCTGAGGCCTTCCTGTGAGTTTTGCATTTCACCTACCAAATTCTTTTATTCTGTCATTTGTGCTTATAGTTTTCTCAGTTCTGCTCTCATATTCTCTTGTGTTATATTGGCTGTGTATTTCATAGATTCTTTGGATTTCTTAAATATCTTCAACATTTCCTCTGTAAATTCCTTATCAGAATGATTACATGCCGTTTATTGCCGATTGAGTCTTCTGGGCTATGATCTTGCTAAGCATGGTGGGGTTCTGTGTTGCTTTCCCATTGTGACTTTTGCAGCCTGGAGATCTTTTTTGTGTGTTGTTATGTGGTTAGTATATGGTCTCTGTGAGATATAAAGAAATCCAGCATTGATCAGTCCTTTTGGTAGCCTCATGCTTTACCGCAGTCCTGACTTGAGGGCAAGATGGCAAATTCTTAGTGCATCTTTCTAGTTACTACTGAGATGCTTTGAGTTCACAGGGCTGAGAGTGGGGCCTTCCAGGGCCTCCTGGATCTGTGCTGGTTCCTAGCCAGGTAGCAGGCTTACTTTGCTGGGACCCTACCAGCAGGTGAGACGGCAAGTTATAAATTCAGCTTCCTATCTATTTCCTGGCTACTTTCTAGCTTTGAGTTTGAGGGACCTTCTGGGGCCTAATGGGGTCTCCTGGGGCTGAGCTTAGGCCTAGCTGGGCATCAGGTGTGCTTCACAGATGTTCTGACCTGACAGTGAGATGGCAAGTTCTAAGTGACTTCTGGTTTAAAATTTTCTTTTAAGTTATTTTTTTTCCTATGTATATATTTAGAAGTTTTTAGAAATTTATTCTTAATTGCAATTATATTGTTTACAGTATTATTAAAAATGTTTCCAACACCACACTGGTCACCAGTGTACTCATCTCCCTTCCTGCAGAATGATTAGAAAAAATTGACTTATTCCTGCACAAAGAATGAAATGCTTTATAAAAACACACAAAACCTTTCAATGTTTTCAAAGTATATATATAGCTGTGTTTAGAGGTTGGTCAGCATGACAGTGGATTTAATATCTTAGTTTATAAATGGTTAAGGGAACTGGCATTTTCATTTATGAATAAACTCTAGGGAAAAATTTCTTGTCTGGCACCAAGGTAGACAAATAGGATTAGAGGGTAGACTCTCAGGAGACAGTTTTGCTAGAAATAAACATTCAGTTCACTACACGTGTTCAGGTCTTCATGGCTTACCTAGTCTGGTTGTAGAGTGGGTATAGGCATTTGGTATGTGAACTGAATTAACATTACAGTACTAAAAGTCATTACTGTGAAGTTAGGCATCTCTTCCAGCCCTTTCTTGGTTGAATTATAGTATGTAAAATAGCATTTATATGGTATTTTTATAGATTCTACACCTTTGAACTAGCATACTTAGGGTTGTATTCTTTTCTTTTCAGCTTACCGTGACAATCAGAGCTTTGTTGCAGAATCTGAAGGAAAAGATCGCCCTTTTGAAGGATTTATTGCTAAGAGCTGTGTCAACACATCAGATGTATCCATGTAAACATTTCCACCTCTTTACTAGAGTGGGAGGAAAAACTGGCTTTATTTTAAGAAAGGAAAGAATCTGGGCCACCCAGATTTTTCCACAGCTTGAGGAAGACCTGTTTTCCAAGATATTGCCTGTGATCTTGATTTCTATTTTAAGTGTTACATGTTTTATAGTGCCGTGCTGGCAAAGCAAGACATACTGAAGGAATTAACTTCTTTGGATATAACCTTTTCAGGGCAGGAAGCTAATACTTCCTGTCAGCTATACAGAGCTCTGCACCTGTCTAGACTACTTTGAAGATGGTTAGTTCCTGCTTTAATAGGACACTCATGATAATTTTGAGCTTAGATTCTAATGGTGTTTCCAAAGATTTAAATGATCAATTTTTTCCCCCTGAGAGAATGTACCAGTAGAAATTGAATATATATATAAAAAATTCTCCCTTTTTGTGCATATATTGGAATTTTCTTGTTTGACCTACTGTTATTTTAGAATAATGACTGCTGTAATATGAGGTGGTCCAGGAGATAGAAGACATTTGTTTCCAGTATCTTTTGCCTTTATCTCCACCTTCCATTTCAACTTGAAAATACGTTGTCAAGGATTATTTTTTTCTTTTTAAAATAAATTTATCATCTGAGAAAACTGTTAACCGTTAAACATTTTTTAAACTTAAAAAAAAGTTTTTAAACTTAAGTTAATTTTAGTATGAAAAGAGAGGTCAAGCTGGGGTCTCTTAGGTTAAGAAGGGTCTGTTTAGTCCTAGCTTGCTTCTTCTAGCTTGTTTGAACTTGCTAAGCGTTTTTATGCTTTTCCAATAATGAATTAATGTTTAATTTATATTGAATGTTTTATATGTATTTGGGTGATTTTGTTACATCTATCTGTAGAGATGTATTAGACGTATTATTAGAAGTTATTAATGCAGATATTTTAGCACTATCTATGTAATATTTTCTAATATAAGGACAGTATTTCCTTTTCAGGGGCAAAACACACTTTTATAACATTATAAGCCTATTCAGATTTTCCTTTAAAATTTTCTTAATTCTCCTCTCTTCATCCTTATTGAATTTCATACTTATATGTAACAGTTATGTAAACTGTTTAATGTATCAACATAGAATTATTTATAACATGAATTTTAAAATTTATATACTTAAAAAGAGAAAATCATAGTTTTTTCAATAGTCTATAGTAGTAAAAGTAGTAAAATTCACTAATAAAAAATTAAAAAATATTATTATTGAAAACATTTTTTATTAGTGAATCACCCTTGAGGAACTTTTATATTATTTTTTATCTAAAATATTGACGATAAGGTTATAGAGTTTAGCAACAAAATATGTGCATGACTATCTTTTTAGTGTTGACTGCAACTCTAATGAGGCAAAGATGCCTATTTCCTCTTCAAAATGGGCTTGTGATGGAAAGAGCATTTATTGAATTCATGATTCTAATCTTGTTACTTCTACTGGCTAGTTCTGTGACATTGGGTGACAGATTAAATGATGCTTTTTGTCTTTAAAAATGGGACTTTATTTTTTCTGTCATTTATACAAAAGACCCATACATATGTGAATGTGTAACACACATATATATACATGTATGTAAAATATATACATATATCTATAAAATATACATATATATAAACCTCTTCATGTCACTGGGGAGGTTACATGAATTTCCAAATATTGTTATCAACCACTATGGTTTCAAAATAAAAGTTTAATTTCACAAACAATTAAGGTCTTCTTTGGAACACAGGATATTCTGATATATATATGTGTGTGTGTATGTATATATATATATATTTTTTTTTTTTTCACCTTGTCTTTTGTGTGGTATTGTTTGTTACTTACAGTTAGTCTATAATATAAAATTTTTCACTGTCACTGTCATTGTCATCCCATTGCTCATCGATTTGCTTGAGCTGGCACCAGTAACATCTCCATTGTGAGACTTGTTGTTACTGTTTTTGGCATATTGAATACGCCACGGGTAGCTTGCCAGGCTCTGCCATGTGGGCGAGATACACTTGGTAGCTTGCCAGGCTCTCCAAGAGGGGCAGAGGAACCTAACCCGGGTCGGCTGCGTGCAAGGCAAATGCCCTGCTGCTGTGCTATCGCTCCAGCCCATAAAATTTTTATTTTGTCAAAATCAACTTCTTAATATATAGACTTTAAGTATTTTTAGTTTGGCAGGGCTGTTTTATTCACATTTAAAGGAACCTACACATGTGATTATGGTGTAAAAACTCATTACTTAAAACACATTTAATATTAGAATATATTGCATAATAGATATATTAACAACTATGTATTTGATAACTTTCATGAAAGTAAAGAATTTACTCATCTTAAAATGTTTATGTACTAAACTGTTGTTTAGAACTTTAACTTTTTAAATTTATGTCAAGTTGTTAGAGAGTTAATCATTACACAGTAAAAATTACTTTTTTCTTCTGACTCTTAGAATCTACCCAGTCTACCTTTCAAAATCTTTGTGGGTTTTTTTTTTGTGATCTCAGTGTTTGCTGAGTTAAGTGTAAGCAGTTAAAATACTAATTATTAAATATAAAAGTATTTAAGAATCTGTATAATTCAAAACAAACTGGAATATAACTTTAAAAAAATTTCATCCTTCGTATAATTTATTTATTCTGTAATTTCATCTGATTCTAAGGATGGAATTCATGTAATCCACTCCAGAGATTGGAAGGTGCTCATAAACCTCTGTATTTTGAGGAAGAAAGGCCTTGTTTAAATTCTGTTCCCCACCTCCCTTCCCTTTCTCTTTTCAAACACTTTTAATTATTCAGATTTAAAATATATAGGATAGCAATTTACCAATTCTAGGAACTTTAAATTATTGCTTTCTTTCTTTACAAAA
This sequence comes from Sorex araneus, assembly GCF_027595985.1. Taxonomy (NCBI): domain Eukaryota; kingdom Metazoa; phylum Chordata; class Mammalia; order Eulipotyphla; family Soricidae; genus Sorex; species Sorex araneus. The sequence continues at coordinate 183,493,511 of NC_073304.1, forward strand.
AGCATAGTTGAGATTGGGTCAGATTTTGTACACTAAGTCACTGATGCAGTTGGAGAGAAATTCTAGCATTCCTGCGGAGGAGTTACGTCAAAAAGTAGAATCTCTGTGAATTTAGGTCATTTACTCAGGACTACACAACTGGGAAAGGAAAGAACTAGTATTCAAATGATCCAAATCTGATTATTTAAAAGCGGAATTCGACTTTATTTCTTTTTAATTTTGGTTTTGGCTCACACCTGGTGGTACTGAGGACTTATTCCTGACTGCTCAGGAATCACTTTTGGTGGGGTTTGGGAGACCAAATGCGATGCCAGGGATTGAACCTGCATTGACCATATGCAAGCAAATGTCCTATCCAGTCCCTAAATTCTAGTTTAGTTGAAATAGTACTGACATATCTGTTGGCATGTCTTTTACTAAAATTCTCTACTGTTAATAATTTGCATGCTGGTGAGTGCTGAAACACTTGTTGCTTATAATGTATAGCACTGTAGCACTGTCGTCCCATTGTTCATCGATTTGCTTGAGCAGGCACCAGTAACATCTCCACTGTGAGACTTGTTACTGTGTTTGGCATATTGGATATGCCACGGGGAGCTTGCCAGGATCTGCCATGCGGGTGGGATACTCTCGGTAGCTTGTGGGCTCTCCGAGAGTGATGGAGGAACAGAACCCGCGTCAGCCTTGTGCAAGGCAAACGCCCTACCTGCTGTGCTATCGCTCTAGTCCTTATAATGTGTATCTTCCCAAATCTAATCATCATAAATATTAAGTAGTGTCCACAGAATGAGTTATTCTTTATGATCTATAATTTTTTGACAAATTTTTGTCCATACATTTTTTTTTTTTTTGGTTTTCGGGTCACATCCGGCGATGCACAGGGATTACTCCTGTCTCTTCACTCAGGAATTACTCCTGGAGGTGATCAGGGGACCATATGGGATTGCGGGATTAGAACCTGGGTCGGCCACGTGCAAGGCAAACGCGCTACCCGCTGTGCTATCGCTCCAGCCCTGTTCATACATTTTTAATAAGCCTTAAACCCCCTTTTAAAAAAATTATTTATTTTTTAATTAGTGAATCACCGTGAGGGTACAGTTACAGATTTATACATCTTCATGCTCATGTTTCCCTCATACAAAGTTCCTTCCCTTCACCAGTGCCCATTCTCCACCACCAATAAACCCAGCATCCCTCCCCCCCCCCCCAATCCCATCTCCCCCACCCCACCCTGCCACTGTGCCAGGGTATTCCCTTTTGTTCTCTCTGTCTAATTAGGTGTTGTGGCTTAAATCCCTTTTTATTAAACCCCTTTAATAAAAAATTCCCCTTTAATAAAAATTTTTAATTCCCCTTTTTAAATATAAGTATTTTTAAAGTATAATTCTCCTTTTAAGTTATGCTTCCTAGACAGTGATTAGGAAGTCAAGAACAGCCATCCACTGGCAGTTCTTAACCATGTCAGGCTTTTGGTTAGACGCTAGGAACTAAGGATGCGGTGCTGCTTGGGCCTTGTGGTGCCAGGGATACTCAGGCAGCCCCAGTGTTATTGGGGGCCCCTCGGGGCTGGATCCTATGATGCATACAGGACATGTGATGTTGGGAGTCAAATCTAGATCAAGTGCTTGCTAGGCATGTGCTGTACCATGGTACTATCCACTGTATTATCTTCCAGCCCCTAAATCATACTTTGTTTTTAGGTCACACCTGCAGTGCTCAGGGTTTGCTTCTGGCTCTGTGCCAGATCACATCTAGCAGGCTAGGAGGACCATATGTCATGCCAGGGATTGAACCAAGGTACATGCTGCCCTACTTGTTTCAGTTTGAGACACTTTTTTTAAAAAAAAAATGCAAACATTTGAATACAAATAATTTTCTTTGCTGTGTCAGGCTACTACTGAGAGTTTATGGCACTTTAAGTGCATGCCTTTCTGCATTCATGAAGTTTTGTGAAGAACAACTAGCAATTGTTGAAAAGATAAATCCTAAGCCTTCTAAACAGTTAAAGTAATGGTATAGGCATAAGATGTTATTTCCTGTGAAAGTATTTTCCTCTTGAAAAGAAAAAATAAAAATTAAAGGGAAGACCTGTGCTTTTGAATAAATTAGTTTGCAATTCTTTTTTTTTCTTTCGCTTTTTGGGTCACACCCAGCAATGCTCAGGGGTTACTCCTGACTCTACACTCAGGAATTACTCCTGGTGGTGCTGGGAGACCATGTGATGCTGGGGATCAAACCAAGATTGATCAAACACAGGTTGGTCGGTCATGTGCAAGGCAAACGCCCTACCCCCTGTATTATCTATTGCTCAGGCCCTAGTTTGCATTCTTAGACCAGAGTCCTGTAGCCTATTTTACATTGCTAAAAACAACAACAAAACAACCTCTTAACTTCTATTCAGAGTGACTTAGTGGTAGGACTTAAAAATGCCTTACCAATTGAGGAAAGATATTCTGAGTACATAATCAAATTATGGGATTTTTTCCATGTGAAATTTTGAGCAGGACTGGAGTTATTAGAATTAGCTTTTCTTTTAAATGTCACATTTTTGTTGGATTTTTTAATACTTAAAAAAAAAGACTTAAAAATCCCTTTACAAAAGGTTCCATTATCAAAAGGTACTTGTTCAGTGTCAGGAAAAGTCCTTTAGAAATAATTCTAAAAGTATATTTATTTTTCTGCTTTGCATTTTGGGATAGTGGGGAAGGTGAACAGATAGAGAGGTCAATGGAGAGATACACTGTATAACAGAACCAATGAATGCAGGTATAGAGGGCCTGATTAAACAGAAGATGGTTCATGACTTCAGTGGAAGTGAAATGACTTTGTACCTGTCCATGACAGTTTCACTGGGGCCTGTGAGAAAAGTATGTAGAAAAGTAAGGACAAGACACTCTTCATTGGTAGAAATGTTTTTATGTACACGATGATGTTTTTTTTTTCTTCCCCAGTGTTTTAGGATTAAAAATCTTCTTTTCTTTTTTTGACCATTGTAAAAATGGTAAAAATGCATGATAGTTTTGCTTTTTGTAGGGAAATATCTAAATATGGCAAAGTGTATAAGTAATAATTTTATGTACTGTTTTTCCCCAAATTTGGTTTTGCAAGTGTGGCCAGGTTCTATCTACCTCTGCTCAGGGCTCACTCTTGGTGGATGCTCAGGGAACTATATGTGGAACCAGAAATTGAAGTGGAGTTGTCTACATACAAGATAAGAATCCTTTATTATATTTTGGTCCTATTGGGTGGGAAGGTCTCCCTCTAATGGTTTTGGAAATATCAATGCTCTCTGAAACCTAAATCTGGCATCACTGGTATAGTGAAGACAGCACTGTTTTTGGACCTAGATAGGACTGAGATCGAGTTGCTGATTTTTCATGGGAAAAGTATTTTTAAATTTTGTATAAGACTAAGTACATGTAGTGATTGTTCAATAAAATATATCAACCTTTACTTAATCTTGGGCAAGTTACTTAACCTATTTGTGCCTTATTTTTCTTCCTTGTGAAATAGGGACAATGAAAGTACACCTGGTTTATAGGATTGTTATGAAGCAGAGGTGCTTGACGCTTCCATTTGGGCTGATACTTCCAAAAATGTTACCAGTATTACAAAAACCTTTACTACAGCTATTGAGAGTTTATTAACAGTTGTTTCATTTGTAATTATGTAGGAAAGATATATCAAAGCAAACTATTATATTAAGTAGTACTTTAAAACTGAAGTAAGTGCTTTGAGGAAGATAAGGACCTGATTTAGATTATCATAGATGTTCAACAGCATTTACTAACTTAAAGTTTAAACACTATGGGAACCAGGAAAATATGTCCTCTGGGACTTTAATCTGTGCCCTTGGAGTTACTTTATTATGGCACCAAGGTGTATGATGCAAGCTTCTTTCTTTATAGCAATAGATTCCTGTGTCAAACTTAAATTTTCAAGACTTTTAATAATAAAGAGAAAATGTAGAAGCTGGAATGGGGTAGGAGTTCCTATGTATATAGCTCCATCCTTATTCCACTCCATCCTAATTCAGAGTCCTGAAATAACCCAAATATCCAATGACAGATGAATAATAAAGAAGTTGTGTTATATATACATAGTGATATACTATGCATCTATAAGAAAAGATGAAATGGTGTAGTTCTCTGTAGTATGAATGGAAATAAAATAAATCAGAGGGAGAAGAACAAATACCAGATGATCTCACTCATCTGTGGAATTACAGACAAAATAAGAGAATGGGTGGTACGTAACAAAGACAAATCCTTGGCCTTGGAATACAGAATCGTTACCAAATACAGCAGGGAGCATGGGAAGGAAACGTAACACAGGGACTATGGTGGAAGGTTGTAGGCATTTTGTTGGTAGTATTGTAGTAATTTTGTATTTTGGTAACCATATTATGTTAATAATTTTATATATTATCACGATCCTAACTACCTAAACTATGATAAAGAGCAAACAACAGGAAAATAAGGTGTCTATGCTTAATTATAGCATGATCCAGAGAGACTCACAAGGGTAGTAAATGTTGTGATATAATATTTCCACTATTAAAAAAATCCCATTTATCCTGATAAATTATTTCATACCTTGTGTTTTTAAATCCTTTTATTATTATTATTATTTTATTTTTTGCTTTTTGCATCACACTCAGCTATGCTCAGAGGTTACTGCTGGCTCTGCACTCAGGAATTACTCCTGGCGGTGCTTGGTGGGCCATAAGGGATTGCCAAGGATCGAACTTGGGTCAGCCACATGCAAGGCAGACGTCCTATCCACTGTACTATTGCTCCATTTCTGTGCTCCCTCCCCCCTGCCTTGTGTTATTTTAAAAACATTTCTGAGCAGCAATTTTTACTTTTTAATTTTTTAAGACCTATTTTTAGATGAAAGCGAAATTTTATCTTACTGCAGTTTTAATACATTGATGTTTGTTTTTGATTTGCATTGATCAGGAAGCTAATATTTGGTCCTTTTATTAATGCAGAAGAAACACTTTGGTGTACTGTTTTTCAATTACTCTGGTTACTTTATAGTTTCCAGAATGGGATTCTTAGTGACTACAGTCAAGTTGTAAATGAAAAAGCAATGGTAGGGAAGCCTGGTAGTCTGACATATTGAGAAAATTCATTCAGTATTTTTAAAATAAATTTGACCTAACATTGGTTAGGTCAAATTTTGGTTTTACTGACACTGGGGAAATTTAATGGATTTTTAATTCTTTTACTAGATTTCTGTAGCTAGCAAAGCTAGCAAAAACATTTTAGATTCACCAGGCCATGAATCTTTCATTCAGGAAATGGTGATGCTACTGCTCAATTCTGCCAGTTTTTCTATTTTTTATTTTTCTATTTTTTATTTTATTTTTTATTTTTTTTGCTTTTTGGGTCACACCTGGTGATGCACAGGGGTAATTTCTGGCTCTGCACTCAGGAATTACCCTGGCGGTGCTCAGGGGACCATATGGGATGCTGGGAATCAAACCCGGGTCAGCTGCATGCAAGGCAAATGCCCTACCTGCTGTGCTATCACTCCAGCCCCAGTTTTTCTATTTTTTAAAATTTTTTTATTTCTTTAAAATTTTATTTTATTTTTATAAAGTTGTTTAAAATAATTCATTACATTCAATATTCAAACACTAACCCCAACACCATTGCCCCTTCCCACCACCATAAGAGGAAAGTGTGTGAAGATTGTTGTATTTTATTCCGGAGCCATGAAGCCTTTGTGTAAGAGATTACAAACATGTATGTTAAACCCAAACAAGTATGTGCTATTTTTGATGCATTAGTTGGGTAGAGCATGAGAGGTCGCATACTCCAGGAATTCTGAAATTTAAAATATGATTATAGAGTAGATTCACTTGTAGGTAAGGCCTATGTCGTTTTCTTCCATGAACTTTATTTCAGAGTCTCTGGATCTTGGCTGTTGATGAGATTATATGGTGCGAGGGGCAGTTTGTGGATGTGACTGCTAAGCTACTGGAAAACTTGGAAGCTGGGGGGAGGAGGCCCAATCCTGCTCTGAGCAAGCTTGGAGATCTTAGTCACAGGTCCCACATACCTGGGCTTTTCTGCAGGTTCCCTCGTCGGGGAGGCTCATCAGAGTTTGTGGAGAGCGTCCTTGAACATGACTGCGGTTGGGTTCTGGAGGTTTTCAGCTGCTAGGGTTTTGCTGGGGTGGGGGAGGGAAACTCATCCCACCCCACTCCATGTTTCCCTAGTGAAGACAGCCTGGTGTGGGGTCAGGATGTTCTCTATTTGTTTTTTAGTCGTATGTACAAAGTTTATTGCTTGTCTTTTAAAAGTATTTATAAATCCCAACAGTAATATCATTCATATCTTGCTAGAACTAGGTCATTGCAACCAGGGATACTTTGAATCATCTGGCGTTCAGCTTTAGTAAAACAAGTCAGTGAATAAAAAAGGTAACAGATAAGGCCCATGAATACAGGTAGACTAATTTGGGCCCTCTCCCCCCCTTTTTTAAAAAGTTCATTGTTTTTCTCCCTTTGTTCTCTTTTGGAGGGCAGTGGTTCTTGCACCATACTGTGCTCAGAACCAGAATCTATCTGGGTAGTGTTCAGGGGACTATACTTGGTGCTAGGGATCAAACCCAGATTGGTCATGTGTAATGCAAGTGCCCTACCCAGTGTATTATTTCTGTGTCGCTCCATTTTTTCTGTTTATGGTAGAAATCTTTGTTATTTATTTATTTATTTATTTATTTATTTATTTTTTGCTTTTTGGGTCACACCCAGCAATGCTCAGGGGTTACTCCTGGCCTTGCACTCAGGAATTATTCCTGGTGGTGCTTGGGGGACCATATGGGATGCCGGGGATCGAACCCGGGTCGGCCGCATGCAAGGCAAACGCCCTACCTGCTGTGCTATCGCTCCGGCCCCCGTTATTTATTTTTTAAAAACATGTGAACTTGTATATGTGCCCACATATACCCACATTCTGCTTGGAAGAGCTAGTTACTGTATTTTTCTTCAAGAAGCTGGCATATAGAGAAACAAATCAAGAGAATAGACAGTATATAATGGGGACACACCCTTGATCTTTTAAAAATTTTAATAATTTTTTTTATTAAATCACCTGTGATATACAGTTATAAAGCTCTTCATGATTGAGTTTCAGTCATCCAATGTTCCAGCACCCATCCTTTCACCAGTGCACATTTCCTGCCACTCTGGACAAAAACTGAGTACTGAAAGGAGATAAAGTCATATACATAATACTCTTTCAGTAACAGTATTACAAACCACAGTACCTAAACTCTTGGCCTTTGATTGCAGAACTGAGATTACCAAGCAATAATGAGGGAGAAGAAGGTAGAGAAATGAAGAGGTGGACTTGAAGTGACACAAAGACAGAGCTGGAGGATGTTGGGTACTTGGGTGGTACTTGAAGGTACAGTAATTCTGTTCCAAAATCAAGTTGATACATTATAACTATGTTATCTGATCTACCGTTTACAAAAAGAAAGCTAGTATGTAAAACTTTGGATCTGTTCCTAATTTTTATTAAACCATGACTTATGGATTGGGTTAGAAAATGTGTTAAGACTATTGGTGGTGGTGGGGCTGCACCATGCAGTGCTCCAGATGCTATGTACCAGAGCTTGAACCAGGAACACTGTGGTTCATATACTGGTAATGTGGGAGAGTGGTATAACTAACTGTATACCCAAAACACAGACTCAGCAACACTAGACACATGAGATCCAAATTACAGCCTCCAAACTTTAAAATATGCCTGTGAAGGTGGCAGATAGGTGGGCGGGAACATGAGAACACTGATGGAAGTTGACCCTGGTGGTAGGATTGGTGCTAGAATATTACATGCCTAAAACTCAACTGTAAATAACTTTGTAAATCAGTTTTTTATTAAATAAAGAGGAAAAACAAAGCATAAATGAGTTATTTTATTAACAGAGATAATAATTTCAGTGTTGGTCACTGGAAAAAAACTAAACTTTGCCACCCACCCACTGTCCTACTTTCTGGTTTTGTAGTTTTGTGCCCTGCTCCACCTCCCACCCCCAATCCCAGCCACTACCTCCCGCCATTTCTCAATTTTCACAATGAACTCTATTCCCCTTGGAATAGCCTTGTGGATCACAGGAGACCATATGCGCTTGCTTGAGAAACACATGATTAGAGTCTGTAAAAATCTGTCAAACTAACTTGAAAAATTCACCTAATAACAAAATAGGTAAAATGAGGCAATCCACGTACTACTGAACCTTAACAAGTTGTCTGCAGAACACAGCTTGAAGGAGATCGAAGACAGAACCTCTTGGATGATCTTGTAACTCGAGAGAGATTACTTCTGGCATCCTTTAAGAACGAGGGTGCAGAGCCAGATCTTATCAGGTATGATGCTTTCATTGTACATAGATCACACAGTGGACAGATAATTTATTTGCAGATTGCAACTGTTTCCTGATTGGCTTAACTTCTTTTAACAGTAAAATGTAGTCTGTGATAATGACTGTTTATAATTTTCCATTAATTTAATTTCAATTAATTGGAATTAGATTTAGTGAACTATGTTCAGGGGAATTTCATCTTGGAGAAAATATTTAGAAAAAATACAGATGAAATCAGAAAATATCTTTTGCATTCTTTGCTTAAAACTTTTGCTGTTAGTTGCCTTCTAAAGAAAGTCTTGAAGTCCTGTATGGGCAATGAAGTGTATTATTTTGATGTTTTGTTGTTATTTTAATTTATTAGCACATTGAATAAAACCTTAGTATAGTAGTCTTAGTATAATAGTAATTTGTGACTCATGCGTAGAGGAGTGTTGATGTTGGATTCTTTGCCACTGAATAATTCATTCTACAGAGTTGACATCTGCTTTCTATCCAACTCTCTTGGCATACCCAGACATGAGTTCACAACGTGTGGGGCTGTGACCCGTGCTTCTGAGATGGAGAGCCTCCTCCCCATCCTTCTCAGGCCTCCCCAACAGGGGAACAAAGAGATGGGAGACTCTTGGATAGATGGTAAAAACGGCCCATTTAATGCAGAGTTGCTAGCATACTTATAGAACATCTATCTGAAGGGGTTTGAGGTGCAGGACTGCATGTAGGTGTGGTTGATCATTTACAGAGGTAAAACATTTCGGCAGAGGCGATTCTCTTGGGGAGATTGACTCAAGGAGAAACTGTGTCTCCCAGGGACATGTATATTGCTTTTCTCTTTCCCTTAAATTGTACATATTAAACAATTAAGTTCACTTCTTATTAATACTTGCAGTTATTCGGATAAACACAGTAAGAGATACAGATTCCAAAACTAAGTTCTCTGAGCTCTGAGAGCAAGCAAGCCTTTTACCATAAATCCCAGACTAATTCCTCAGGCTCGTTCAGCTTGTCCATCCCCATGGGGATCCTGTCTCTTAAGTCATAACAGCTTACATCAAAACCATGCATTTATGCTTTCTAGACTATCCCATTTTGATGCGAGGGTAGCTTCGCCACTCACCCTGCGTCCATCCCAGTCCCACAGCAGGACCTCTCTTTTGGGATGTTAGGAACTACAGCAACTGAAGCCTTAGTCAAGTAATTATAACTAATGCCCAGGAGTAGATATATTTCAGACTCAGTAAGCTCCCAAATATTAGGAGTTAACGGTCTTTCTGTGTTTAACCAAAGAACATTGTTTTATAATAAAATATGAAAAGGCTATAGGGGAAATAGAAAAGGTGGTAATTCACCACAAATACAAAGTCCAGAATTACCAGAAAGTTTTGGCTTTTAAGTAACCAAGACTGACTTGGGGAACTGTTGATGATGAGAGGTAAGACACAAAAGAGAGGTTAAAGACAAACTCGAAATTAGGGATGCTTGCAAGAGCACAGTAAGCTTCTCTGGGGGGGAGAGAAAGAGGCAATTCATTGATGAAGCCTAAAACTGAAGCCTATGTGAGTCATAGCACAGTGGGTAGGGCATTAGCCTTGCATGCTACTGACCCATGGTTTGATTCCCAACATCCCATATGGTCTCCTGAGCACCGCCAGGAGTAATTCCTGAGTGCAGAGCCAGGAGTGACCTCTGTGCATCGCTGGGTGTGACCCAAAAAGCAAAAAACAAACAAACAAACAAACAAACAAAAAACAGAGAGAGAGTTTGCTATTTTTCTGTTTCCCCATTAGGAATGAAGCTTTCATTGTGAAAAGAAGCTTGTTTTTACCTTATTTCTCATTAGGAATAAGAAGACATTCTAAGGACTATGTTTTTTGACCCTGTGCCATGTATTTTTAAGGCCCTAGCGTCTATTGCTCATCGATTTGCTCGAGTGGCCACCAGTAACGTCTCCACTGTGAGACTCATTGTTACTGTTTTTGGCATATTGAATACGCCATGGGTAGCTTGCCAGGCTCTGCTGTGCGGGCGGGATACTCTAGGTAGCTTGCCAGGCTCTCCGAGAGGGATGGAGGAATCGAAGCCGGGTCTGCTCCGTGCAAGGCAAATGCCCTACCTGCTGTGCTATCTCTCTAGCCCAAGGCCCCACCATAGTACATTAAATCAGAGGGATCTGGAGCTGATGTTAGTCCCAGGTGATTCTGATATGCATCAAGAATGGCACGAATTGTTGGTGGTCTGTTTTCTTAGAATTTTGTGATTCAGTAGTATTAGAAGTTACAGAAAACTAGGAGAAAAGTTGTTTCATGAAGAAATTATACCAAGGAGTCAGTGAAGATCAGTCATGTGTCCTGGCATATAAACAAAGGCAGAAGTAGTTGGTGGTCCGAAACCAAGTGAAATCAGTTGAACAAAGACTGACCCAGAGTGGTGAAATAAAACAGGTGAGCAAAAGAGCCAAAGTGAACAATTAGTAGCACTGTAGCACTGTCATCCCATTGTTCACCGATTTGCTCGAGCAGGCACCAGTAACATCTCCGTTGTGAGATGACTTGTTACTGTTTTTGGCATATTGAATACGCCATGGGTAGCTTGCCAGGCTCTGCTGTGTGGGCGGGATACTCTTGGTAGCTTGCCGGGCTCTCTGAGAGGGGCGGAGGAATCGAACCTGGTCAGCTGCGTGCAAGGTACCCACTGTGCTATCGCTCCAGTCCTAATATAAAAATAACACACCTGTAAAAAATTCAAATGCGCGCAGACACGGAAGGGTGTGATGTGTGTGTGTGTGTGTGTGTGTGTGTGTGTGTGTGTTGTTCATGGGCTCTCTCTCTTGCTGCTTGAGTTCGGTGCTCTCGAGCCGCTGTGTATGGACGGATCGGGATGGCTCCTCCTTGTGCTCTCCTTCTGTATTTACCGCTGTGCTCTCTTCTCTGTCTCTCTATCTCTGACTCTGTCTCTGTAGTCTCTCCTGTGGTCTCTTCCTACCTCTGTCTGTTGTCTCTCCTCTGGTCTCTTCCGACCTCCCTCTGTCTGTTGTCTCTCCTGTGGTCTCTTCTGACCTCCCTCTGTCTGTTGTCTCTCCTCTGGTCTCTTCTGATCTCTCTTCTTCCAATCTCTCTCTCCATAGCCCTTCTGCTTCTCTTTCTGGAGCCTCACTCGCTCTCACTTCTGACTCTGACTCTGACTCTGATTCTGATTCTCACTCGCTTTGTGCTCTTTCTTTTCCCTGCTTCTGGCTCCAATGACTCCCTGATTCTCTTTCGCTCTGTGCTCTGCGCTTCTGTGTCTTCTTGCCTCTGTGTCTTCTCTTTCTGTGTCTTCTCGAACAATTAGTACCATCAGAATTTATATATTTGAAGGAAGAGGGTTTTTTTTTTTTTCAGTTCAGAAATGGAAAAACTTAGGCAGGAAACAGGTTTTTAGGGGAGTGGGTTGATGGTCAGAGGAAGAAGAAACTTAAAAATAAAGTTTGCAGCAGTGAAAACGAATGGATAATGTTACCATTTGCTAAATCTGGGTCAGATTCTGTTTACCTCTCTGTCACTTAGTGTATTCAAGGGACCAATGTATGCACTAGGTGTTCGTGTTTTATTTTATTTTTTTTTGGCCTAGACCTCTTGCTTGTCACCCCCTTTTTTCCTGTGTCCCTGCTACCTGAGAGTGTCACTGTTACCTGAGAGACTGTTAGGAATGCAGCATCCATACCCCAACCCAGACCTACTGAATTCTGAGAGTATAATTTTGCAAGATCCTCAGGTGATTTGAATGCAGGTTAGTTTGAGAAATGTGTTCTTTATTGTGATGCTTACATCAGAATTATCCAAGAGGCTTTAAAAGTTAAAAAGATGGGCCAGATGAGGTGCTTACCTTGCAAGTGGCTAACCCAGGTTTGATCCTTGATACCCATTATGGTCTTCTGTGTTCACCAGGAGTGATCTCTGAGCCAAGCAAGATGTACCCCGCAAACAAAACAAAACAAAAAATTAAAAGCAGATTGGGAGATCACTCACAACTGATCACATACTTTGTATGTTGAATACCTGGGCTCCAGCCCCAGCACTACATGGTCCCTTGAGCACTGTCAGGAGCAAGTTCTGAGCATTGCAGGGTATGTCCCCTCCCCCCATTTTTTTTTTTTTAAAGAAGAGATTAGGGCTGAAGAGCTATTATAGGGGCTAGTGATACAAGTCTTATAGGATCTCTGGAACTTAGATCTGGGCCTAGAGGTACTGTCACTGCAGGGTCTAAGCAGCAACAAATCTTTGCGCTCTTATGTTGAGCTATTTGGTCTAGTTTGCCAAGTGTCACTATGTGGAAGTCGATGTGGAGGTCTCGTTCTGTTCAGCAGGGAGAACCCTTCGTAGGGCGCAGCCGAAAGAACAGACGCAGAGCCCGGAGGAGGGAGAAAAGGCATTTATTCTATGGCAGTTACAGTATTTATACCTCCCTGCTGGGGGGAGGTGGTGCCAGGACCCCCAACAGAAATGCAGGGTGTGGCACGGGATTTAGCTAGTAATAAACAAATGCTGATAGGATAAGATCTGTAAGATTAGGAGTGGCATGGGGTTAGCTAGTGATTAAACAAATAGTGACAGGATAAGATCAGTAAGGTAAAATGGCTCCCTACATCACCTGGGCCTTCTCAACACTGCTCAAGAACCCTCCCCCCAAAAAAAATTACAAAGAAATATGTGCCTGGGCTATGATTTTTGAGGAGTTAGTGATCTGGTGCTAAGTCTTGGTATCTGGGCAGCAATAACACTGGGGAAACTTCTAAAATATATATATATATATGTATATATATATATATATATATATATATATATTTTTGCTTTTTGGGTCACACCCAGCGATGCTAAGGGGTTAGTCCTGGCTCTGCAGAAATTACTTCTGGTGGTGCTGGGGGAACCATTTGGGATGCCGGGGATCGAACCCAGGTCAACTGCATGCAAGGCAAATGCCCTACCTGCTGTACTATGGGCTCTGGCCCCATCTAAAATAATTCTAACAGATGGCAAGTAAAAAGATATATCCTATTAATGATATCAAATAGTTTCCTTCTGCTCTGTGTTTTCTGTGTGCACACTGTGCTCATCTTTAAAAAAATTTTAATTTATTTTTGGTTTGCGGTCACACCCCTAGTGATACTTGAGGACTGTTGTGTTTGTGCGATCCTTCTTGCCCCGTGAATTTTTCCTTCAAGATTGGTTTTGAGCCTCTGAAGTTCCTGAGCTGTTGTTTATCCATAAATTTGTGTATCAGTCCTTCAAATCTGAGAGTCTAGCTGGGTAGAAGTATAGTATTTTTGGCAAAGCCTCCATTTTGTGAAGGTTTTTTTTTTTTTTTGAAGTAAACAGATTTTTATTTAGAGGGTTTTTTGAGGGAAGGAGGAAGGGATAAGTGGAAGAGAGAATAGTAAGAATAACGCGCTCAAAAGAGAATGTGGTCTTCTCCAAGGGTGGAGAGAGCTCTACACACATCCTAGCACTAGACATGAAAGCATGAAAATACACATCTCAAGAGGGGAGATGCGGGCGACACATGTGCTCGGGCACCGTATGTGCTCTGCCATGTGGGCGCAAGCAGGACATGGGCTCAGGCAGCATATGCGCGCCTCCTGAAGTTTTTTAAAACTATATTCCACCATTGTCCTTGACCTGGAGGGTTTCTTTCAGTAGATCTGCTGTAAATCTAAGGGATGCCCCTTTGTATGTAATTTCTTTCTTTGATCTTGCTGTTTTCAGCATTGTACCTCTGTGTATGGTATTAATGATTCTGATTAGGATATGAGTTGGAGTTTTTATTAGGGTCTCTTTTAGCTGGTACCCTTTGGGTCAGGATGCCTGGGTTCTCCAGCTCCGGGCACTTTTCAGCAATGATGTCTTTAACTGTTACTTTCTCATTTGGGGTTGCCTCCCTGACCCTCTGGGACTCCAGTGATTCTTACGTTGTTTCTCTTGAATTCATCTCATAGTTTCCTGTTCTGCCCTTGAGTTGTTTTAAGGACTTTTTTCATCCTCTGACATTCCCTGGAGGTTTTCTGCACATGTCCTTGAGCTTATTGATTTTGTCTTCAGCTGTTGTTACTCTCCTTTTAAGGTCACCCATTAAGTTTTTCAGTTAATCTACCAAATTTTTAATTAATGTCATTTCTCTATGTAATTTTCTTATTTCTGCTCTCATTTTTCCCCCAATATTTTATTGGATGTCTGTTCCACTGCTTCTTTCATATCCTCCTGTATTTTATTGGATGTCTGTTCCACTGTTTCTTTGAGCTCATTAAGCATCTTTGCTGTTTTGTCTCTGAGTTCTTTATCAGAGAGATTATGTATGTGGGCATTCCTTGTTGAGGCTTCGGGGCTCCTATCTTCATCCACCCCTTGTGGTGGGTTTCTGAGCTATTTCTCCATGATGCCTATGGTACTCTGAAGGCAGTTTATTCTAATGCACTATCAGAGTCTCCACCTCACTGCCTGGGAGGGATCTATGGGAACTTGGTGGGTCATGGTCTCTTCTTTCTTCTTTCCCTGAATAGGATATGGTAGGGGAAATTAACTGGTCGCTGGCCCACTCCAGCAAAACTATGCCCACCTGTGGGAGTAGCCAGGCATTAGGGCCTTGCAGGTGCCATTATGGTAGATTCTGTGTCTCAGACTGCCTCTAGCTTGCTGGTTCCCAGAAAATATCTCCTGTTATACCACCAGCTTTTGTCTTTCTCTAGTTGCGTGTGCTCCATGCTGTGATATGTATAATTCTTAAAGATAATCTTTTAATGCTTGCTTGGATTTTAAAATTCAAGTTGACATATAGATTTATTCTACTGTTGGTAGAATTTTATGTTTACCCATCAGTAATTTCATTTGTAATTACATCTTTTCCCATAGAGCATTGCTTTTGGGGCACAGTTACTTGCTTATTTTAGTGTATTTTATCTTCATAAAAATTGAGGGAAAATTAAAACCAAATATGGTGGAAAAGTGTAGAATTAAGATGGAAGCTATGTGCATGCCAGAACCTACATACAAATTGTTCACCTCCCTTGGGCACTCAATTAGTCATTTTACTGGTTGCAGAGAACAAAATGAGAGTGGTCGATCTGTTAATAAAAACAAAATAAAAACAGCACAATTCTAGGGACCACAATTCCACTACATTATATAATCATATAATTGGCTTTTAATTACTTATATACTTATTTTCAAGGTGGATTGGGCAAAAAAATTAAACATTGCCTATAAGTTTAAAATGGTAATTTTTGAACATTTAACATTTGTAGTTAAAATTTAACTGTCCGCCAGTAGATGGCTCTCTGTTACCATCAGTATAAAGTCTAGTAGCGCAACTAATTGATAGCAGAATTTTTTGCTTTTACATATTGCTTCTAACCCCTCTTCTGTTTTCCAGGCACTGTGACAATCAGACAATTAAAGGCTGTTCCTTATAGTCTTAGATGTTTGATTTTAGATTTCCTGGAAGACTGAGGGATATAGCATGTCGGGATTTTTGAAATTCAGTTTGGAAGCCCAAACAATGTCTTTAGATATCCTTTTCCATTCTGTATTACTGATCCTATTTGATATTCATAACTTTTATTGGTAAATTTAATCAGAAATTTCCAGGAAAAATAGGATTGATTTAACATAAAAAATGTTTTATTACAATAGGTTTAAAAAATGGTATAATGAGAATTTTCTTTTTAAATTAAATCGCTGTGAATTACAAAGTTACAAAGGCATTTGTGATAAAGCTTCAGGCGTAAGTTGTTTCAACACCAATCTTTCACCAGTGCCCATTACCCTCCACGAATATCCCCAGGTACCCTCTATCTCCCAGTTTGCTTCTATGCTAAACACTTTTCTCCTTCCCCATTGTCTTAATGTTCCCTTCCCTAATTTATCCCTTCCCATGCCCACCCCAACCCCAGTGCCAAGCTTCCTATGAAGGCCAATTCTTCTGCTCTTCTTTTCTGTTGTCATTGGGCATTTGATATTGTCCCACGATGTTTCTTTATATCCCACATATAAGAGAGCTTATTCTGAATGTGATCCTTTCCCTCTAACTGATTTCACTGAGCATGATACTCTCTGGATTCCTCTATGTTGCAGCAAATTGCATGACTTTATCTTTTCTTAAGATTGAGTAGTATTCCACTGAGAATTTTCTTGATAAGGAAAAATCCAAGATGTTTTCCTTATTTGAGTTCCTAGTTGTCCTAGAGTAATAATTACTGTTTCTTATTCAGTTTAGCCAGAAGTTATTTAGAGAATTTCCTTTGCAAAAGATACAGTATTGCATTGTTTGTTTTTGGAGTAACAGCTTCCAGATGTCACTTGTCTATCTTGTTGACTTCCAGGTTGGTAGATTAGTTCGTGGCACATATACCAGTAAATATTTGTTGGGTTGGACACACAAAAATAATGGGACAGAATATTGGACTTAAATTAGCAATCAAGTGAAAATAAAGCTCCATATATATTATCCTTTGAAGAAGCAGAATTTGTGTTAAAGTTTGAAAAAAATCCTGAAAGGAAACAAAAAAAATTCTATCCCTGTTTTGTGTCTTTTCCCAGAGTTATCCGGATTTAGAAATCTTTATGGGCAGTCTAATTACTAGTCTTGAGGAGTTTTTCTTTGAATTGCTGGTGAATTGTTCCTTTTTTGCTGTTCTTTTGTCAGACCTCCATCACCTTTTTCATACTCCTGTAACCTTTTGCCTAAATCACACTAATCTTTGGCCTTCCTTTGTGACTGCTGCCTTTCCTCAGTATATTCCAGTTTGCATATTATTGCGATTCTTTATAAGGAATTTATGTCAAAGGATATATTTCTATTTAA
The DNA here is from genome assembly GCF_027595985.1 of Sorex araneus. Lineage (NCBI taxonomy): Eukaryota > Metazoa > Chordata > Mammalia > Eulipotyphla > Soricidae > Sorex > Sorex araneus. Next base: position 183,510,725 of record NC_073304.1, read on the forward strand.
GTTTGAGCCTCTGTGCATCTTTACAATCACAGAAAGAAACTACCAAAAATTTTGGAAAACAATTGCCTTTTCAATTTACAGTAGCATTTTCACATCTTTTGAAAGTCTTATTATAAAGCCTTGTATACTCAGTTCCATTCACTGACACCTTTAGAATACCTTCTTTACTCATAATTGCAGATTTCTGTGTTTTCTTATATCTTTTGTCCACTAATATTTTTCAGGTAAAGCAAATATTTTATATAATCACTTTGACATCTTTTGAAATACTAAGTAAAGCTAAATAAAGCTATAAGAATATAAGAATGAACTCTAACAAACTTATGAACTCTAACAAACTCTAACAAATCAGTGAATTCTAACAAATTTTGTATGACATAGAAAAACATGGATTATTTTCCCCACTCAGTATTGTCATATTTTTAATAATATACTTCAGATGCTTTGGGGGATGAAAATGAAGCGATTTTGTATCTTCAGAAGTGACTGGAATCTTTTGGTAAAACCTTACTAATGATCTTTTGGTAAAACCTTACATATAATTGCTAACTTGAAAGAATATGGGTGAAAGTCATGGGAAAAAGTCATTTTAAATCTCTCAGAGTTAATATTTCTTCAACTTTAAAAAAATTTTAAATTTATTTTTATTTAACTTTTTTTATTTTAATGAATCACCATGAGATACAGTTACAGACTTACAAACTTTCATGATTGCATTCCAATCAAACAGTGTTTGAGTACCCATCCCTTTACCAGTGCCCACTCTCCATCACCGTTGTTCCCAGTATGATTCCCTCTAACCCCACCCCTTCCCACTTGTTGCCTCTATGGTGGCACATTCCCTCTTTTTCTTTCTGTCCTTTTGGTGTTGTGGTTTGCAATATAGGTACCAAGCAGCCATCATATTTGGTCTATAGTCTACTTTCAGCACGCATCTATTATCTTGAGTGATTACTCCAACCACCATTTAGTTAGTGCTCCCTTCTCCATCCCAGCTATCTTTTACCCCAGTGCATGACATCAGTTTCCAAGGGGGTCTCAGGTGGGAAGGGGGCTTTCAGGGTCCCAGGGTCCAATTTCGGGGCACACCGACCTGGAGGCTATACCCTTTCTTCAACTTTTCAAAAGAGAAATGTTCCTTCATTCGTCATTCTAGAAGCATGATTAAACCATTGGCTGTTTTAATGATAGAGTTGGGTTTCAAGTAATTTTCTATCTTCTTGCACAAAATCTGTCTTTGGTGTTAAAATCTGTAGGTGAGTAGCAGTAATTAAGGTTTTTCTTGTTAAATCTTTGGAGATAGAAATGTTAATCTCCCTCATTTCCTATCTCTTGCTTTAAAAAGATCATTGCTATTTCTTTTGTTATTTTTATAAACATTTATTGACCCTATTCTCTAGTTTATTCCAAGGCACTTTTTTCATGGAACCAAGTGTATAGACATGACTGTTATGTGGTCTCTTCCCTTTTAGAGCTCATAATTTTGGAAGGGAGACATATGAGTAAATAGCTAACTACAATTCTCCTTGATAAATGTCACATTAGGGATTTGGAACAAATCGCCATGAGAGTACCATGGAGTGATTAATTCAAAAGAAGGGGGTAGGTAAGGGGATCAGGAAAGACTAAACAGCAGAAGTGACATTTGAGTTAAGCCTTAGGGGATGAATAGAATTTTGCCAGGTGGACAAACGTTTGGGGGTGGGAGTTTCCAGACTCATACAAAAACATGAGTGTGAAAGTAATGCATTTTTTAAAATGGAAAGTTAATGCTTTTGTCTGAAAAGTGTTGAACAGTCTGTGGTGAAAGAGAGTAGAGTGTGAAAGTGAGTGGAGATGGAGATGATGTTGCAGAGAACACTGGGGCCATATTGTAAATCTTAAGCTTCATCCATAGATTCTGTAGCACTGTAGCACTGTTGTCCCATTGTTCATCGTAACATCTCCATTGTGATACTTGTTGTTACTGTTTTTGGCATATAGAATATACCACAGGTAGCTTGCTAGGCTCTGCCGTATTGCTGTAGTGGTTTATTGATTTTAGGATCTTTTTTCACGTACTTTTAGGATCTATATATATTATCTTGTCACCAACAAATACTGATAAAACTTTACTTCTTTGTTTCCATACTGGATCCCTTTGATTTCTGTTTCTTGTATGAGTGCTGCTGCTAGGTCATCTAATAAATTATTTAATGTAAATAGAAACAGTGGATATCCTTGCCTTCTGCCTGATTTTAGTGGAAATGCTTTCAGTTTTTCATCATTAAAAATGAAACTAGTTGTGGATATGTTACAGATGGTTGTTACTGTATTAAGGTTACTTTCACCCCTATTTTATTGAGGATTTTTAAATCATTAATGAATGTTGGATCTTGTTAGAACTTCTCTCTGCATCAATTGACATGATCATATAATTTTTATCTTTTTATTTGTTATGTGTTTTTTTTTTTCTTTTTGCATCACACCTGGCGATGCACAAGGGTTAACTCCTGGCTCTGCACTCAGGTGTAACTCCTGGTGGTGCTCGGGGGACCATGTGGGATGCTGGAAATCGAACCTGGGTCAGCTGCATGCCAGGCAAACGCCATACTCGCTGTGCTATTGCTCCAGCCCAATTTTTATATGTTGAAAAGTTCTTGCATCTTTGCAAATGAATCCCACTTTTTTGTAGTGTGTAATTTTTTGATGTGTTGGATTTGGTTTGCTAAGATTTTGTTTCTGTGTATGACAAACTTCTATTTTCAGTATATCATAGTATGAGAAGATAGTTGATACAGTTTATGTCCTCTTAATTTTATGGAGGTATGTTACATGGCCCAGCATGTGATCTGTCTTGGAGAATATCCCAGATGCTGGAGAAGAATGTATATTCAATTATGGGTGATGAAGAGCCCTGTGTATATCTACTAACCCCCTCTCTTCCATGTCTACCTTCAAAGCAGTATTTCCTTGCTGAGATTGAGTTTTGTTGATCTATCAAGGGGTCACAAAGCTGTGTTGAAGTCTCTACTATTGTGTTGCTACCAGTGTCCTTGAAGTCTATTAACCTATTGTTTTAAGTATTTTGCTCATCCTTGTGTGCTGAAAGTAGATAATGGACCAAACATGATGACCTTTCAGTGTCTGTATTGCAAGCCATAATGCCCAAAAGTAGAGAGAGAGTATGGGGAATATTGTCTGCTATGGAGGCAGGGGGAAAGTAGGTAAGGGGGGTATACCGGGGATATTGGTGGTGGGGAATGTGCACTGATGGAGGGATGGGTGTTTGATCATTGTGTGATTGTAACTCAAACATGAAAGCTTGTAACTATCTCACGGTGATTCAATAAAATAAAAAAAAAATAGCTAAAAAAAAAGTATTTTGCTCATCCCTTATTGGGTGCATAGATGTTTTAGAGTGTAATTTCTTCTTGGTTAATAATCCCTTGATTATTATTATTATTATTATTATTATTATTATTATTTTGCTTTTTGGGTCACACCCGGCAATGCTCAGGGGTCATTCCTGGCTCTGCACTCAGGAATCACCCCTGGCGGTGCTCAGGGGGCCATATGGGATGCTGGGAATCGAACCCGGGTCGGCCATGTGCAAGGCAAAGGCCCTACCCGCTTTGCTATTGCTCCAGCCCCAATAATCCCTTGATTATTGATAAGTGACTTTTGCTCTTTCTAATTATTTTCTGTCTGAAATCTATGTCATTGGATTCTAGTATGGCCACCCTGACTTTTCTGAAGGAGTTGTTTACTTGAAAAATTGTTCAGCCTTTGACTTTGAGTCTATGTTTGCTCTGACTATTTAGATGTGTTTTTTGTAGGCAGCAAAATGTTGATTTCAATTTTTAAATCTGTTTTGCCTCCCTGTGTCTCTTAATTGATATATTTAGGTGATTGACATTGAGAGAGATTATTGTCATAGGATATTTTGCCATTTTTCTTTAGTAGTTTGTTGAGTTTGTGGGATTTGTCTTGCTTATGGTTGCTCCATCAGTTCTTCTTTCAAGATTGGTTTTGAGTCTTTTGAAATTCCTGAGCTATTGTTTATCCAGGAAGTTGCGTATCATTACTCAGATATGAATGAGTATAGCTAGATAAAGTATTCTTGGTGAGGCCTTCATTTCATTTCTTTTTTTAACTGTATCCCACCATCAACATCTGGCCCTTGAGGGTTTCATTCCGTAGATCTGCTGTAAATCTAAGGGATGCCCCTTTGTATGTAATTTCCTTCTTTGATCTTGTTGCTTTCAGTTTTTTATTTTTATCTGTGGTTTTCATCATTCTGATTCGGATATATCTTGGAGTGTTTATACTAGGGTCTTTTTTAGCTGGTACCTTTCAGCCTTCTTTTATCTGGTTGCCTGATTTCTCCAGTTCTGAGAACTTTCCAGCAATGATGTCTTTGACTGTTACTCCCTCATTGGGGTTGCCTTCATGTCTCTCTGGAACTTTGATGATTCTTATGTTGCTTCTCTTGAATTCATCCCATAATTCTCTGCTCTGGCCTTTAGTGATTTTGAGGACTTGCTCCATATTTTGCAAATCCCTGGAGATTTTTGCATCTCATCTTCAAGCTCTCAAATTCTGTCTTTAGCTGCTGTTACTTTTGAGGATATCCATTGAGTTTTTCATTTCATCTACTTAATTTTTTATTACTGACACTTCTGCTTGTGGTTTTCTTATTTCTTCTCTCATATCCTATTTTATTTTATTGGATACCCTTTCCACTTTAAATTTTTTTTTTTTGGGTCACACTCGGAATTGCACAGGGGTTACTCCTGGCTCTGCACCCAGGAATTACTCCTGGCGGTGCTCAGGGGACCATATGGGATTCTGGGAATCAAACCCGGGTCGGCTGCATGCAAGGCAAACGCCCTACCCGCTGTGCTATTGCTCCAGCCCCCAAATTTTTATTTTATTATATTGAATCACTGTGAAACAAAATACAAAGCTTTCAGGTATGTCTCAGTCATATAATGATTGAAACCCCATCCCTTCACCTGTGCACATGTTCCACCACCAAGGACCCCAATATAGCCCCCTTCCACCCAGCCCCCACCTAAGTAGTTAATGATCTTCATTTTATTCTTTGTACTTTGAATACATTCAATATTTCAATAGAGAACTCACAATTATTGTTTGGAATTTCCCCCCAACAATCAGGCCTGCTGAAAAGAATTTCTTTTCATTGCTGAGAGTAAAGATTCTATGAGCTCAAGATTCTATGAAGGTTTTGGATTTCTGATATTTTAGTTCAGTTCACAGTCTAGATGCATTTCTGTAAGAAGCCGCTCTGGGTGCCAAAATGGGTTAGATGACCTCTTGGATCATAGTCTTTAAGAGCAGAGGGTCTGTTTTGCGAGCAGCAGCTCCGGTTCTTATCTAGGCCAAGGGCATGCCAGTACCGCCCTCTTCCCATGATCGCCTATGGTCCACAACATTGCAAAGTTCCTATGTCTGGGTGGAAGTCTTAGGGGTTGGCTCTCACCATGTGGATGATGCCGCCGCCGCCAGGGTGGAGAGGGAAAATCCTCCCCGGGTGGGATGTACAGCTCACAGTCTAGATGCATTGCTGTAAGAAGCCGCTTTGGGTGCCAAAATGGGTTAGAAGACCCCTTGGATCATAGTCTTTAGGAGCAGAGGGTCCCCCTTTCCACTTTTCTATGAGCTCATTAAACATTCTCACCATTTAGTCTTTGAATTCTTTATCAGAAAGGCCATGTATGTGGCATTTCTTGTTGAGGCTTCAGGGCTCCTATCTTCATCCACTCTTTGTGGGATTCTTCTCCTTTTTTCCAGTTTGCCTGTGGTAGTTGGAAGAGTTATTTTCTGGTAGACTATCAGCATCACCCCCCAACCACCTCCCTCACTCCATGGAGAACTCTGAGCAGCTCAGTGGGTAGTGGTTTCTTCTTTCGCATCAAGGATATTCCCTTCCAATTTGGTGTTCCTATGTAATTGTGTGGTGCCGCTTGCACCGACTCAGGGAATGTGTTCTATGGCTTGAATTTACTCTTACTTTTTGATAGTGATTGTTTTGTTTCTTGCACTCATCATTACTTTTGTGGATTTTGATGGGATGTTGATTGAAGTAGGGGCTAGTGGAGTTTGGCTTAATCTGGTTGGGGTAGCAGGTTGCCCTGGTGAGAGTTCAGTATAAGAGGCCAAGTTGTGAATCTTATGTGATATGTAGTGGGGTATTAACCAGGCTATCTGTTGGGAAAACCACACCCACCACTGGTCTGACCTATGGGTGGAGCCAAGCATCAGTGGCATTCAGCATTGGTCACAGAATGTGTGTTCTGAACCTGAGGTTGGTTTTCTCACTTCAGGGAGGCAGGAAAATGCTTTCCAAGCATTTGTGTGCTGCTGGGCACTCATTCAAGAAAAGTTTCTTCCTGTGTGGAGAGAATAACCTCACTAGTCACCTGTGAATTTTACTGACTTAATGGCCTCTCTTCCACTATTTAGTCATGCATATGTGGAGCAGTGGGTGAATTGACTTGCTAACTGCTGTGGGATGTGGACCCTACTATTTATTTTCTATTGAACTATATTGGAGCAAGATAAGAATAATTTTCTAGTGCTTAGGACTTACCTAGATCTGAATTTAGTCCTTATATATCTTTCCTATACATTTTTTTATTAATTTGGATTGATATTAATATTAAATTTTTCCCATGTTATACTTGATTCTGTAATTGGTGCTAATATATATGTATGTATGTAATATTCATATACATTATACATCTATCTAATTAAAGGCTCAGGTCTACTTTTCTGGTTTTGGACATTGCTAAAGCGATGTTCTAATCTTTTTAGCCTTTTAATAATTTTTCAATGTATACCTGGGTCTGGAGCGATAGCACAGTGGATAGGGCGTTTGTCTTGTATGCAGCCAACCTGGGTTCGATTCCTCTGTCCCTCTTGGAGAGCCTGGCAAGCTATGAGAGTATCTCGCCTGCTCAGCAGAGCCTGGCAAGCTACTTGTGACATATTTGATATGCCAAAAACAGTAACAACAAGTCTCACAATGGAGATGTTACTGGTGCCTGTTCGAGCAAATCGATGAGCAACGGGATGACAGTGATACAATGATACCTTAGGTGTGGTTATATCTCTCATTAAGACACAGTAACTATAGAAAACTACTGTATCATTAACTTATGTGAAAAATACTAATTTGAATGGATGCTCAGAGCTGGTGATAGATGCCCATTTGATGTTACTTTATGTAATTTTGAACCATTCTATCATTTACAGTAAATTCTTTTGCTAGTTACTGTGCACTGTACCCCATAGCACATACAATGATCAAGAACTGACAGTTGCAAGATGTCATAAGAATTGAGGGTATGTCTTAATTGTAAATTTCCTTCTTTACTTTTATCATTGCTTTCTTTTTATTTATTTATTTTTATTGAATCCCCGTGAGATACAGTTATAAAGCTTTCATGATTAAGATTCAGTCATACAATGATCAAATACCCATCCCTCCACCAGTGCGCATTTTCAACACCAATGTCCCTAGTACCCCTCCCGCCACCCCCACCCCATCCTACCCCTTCCCTCTGTGGCAGGCACCTTCCTTCTTACTCTCTATTTTGGGGCATTATGGTTTGCAAAACAGATACTGAGAGGCCATCATGTTTCTTCCTTAGTCTACTTTTAGTACCATCTTCCATCCTGAGTAATCCCCTCCAGCCATCATTGACTTAGTAGTCCCTTCTCCATCCCAACTGCCTTTTCTCCCCCAGTACATGAGGAAGGCTTCTAAACTTCAGCACAGTTCCCCTGGCCCTTGTCTCTACTGTCCATGGCTGTTAGTCTCATATTACGTTATTTTACATTCCACAAATGAGTGCAGTCATTCTATGTCTGTCCCTCTCTTTCTGACTCATTTCACTTAGCATAATACTCTCCATGTCCATCCACTTATCAGCAAATTTTATGACTTTTTTTTTCTAACATGCTGCATAATATTCCATTGTGTAGACATACCAAAGTTTCTTTAACTAGTCCTCTGTTCTCAGGCCCTCAGGTTGTTTCCAGATTCTGGCTATTATGAACAGTGCGGCAATAAACATACAAGTCATTGCTTTCTTCTTTCTCCTTCAAAATTGTTAGAAATTAAATTCTAGATAATAAATTCAAACTCTTGACATCTTAGGTATTTGAAACTGACAAAGTAGTAAAGAAATGTATCTACTATTTAATCATATAGAGGCAAGTCATACTTCTGTTTGGCATATTAATACTTCTAAGTACAGTGATCACTTTAAAATTTTTGCCTAAAGAATTAAAACTTTTCATCCAGTTTGTTCCTGTTTGCTTTTTTCACTCATATCGTCTTCTTCTATAGGTTTTATTGTTTCACTAAATTAGAAGTGAAATTAATATAGTCTTTTGGGATATATTCTTTTAGTAAGAAATACCTCACTGCCTTCTGTCATGTATCACAGTAACTGGCAAACTGATAAAACAATTTATTGAATGATTGTTTTCTTCAGGCATTGTATTAAGCACTTTGAACACAATTTGTATGTTCTCCCCCTCATTCAACTCCCACAGATAGATGCAACATTTCTATTGAGAATTTATGCTTCTAAGAGCAGAAACAGACTTGTTTTCTCTATATTACTTTCCCCCTCCTCCAGTACCACATAGTTATTATTAGAAAATAGTTTTTAACACATGGATTATATTATTTAATCCTTAGCAACCCCTGTGGTAGATATAACTCTCAGATATTATTGGTGCATGGTGGAGCCAGGACTAAAGCTTATGTTTACAGCTCTTCCTTCATTCTCTGTTTCGAGAGTTGTGTATAGTTTAATCAGGAGTAAATGTCAGGACTCGGGAGATAGCACAGGTGTAAAGGTTGCAAGCATTAGTTCTACATATCCCTGTTTTGATCCATGGCATTATATGCTCCCCAACCCTTGGCCTCACCAGGTATTAACCACAACTACCTGAGTCTTGTTCTGGTGGCCCCTGAATACTCCCAGGGGGACCCTTGTGGTCTACACTGCAGGGCCTGAGCAGCATTGAGCCATCATTGCTATACGCGGCCTTTGTGACCTGAGTCACTCTTAGATAGACCCTGCATTCAAAATATAAAGAAAGACAAGTTTACAGTTCCTGCATTCTACTTAACACTTATCTATATAAGAGATCAAACCATAAGATAGCAGTGATTTCTAACCAAGGGCTAGAAAAACAAATAATAGAAGTGTGAGAGAATATGTATCAACAGCCTGGGCTGTGCCTGCACATAAGTATTAACTGTTATTATTGCAGGTAATACTATGTGTCACATCATCATTTTTATCATATTATATGAGTTATATAAAGAATATGTGGTAGTGAATGCCTCTATCTGGGTTGTGATAGTTTTATGAGCAAAATAGTTCTTTTGGCAAGGATGGAATGTAGACAGGTTGGGGCAGGGAAAGGAGACACTTGTTCTAAGACTTCTATAAAAATGGGTCCTAACGTCAAAAATGTGTTATCTGTTCCTCAGACTGTAATATTTCTGAATTAATACATTTTAGTATTGACAAGTGAGTTATTAGGAGAAATAAAAGTTGGTACTGATATCTCAAAATTTATCTATTATGCTATAAATTCTACAAGCATATTTATAAAATTGGATTCGAAACACTGAATGTTTCTGTGAGCAACTGGTGCTTTCCATTAAAACTTTATATGATCATTTTGTGTGTGTGCTATATAATGTTATATCTTCTTTTTCACCTAAATTTTATTAAAGCACCATGATTTACAAAGTTAATCTATTGTATTTTAGACATACCGTGTTCCATCACCATTCCTGCCACCAGTGTCAATTTCCTTCCACCAGCGTTCTCAGGTTCCCTCTCCTACCCTGCCATTCCAGCCTGCCATTTTGACAGGCACCTTTTACAGTTTCGTTATTAAAGTTCAGGTTTTCCCCCAAACCCGTGTACTTCTGAAAGCCCCAGCAGGCATGCTCACCTTCCTCCCACAACCGCTACTATATTGACTCACACTGGCCCTGCTTTACTTATGTCCTACTAACTCTCCCAAGAGATGCACTTCAGGCATCAAAAATTTATGGAATCACCAGTCCCCACAGCTGAAAACTTTAGGGTTCCCTCCGAGGGGGGGCAGGCTGAATATCCCCCCAGCCAGAACTCCAGCAGCTGCAGTCACACCCCACCAATGCAGCTATGCCAAGGGTTTGATTCTACTGCTTCACAAATATTTTCTGCAGAGTAGCCAATCTGTGAATAATTTTAGGTGTCTGGTACTCAGGCTTAGAACTGTGGTGCTTTTCAGATTTTGGGTGGGTAGCTTCCCCCCAACCTCCCATACTTCTGGAAGCCCTAGCAGTCAGGCCCATCACTGCCATGTTGACTCACACATAGGTCCAGCTCTACTGACCCCTGATTAAATCTTTCAGGAGGTGCACACCAAGCAGCACCACCTAAAACAACAGACAACTACAACTTAATATATTCTTGGCAAGGACCTAACCCTGCAACCAGATACAACAATTTTTACAAAAATTGATTTTTTATACATACTGCTTTTAATAGCAGAGCTGTGTTACATAATCAGTTTTAGTTGTAGAATTGTATCAAAAGTTGTGAAGTTTTCTTTATTAAAATAAAATTTAAAAAACCAAGGCAAGTCTATTGTATTAGTAGCCAACCTAGTAAACCAAAATTAAGTCAAAGTTTCTACACATAAGTCCAACTAAAAGGATACACAAAAAATTGACAAGACAGTCCCAAATGAGCCAATAGATTCTGCTGTAACAAATAAAATTCTTTGCTTTCCTTCAGCATCTTTTTAATGAAAATCTTCCTCCAGCCTTTTATTATAAGATGTCCCTTAACCACTTCTGGTTAGTGATAGATTAGGCATTGCCAGATTTGAATGGATATTTGTTCAAATAAGCTCAGTAGTTAAAAATGAAAAAATCTGGATCCCTTTATTTCACTGTTGTTGACTCTGTGGTTTGGATATTTATCTCTATCATTCCTTACTGCCACCGATGTACCCGTATCGCCTTGACACCTTGACCTGTTGAATTCTATCTCTTTGCTTCTTCCCCTTCACTCTATTTATTTTCTTATTCTCCTTGTACTCTGGGGCCAAGGATGATGATCCCCTTTTAAACTATTGCATAGTTACAGTTATTCTACATGCTACATATAAGTAATATTATCCTTCTTCTGGCTTCCTCCATTTAACATGATATGTTCCAGTTCCATCCATGTTGTAGCAAATTGTGTGATTCATCTTTCCTTACAGCTACATAGTATTCTATATATTCCACATCTCCATGGTGCATTAATCTGTTGTGGGATGTCTAGGTTGATTCCAAATCTTAGCTGTTTTATTGAATGCTGCAATGAATAATGGTGTGCACATGCCCTTTTGAATGAAGGTTTTTATGTGCAGGGTGTACATATCCACGTGGTATGGCTGGGTCTTATGGTAACTCAATTTTGAGCTCATTGTAAATCTTCCTTGCTGCTTTCCATAGTGGTTGAACCAGATAACATCCCCACCAACACAGATTGTTCCCAGTTATGCCAAAACCGGTAACAACAAGTCTCACAATGGAGATGTTACTGGTGCCCGCTCGAGCAAATCGATGAACAATGGGGCAACAGTGCTACAGTGCTACAATGCCATTCTCACTGGTGTGAGATCATATCTCATTGTTTTCTGATTTGGATTTTCATAATAAGTGTTGATGAGTGTTTTTCATGTGCCTTTTATTCCCCTAGTGAATTAGACAAAGCTTGTCTATCTTCTTTATTCTTTTGATGAACCAGTTTCTGGTTTCATTGATTTTTAATTTTTTAATTTTTAATTTTTTTATCACCTCTTAATCACTATATCATTGAGTTCTGTTCTGGATTTCATGATTTCTTTCATTCTGCCTGTCTTTGGATTCATTTGTTATTGGTTCTCCAGATATTTCATTTTATTTTATTTTTTAATTTATTTTTTTCAGTTTTGTTCATTTATTTTTATATTTATTTAATAAAGTTGTTCATGATGATTTGTTATATTCAGTATTCTAACACCAATCCCACCACCATAGCAACTTCTCACAACGATTATTTCCAATTTTCCCACCACCCCTCAAGCCTGCCCCTATAGCAGACCCTAAATAATTTTTTATATTGCTGTTATAAATAATTCACTAAAAATGATCAAAAAATTTTCCCTTAGAGGAAAGTGTGTGAAGATTGTTGTAGCTCACCATGGAGCCCTTAAGCCCTTGTATAAGAGATTACTAACATGTTGTTACAGGTTGTATGTTTACATATATATTTTTTAAATTTTTATTTAAAAAAATTTTTGATTAGTGAATCACCATCAGGTTACAGTAACAGATTTACACATTTTCGTACTTGTGTTTCCCTCATAAAATGTTCGAGCACCCATCCCTCCACCAGTGTCCATCTCCACCACCAGTGAACCCAGTATCCCTCCCACCCCCCGCTTCTGTGGCAGGACATTCCCTTTTGTTCTCTCTCTCCTTTTGGGTGTTGTGGTCTGTAATAGGGGTATTGAGTGGCCATTGTGTTCAATCTATAGTCTACTTTCAGCACGCATCTCCTCTCCTGAGCAGGTTCTCCAACCACAGTTTACTTGATATTCCCTTCTCTATCTGAACTGCCTTTTCCCCCAGCATGTGAGGCCAGATTCCAAGCCATAGAGCCAACCTCCTGGTACTTATTTCTACTATTCTTGGGTGTTAGTCTCCTACTCTGTTAATTTATATTCCACAGATGAGTGCAATCTTTCTATGTCTGTCTCTCTCTTTCTGACTCATTTCACTTAGCATGATACTTTCCATGTTGATCTACTTATATACAAAATTCATGACTTCATCTTTTCTAACAGCTGCATAGTATTCCATTTTATAGATGTACCAAAGTTTCTTTCACCAGTCATCTGTTCTTGGGTACTTGGGTTTTTTCCAGGTTCTGGCTATTGTAAACAGTGCTGCGATGAACATATAAGTGCAGATGTCGTTTTGACTGTACTTTTTTGCTTCTCCGGGATATATTCCCAGCAGTGGTATTGCTGGGTTAAACGGGAGCTCAATTACTAATTTTTTGAGGAGTGTCCATATTGTTTTCCAGAAGGGCTAAACAAGTCAGCATTCCCACCAACAGTGTAGAAGGGTCCCTTTCTCCCCCCCATCCCCTCCAACAGTGGTTGCTTTTGTTCTTTTGGATGTGTGTTAGTCTCTGTGGTGTGAGGTGGTATCTCATAGTTGTTTTGATCTGCATCTCCCTGATGATTAGTGATGAAGAGCATTTTTTCATGTGCCTTTTGGCCATTCGTACCTCTTCTTTGGGAAAGTTTCTGTTCATTTCTTCGCCCCATTTTCTGATGAGGTTGGATGTTTTCTTCTTGTAGAGTTCAACCAGTGCCTTATATACCCTTGATATCAACCCCTTATCGGATGGGTATTGGGTAAATATCCTTTCCCATTCTGTAGATTGTCTTTGTATTCTGGTCACTGTATCTTTTGCAGTGCAGAAGCTTGCACATTGAAGACAAAGTCGGCGAAACCCTCCACAATATTGAAGCTAAAGATATCTTCAAAGATGACACGCAACTGATCAACCAAATGGAAACAGAGATAAACAAATGGGACTATATTAAAATCTCCAGATATTTTAGATGTACACTTTTGGGTTCTTGATTTTATTTTTCTTCTTTCCTAGTGTAGGCCTGTATTGCTATGTGTTTTCGCCTAAGTATGGTTTTTGATGTGTCCCATAGATTTTGATAACTTGTTTTTTTATTATCATTAGTCTCAAGGAATTTTTAAAAATTTCTTCCCATGTTTTTTCTTGTTGAGTCTTCAAGGTGTTAAATTTTCTCCAAATCTTCTTTTTTATGATTAATTTCTGTCTCTGTGGCATTGTGGTCTGATAGAATGCTTGGTATGATTATATCTTTGTGAATTAATGTAGGTTTGTCTTTTGCTCTAATGTGTGACATACTCTGGAGAATGTTCAGTGTGTGTTAGAGAAAAATGTGTATTTGGATTTTTGAGGATGTAAGGCCCTGTATATATCCATCATTCTCAGCTCTTCTAAATTTTTACTTAGTGCTCTTATATCTTTACTGATATTTTGTCTAGTTGATCTATCCAGTGGTGACAGTGTTGAAGTTCCCTATTACTCTTGTTTTTCCATCCATTTATTTCTTTAGTTTGTGAGCTAAAGCCTTATAAACTTTGCTGATCCAACATTTGGCATTTATGCTAGTACTTCTTGATCTAATGTTCCCTTAATAAGCAGTGTTCATCTCTTTCTTTAAATTGAATTTTGTTTGGTCTTATATATGTATGGCTTTCTCAGCTTTTTTCTCTTTACCATTGGCTTTATGGTTGTTTTTCATCTTTTCACTCTGAGCCTGTGTCCATCCTGTGATTTTAGAGGTGTTTCCTATAAGCACCAAATGGATAGGTGGATTTTGTTTCCTGATCCATCCTGCTACTCTTTGCTATTTGATGGGGGATTTCAGTCCATTTATATTCATAGAAATTCTTGACATAAAGGGTTATATGTCCACTCTTCTGTTTGGGGTTGTTGCTTCTACAAATGACTCTTGGGTTTGTATAAATCGTCTTTCAGTCTTTCTCATTCAGGGCTGGTTTAGTTGTAGCAAATGCTGTCAGCTCTTGCTTGTCTCTCAGTGTTTTTATCTTTCCTTCCCTGCTAAATGACTATTTCCCAGTGGACTCTAGTTTGAAATTTTTTCATTGAGTGATTTGAATATGTTATTCCAGCCCTTTCTCTTCTTTACCATTTCTTGGGGAGAGATCTGTTGTGATTTTTGTTATTTCCCTCATATATTTTAGGTTTCTCTTCTCTCTAGAAGCTTTAAGAAGTCTCTCTTTGGATTTTGCGACTTTGAGTACTATGTTCTTCCATTTGGATCTGTTTTGCTTGGTACCCTTTGAGCCTCTTGAATCCGTATATCCAGCCTCCCTCTACAGAATGGGGAAGTTTTCAAATATAATCCCTCCCACTATTTGTTTTTTCCCTTTCTCCTTTTTCTGGTATTTCTATAATTCAGAGATTGTTCTTCTTTCTGTTATCCATTAAGTACCTTAATTTTCTCCTTTTCTAGAGTTTCTCTTTTCTTTTGCCAGTTCCCTATTAGTGCTGACTTGTATTTTTGTTTTCAGGTTTGTCCATCTGGTTCTGTTTGCAGTTCTACTATGGTTTGCTGTTGTGTTCTTTATTTCCTTCATTTCATTTTGTATGGAATCCATCATCCTTTGAATCAGTTCTTCTTTGACTTGGTCTAAGTTTTCATCTAGTGATTGCTTAATTTCACTGGCCAGTGCTTGCTTAATCTCTATTATAATGCAGTGAGTGTTAATTTCAGGTCTCATTATCCAGCTCAAGAGTTTTAATGGGCTTGAGAATTTGCCTGGGTTTCTATCTCTGTCTGACAAAGCACTTGGGTTTCTTATTTTCCCCATTGTTCTTTATGTATATTTATTGTGTATCTGTTCTTTATGTTTACATATGTTTATTCTGGAGGTTCAGATTTCCAGTTATTTAAGAACTGATCTGTTTAGTTGTTACTGATAATATATGTGGTTTTCAAATGATTTCTTTTACTTTGTTTGCTTATAACAAGGGGTCTTCAACTAGTCATTCTTTTTAGTTAACTGATACTTATGAGTAAGGTGAGTGAAGTATGATTGTTGCGTATCACCGGCTTCAAAATAATTTCAAAAAAAAAAAGAGCTTTTTCATAATAATCACACTGGATCCACTAGCGACCATGTGGTTTTGGGTTTGAAGCATGACTTCGTGATCTACAGATTGGGATTGATAAGGTAGAGTCCCTCAAACCCACTTCCATTTTGTGTGTTTTTGAAATGTAAGATTCTTCCTCATTTATGTTTGACATAAATGCATTCTAGAGGATTAGTAAAAAAGAATTTGATGTGCTGTCACGGTCTTTTAAAAGTCTTCAATTCTTTTAGGGAATAGACTTCTACAGTATTCATCCTGAAATCTCTTCCACCACTGTATACAGTTGCTAGCATCAACTAAAGGTGAAGTTTGTTGTGGTTGAATTAAATGTATTAAAAGAATGCATGAGTGACCATCTTTGTGCTTCTGAGAGTAATTTTTAACAGAATATATTTTGAATAATGTAACATGTTTAATGTTGTTTGTAGGTCCAGCCTGATGACTGGAGGGGCCAAACGAGAATTACCTAACCCTTGGCTCTTCGAGGAGCCAGAGGAGACAAGAGGCTTGAGTTTTGATGAAATTCGGCAACAGCAGCAGAGAATTATTCAAGGTAGTGGATACTCAAATAGAGTGGGTTCAAATGCCTTCTCAGATTTTTACTGTGGGCCCGACTATCCTTATATTAATTGGACACTGGAAGTAAAACAGTTGGCCTTCAGAAACTATTTTTAATTTTGTGCTTCCGGATTTCTTAGACAGACAAATGCTATCATTCACCTGATAGCTCTTGGAACAATCAGTTCTCTATGAGGAGACATCATCTTCTCCATCATTTGGTGTCTGTTTTCCAGATTGGTGATTCTAATAGGTTTGTAATGGTAAATCTTTGATCTGAATTACCCTGATGACATACAATGTGTAGATTCTTATCATATGCTTATTTGTCATCTGTTAATATTAATTGGTGAGATGTGTGCTAACAGATTTGACCCATCGAGAGTTTAATTGAATAACGGATCTTTATCAGGTGTATCTTTTGTGGGCCGGAAAGATTCTACAGTGTGTAGGATGTTTGTCTTGTGCTCTGCTGACCTGAATTCCATCCCTTGCACCCCAGTGGACCCATGAGTGCAGAGCCAGGAGTAAACCCTGAGCACTGCCAGGTACCGCCCAAAAAGAAAAAAACAAGCAAAAAACCAGATATCTTTTGCTGATTTTATTTTTCTGTCGTATGGCTTGTCTTCATATTTTTCTGACAATGTCTGTCTCAGCAGACATTATAATTGTAATGAATTTTAACCTGTCAGTTCTTGTCTTTCATTGGTTATGTCTTTGGTATTATATTTAAAAAAAAAAAAGTTATCACCAGACTTTGTTTTGTGTTATACATGTAAGCATCCTAGAATTTTCCACACAATTCTAATTGTATCATATCAAATCATTAGTTCTTCTGGAATATGTAGAGAGAGGAAAGGAGGATAACAGATCAATAACTTTACAGTCAGGTAAATACAGGAAGGTTGTTGTTAACTGATGCAGAGATTCTGAAGCAAGAACTCAGTGCTGGGTCAGAAAACCTGAACTATAATAGGATTTTTTACTGGAAACTCTGTGTAGACAACTCTGAGATTTTGAAAAATATCTCCAGAAGAGCCAATAGTAGAGAGGTATCCACTAGTTAAGTTTATCACCAGAAGATTGTCCTTGTTCTCCTGTAAATGTTAAGTGTAATTAACTAAGGCTCGCCGAGGGGCGTGCGCACTCGCGGGCTCTCTGGGTGGCTCTGTCTCACCGCCTGCGTTCGGTACCCCGGAACCGCTATGTGTGCTGTCAGTTGAGGGCAGGCAACGGAAGGAAGAAGGCCAAACTGTTTGCTCGATCAGTTTATTTCATTCTCTCTCCCTGCTTCTCTCCCGGCTCTCGGTCTCTCTCTGGATCTGTGGATCTGGGCCCCGTGGATCTGGCCCCCCAACTCACTCTTACAGCCTAGTTAAATCTCCCCAGCACGAGGGGGTTGGGGGTCTACACCTAGGTGTGGTCACAATCAATAGGGTAAGGTTCCTTTCCCTTAGGGGATGCTTCTCCAAGGACTTAATTCTCTTTCAGCAGGAGGATCCACCCAAGGGCGGAGTCCCATGAGTGTGTTTCTCTTCTCCTCAGCCAGCAAACATATAAGAATTCATAATATTAATCATTTTGTATGGACACAATAAGAGATGCATTAAAGCTTATAGAATTGCTCTCCTGGGGCCATCTCAATCTCAGACTACAGTGCTCAGGCCAAATCAGTCTTTCCTATCCCTAGCAGGGTCCTAGTCTCATCATTACTTTTGGATCATGACAGCATTTGTCTATGATCAAGCTCTTAACTTATAGTTAAGAATTAGGCACTTTGGCCAGGCCCATCTCGATGCCAGGATAGCACATAACTCACCGCTTGCCCTGGATCCTTCCTGTCCCTCGTCGGGACCCTGCTTTTGGGGTGCTAAAAAATGAGGGTAACTGAGGCTTAAGTGGAGAAAGCAGATGCCCGGGAGGGAATAATATTCGAGGCCAATTAATTCCCAAGTTATAAAAACATAATATTGTCTTCTTGTGTCTATACAAAAAGGACATTGCTTTAAAGCAAATTATTCAAAAGGCACAAGAAGAGGAGAAAGGCAATATTAACTTATATAATATAAATTCAGTATCCTAGGAAGGTCTGACCGTACAAATTAGCGAGTCAGATTAAGGGAAAGCCTCGGATTAACTGTTTTGGGGAAGAGAGCATAGAGAAGTGATTATAAAAAAAGGGGTGGGAGAGATTCGGGAACACCTTGATGGGTGAGACTGGGGTAAGCCTAAACTCGGGGAAAAACCGGGACAAGCTACTCATGGCAAGTGGGGAGAGGACAAAGTAATGTCATCCTACAGTCAAGTAAATGTCCCTTTAGACTTCTGGCATTAGAAAGGGAAAAGGAACCATTCTGGAATATGTCTGATCATTGTTCTTATTAGTAGCAATCTTCTTATACAAGTTTGCTCTCAGGAGAAATCCCTAAACCAGAACTTAACCCACTTGGGTTTTCTCATAATCTATTGGCCTTATGGAATGATTGTTCAATTCAAATCAACTAACTATTCTGTTTTACTTCAAAAGGAATATGTCTGTGCATGTTGGGTGTAGGTAGGATTGTCAAATGCTAGTGAATTTCTCAATTCAGAGGCATAGGTCTTTTCACTAAAATACTAAAACCTAATCAGAGGACTATAGAATATTCCCTCTTTATATTACTACCATATTTTCCAAAGACTTATTAATGGTAGTTCTATTTTACCCACTAAATTTTGTCTGGTTATCAAGAAAAATTTAAAGGGCAAATCAACCATCAAAAAATTTAACTGAACTCAGATCACCTGCTTCTTCTCATGATGGTTAGATTCCAGACAGAAAGCATGAGACCCTGAGCACTCCGTTCTCACCTACCCCAGATCCCAGTTACTGATCAGGGAGTTGTCCTGTCTGACATAGATCTAATTCTTTGAACCCAGGTGTGTGCTCTTAGGTACTGGGCCTTCACTCACTCGATCTTCTCACCATGGCCAGCTAACAAAAGGAAAGCCTCAAACTCAGAACCCTGAGGGCTGGTTTTCTGAACCCGAACATCGCATGGAAGCGTTAGTGTTCTCAAAAGATTCTTACTGAACACACTTCATATGTTCAGTGGATGCGACAAACATACTTCACTGACCTTATAGAGTCATATATCTCAGTCAACTAAAAGGAGTGATTAGTTCAAAAACCTTTTCTCTTAGTCTAATAGCTCTACATGGTAAGTGAACTAATCTGAATAACAGGGGTATTATTAGCAGTTGTCTGGTATAAACAACAACATATCAGTTCTTGAGGACTGAGCCTCTAAATCCACATGAAACTCAAAGAACAGTGGGGAAACTAAGTAACCCAACTGCTGTTTCAGACAAAGATCAGAACTCAGGCAAATCCTCGAGCTCAATAAACATTTTGAGCCTTGATGATGAAGACCTGAAATCAACACTCACTACATTGCAATAGAAATTAAAGAAGTACTGGCCAGTGAAATTAAGCAATCACTAGATGAGAAATTTGACCAATTCAAAGAAGAACTGATTGAGAGCCTGGCAATTTCCATAAAAAATGAACTAAAGGAATTAAAGAACATAGTTGTAAGCCATAGTAGCAGTATTGCACTTGTAGAGAGCAATAGAGAAGACTTTAAGACAAAATATGAGCCAGCATTGATAGGGGAACTGGCAAAAGAAAGAGAAGTAGAAGAATGGAAGAGAATGGAAGGCACTTAATGGATAACTGCAACTGGCACAGTCTCTGAATTATAGGAATAGCAGGAGGTGCGTAAAATTGAAAAGGGGATGAACAAGTGGTAGGAGGGATTATAACTAAGAACTCCCACTCTCTTTGGAGGGAGGCTGATATACAGATTCAAGAGACCCAAAGAATACCAAGCAAAATAAACCCAAAAAGAAAAATGCCAGGACATACAGTAATCAAAATGACAAAATCCAAAGAGATAGACTTCTTAAAGCTCCTAGAGAGAAGAGAAACCTTAAATATAAATGAAATAATATGAGAATTGCAACAGATCTCTCCTCTGAAATGGTACAGGATAGAAAAGAGTGGAATGACATTTCAAATCATATGCTGAAAAACACTTTCAACCTAGAGTTCACTACCTTTAAAAGCTTCATTTAGACGGGAGGGAGGGGTAAAAACGTTCTCACACAAAAAGAGCTGACAGCAGTTGCTTTAACCAAGCTGGCCACAGGAAATACTGAAAGACCATGTGTATAAACCAAACATCCACTTGTAGAAGCAACAATCCTGAACAGTAAAATGGCAACATAGGGGAAGGTGGGTGGCACCGGCCCTGCCTGCCGCCAAGATGTGATCCCGGAGGCTGCACGTGTGTGCGGCCTCTCCACAGCTGCATGAACGCGACTCTAGACGCCAGCTAAATTTTTCGGCATGGGCAGCTCCTCGAATAATGTCTCCAGACTGAGAACTAAACCTCGGCTCCATGCCCGCCCAGGAGGAGAAAGGTATTTCTCTCTTTCGCCTCTTCCTTGCCGGGGGTGAAGGGCGTGGTGACTGCCATATTATGAGGACCACAGATGGGATTTACGGAACTGCAGCAATAGGATGCAAGGGTGCTCTTGGGAAGGTGGGTGGCACCGGCCCCGCCTGCTGCCAAGATGTGATCCCGGGGGCCGCACGTGTGTTAACAAGCTGGCAGTGATCCAATACCTGGAAGAAATCTCCCTGGACTTAGTTGCTAAAGTACAGAAATCCAAAACCTGTTGTGAAGAGACCTCATATCTCTTCACAACAGGTCTGACTCTAGTGGGGTACTCCTAACAATAATAGTGAGGTTTGTGTTGAAATATTGAATGTAACCAAAGTAAATAGAAAGTAAGTGAAATTTATCAGTTATAAGGCAGGGGGGGTGCGGGGGGGGCAGGATGGGAGGTGTACTTTTTTTTTTTTGGTGGTGGGATATGGGCACTGGTGAAGGGATGGTTGTTTCAGCATTGTATAATTGAGACTTAAGCCTGAAAGCATTGTAATTTTCCACATGGTGATTCAATTTTAAAAAAATGGCAACATAGCCCTTTATATCAGTAATTTCTCTGAATGTCAATGGACTGATCTCTCCCATCAAAAGATGCAGAGTGGTGGAATAGATCAGGAAACAGAAATCATCTGTTTGTTGCTTATAGGAAACACATCTAAAATCAGAAGATAGACACACGGTTCAGACTGAAAAGATAGAGTGCAGTTATACAAGCCAACAATAGACAGAAAAATCTGGGACACCCATGCTTATATCAGACCAAACAACATCCAATCTAAAGAAAGTTGTGGATTTAGCTCTTCACTGTCACCACTGGAGAGATCAGCTTGATATAATGTCAGTAAAGTCATAAGAGCCGGGACTAGTGCATATATTAATACATACAGGGCTTCTCATCCTCAAAGCTTACTGCTTGCAGTAAGGGCTTCTCAAAAAACTGAAGACATATTTTTCTCTAGTGCACACAAAATGTTCTACAGGATAGATCACATTTTATGGTATAGATAAACATCCATGAATTCATAGATATACATATCATACCAAGTATCCTCTCAGATCACAATGCCATAGATATAGAAATTTATCATAAAAAGAACAAAATAATATCGTCAATGAAATCTTAGCAAACAAAACCCAATAGCATGTAAAAAAATTGTGTACCACATCAAATAGGATTTATCCCAGTGAGGTATGTATGGTGGAGAAACTCTAACACCTGGAGAAGACTGAACAACATAGTGCTGAGTAAAAGCTGGATCGTAGAAATCAAGGAAGGTATTTTTAAAAAATTCCTTGAGAGAAATGATAAAGAAACAATTTATCAAAACCTATGGGACACAGCGTAAGCTGTACTTAGAGGGAAACTCATAGCAATGCAGGCCTACATTAGGAAAGGAGGAAAAAAGATAAACTCAACAACCTACATGTGCATCTCAAACATCTAGAGAACCAACAACAAATTAATCCAAAGACCAGAAGGAGGAAGGAAATAAAAATCAGAACAGAAATCAATGACTGAGAAATGAAAGATGTAATACAAAATACAATAAAACCAGAAGCTGGTTCTTCGAAAAAATATATGACAAACTGTTGGCTAGACTCATGAGGAAAAAAAGAAAATATTCAAATAAGTGTGATCAGAAATGGAAGGAGAGAGATTGCAAAAGAAGACTTAGAAATGCAAGCCATCATGAGAGCTTACTATGAACAACTCTACTCACTTCAGCTGGTTAACCTAGAAGAAATGGACAGATTTTAGAAACATGTGCTCTCACAAGTTGAAAGCCCAAACAGGCCAATCACAAGCAAAGAATTTGAAGCAGTAATCAAGAATCTTCCCTAAAACAAATTCCTCGTCCAGATAGTTTTACTGGTGAGTTCTGTCAAATCTTTAGAGAAGATTAGGGCCGTTGATCCTTAAACTCTTCCAAAATATTGAAGAAATAGGAATCCTTCCTAACATTGTCTGTGAAGTTAACATTACACTGATACCCAAAGCAGGAATCAATTTAACAGATCTTTGCCATAAAAATTACAAAACAATTAAGAAGGAAATAGATGACCTTTGAAACTGGAAAAATATTCCATACTCATGGATTTGAAATATCACCATTGATAAAAAAATAACTTTCTTAAAGTAGTATATAGATTCAATGTATTCCTACCCAAATTCAGACATTCTTGAATAGTCCATAATAAAGTTTGAAATCATATTTTATTATACATATTATTTGTACGGAATCATAATTGACCCCAAATATCCAGAACCATATTGAAAAATAAGAACTGGGAGTGTAAAAATACCTGCCAGGGTGGCGGCCAGGGGAGAGCCCTGGTGGCTCACCCCGTTTGCTGCCCTGGTTCAGGGGGGTTGGTCCCGGGCCACTCGCCCAGCCTTAGCGGCCCAGGCCATGGGGGAGATGGAAGAGGAAATGAGGGCCAAGCCGGTTGATTGATCAGTTGCCATTTATTCCATTCTCTCCACAAGCCTGTTCCAGTCTCTCTGAGCATCCCATTCTAATCTCACACTGCCCCTCATTCCTTGATCCCAGCCTTCTAAATTCTGCTTCTTCTTCACTAGTCTCTCCACCCCTGCTTATCTCTCTCCACCTTGCCCTCTGGGCTACACACAGTCTGGTAGCAAAATAAACATAAAAAAACCCTTCCTGAGGGCCCACCAGGTTCAAAGGAAACACCACCTAGAGGCATTCCAAAGCCCTTCCTGACTGCCCAAAAGCAAAATACCACTTAAGGTGTTTTTCTCCTTTCCTCAGTCCAAAAACTCAATCAGCATCTTAATATTAGTTATTTTTGTATGGACACAGTAAGAGATACATTGAGGCTTGTAGGGCAGCTTTCCTGGGAACATCTTGCCACAGACTCAGACTACAGCTCTCGGGCCAGATTAACCAATCATTCCTAAACCTAGCAGGGTCTGAATCTAGTTATTACTTTTTGGATCATGTTATTAATTTTTCAGTTATTAATTTTTTAGTTATTACTTTTTGGAGCATTTGTCCATGACCAAGCTCTTCACTTATAAACATTTGACACTTTGGCCAGGTCCATCTCGATGCCAGGGTAGCACATAACTCACCACTTGCCCTGGGTCCATCCTGTTCCTCTTCAAGACCCTGCCTTTGGGGGTGCTAGAAAGTAAGGGCAGCTGAGGCTTTGGTAAAGAGAACAGTTGCCCAGGAGGAAAATATCATGTAGAGTCAAATGACTCTCAGGTTACAAAAGCATAACATTTACTACTATCTTTCTGTGCCCATACAAAAGAACATGGCACTGAAAAAACTATGCAAGGGACTTAAAGAGAAGACAAAAACAATATTTACAAGTCATCAGAACACAAGAAAGAAGTTACAAATAAACAGAAGAATGGGAGCACTGTGATGGGAGTAACCCAATAAACCTAACCTACCTGAGACTATGTTATCCAACGGGGGGTATCTCATTAACTAATTTGAAACAATATTATAAAGCCATTGTTAGCAAAATAGCATGGTATTGGAATAAAGATAACTCTCATACCAATAAGTCAGAATAGAATATTCAAGGACAAACTCCCATACATATGGTCAGCTAATATTTGACAGAGGAGTTGAGAGCATGAAATGAAGTTAAAAGAGCACATTCAGCAAATGGTGCTGGCAAAAGTAGATAACCATGAGTAAAATATTACTGTATCTTAGACCTTATGCAAAAGTAAATTCAAAGCTAGTCAAAGACCTTGAGTTAGACCAGGATCAATAACATACACTCAGGAAAATACTGAAAGCTCCGAGCTCTGTACCTTAAAGATGTCTTCAGTGATACAATGCCGTTTTCAAAAACAACAGAATAAAACATAATCAAATAGGTTACATCAAATTAAAGAGTTTCTGCATGTCAAAAGAAACACGGACTAAAACTAAAAACTAACTGAAAGAGAGAATATACAAATAAATGGCTGATACCTAGGATATATAAATTTCTCACAGATCAGCAACAAAAAAATCCAAAAACTCCATCAAAAAATGGGGAGAGGAGTGAACAGGAACTTCTGATTAAGACCAACATATGGCCAACAAGCACAAGAAAACATGCTCACCATCACATGTTTCTTTTTTGGAAATCCAAATCAAGACAACAATGAGGTACCATATCACACCAGTGAGAATCATACATATCAAAAATACTGGGAACAACTTGTGTTGTTGGGGGTGTTGTGAAAACGGAACTCCCTTCCATTGCTGGTAGGAAGGTTGTCTGGTTCAACCCTGTGGAAAAACATATGATGGGTTCTTAGTAAACTTAAAATTGTACTACCACATGATCCAGCAATTCCACTTTTGGGTGTCTATCCCCTGGACAGAAAAACATTCAACCAAAAGGACATATGCACACCAGTATTCATTGCAGCACTCAGTTTAATAGCTAAGATTTGGAATCAACCTTAGATGTCCAATAGCAGATCAGTAGATTATGAAGATTTGATAGATACACACAATGGAAAACTGCACCGCCTAAGAGATAATGAAATCACGCAGTTTGCTGCAACATGGATGGAACTGGAAGATATGTTAAATGAAGTAATCAGAAGAAGTGGGACAAAAACAGCATGATTCGCTTATATGTGGTATTTAGTGTGATTGGATGAGGAAATGCAATGGTTTAAAGGAGGGTTCACCCTTTTCCTCATAGGGAGTTGAAAGTAAGAAATAGAGTAAATGGGAAGGGGAGAAAGGTGAGAAGCAATGGGGTAAATCATCAAGGCGATTTAGCTACGTCTGTGGTGTTAAGTAACAATACAGTTCAGAATAGAATCTCAAAACAACTATGATTCTATGCTGACCCTGATGGAAAAAGTCAGCAGTATGTTAAAAAAAATCAATAATGTAAACAAGGGATTGGAAATCCTTTAAAAGAATCATAAAGAAGGGGCTGGAGTGATAGCACAGCAGGTAGGGCGTTTGCCTTGCACGCGGCTGACCCGGGTTCGAATCCCAGCATCCCATATGGTCCACCGAGCACCGCCAGGAGTAATGCTGAGTGCATGAGCCAGGAATGACCCCTGGGCATGGTCGGGTGTAACCCCCCCCCAAAAAAAAAGAATCATAAAGAAATGCAAAAGAACAAAACCTCTGTAATTGACTTGAAATGGCAACTTGAAGCTTGCTATATCAATATAAACTACAAAACTGAAAATTAAAGATAATAACTAATAAAAAGCACAAATATGCAAAGAATGTGAAACAACAAAAGGTCTAGTTGGTGTGTAATTGGAGTACCAGAAGAAGAGAAACAAACAAAATATTTAGAACCATAATGTATTTTCTCATCCTTAATATCAGACACTAAACCACAGATCCAGGAAGTTTTGAGAACTCTTAACCAGGATAAATCCCCTGAAAAACACCTAAGCATATAACTTTCAAACTAAAAAAAATTTTCTTAAAGAAATCAGGGACAAAAGTCACCTATAGGAGAACAGATTGTCTCTTAACTTCTCAGAAACCATGCCAACAAGAAGAGAGTCAAATAAAAGTTCAAGAGTTTGTTGAAGGGGAGGATCAATGGGGATTGGGAAGGGGAACCGACCTATCATTCTGTACTCTGCTAAATTATCCTTCAAAAACTGAAAGGGAAATAGATAAATTTGATCTAATTTGTTGATAGTAAACCTACCTTGCAAGATATATTTAAAACTTTAGAAGGAAAATGATCTAGGAAAATAATATAGTTATGGATAGATTTTGTTTGGTATTCTTTGAATCTTTTGGTTCTGTGCATACGTTTCCCTCCAGTGATTGGGAACATTTTCCATTTACACTTGTTATCTCTTTTTCTTTCTTATGTTCCTCTTTTGATATTCCTATAATTCAAGGTTGTTTCTCTTGCTGTTAACCATTAAATATTTTCTATTCTCAGTTTTAAAAAAGTCACTTCTCTATTACTTCTTTTCCTTGGTATGTAATGGCATTCAGTCTATGGCACTCTGAATTCTTTCAGCATTCTATTGTATACTTGCAATTGTATTATTTATTGTTTTTTTGGAACACTGTGGACCTGGGGTGGGAGGAGGCCCAGTCCCGATCCAAGTGGACTTGGAGGTCTCAGTCACGTGTTTCTGAAAATCTGGGTTTTCCTTCTGGCCCGCTCTCTGGTGAGGTTCATCTTGTTTTAGGTGAGGCTTGTGCCCTCTTTGGTGAGGCTCGTCCGAGCATGTGAAGAGTGGCCTTGGGCATGGCAGTGATTAGGTTCTGGAGGTTTTTGGCTGCCAGGGTTCTGCTTGGGGCAGGGAGGGCAACTCAACCCACCCCCCTCTGAGGTGCCCCAGTGAAGACAGCCTGGCACAGAGTCAGGATATTCTGCAGTGCTCTTTTCTGGGAGCTTTAGTTTATAGTTTCTGGGTCTTGGCCATTGATGAGATTACATGGCTCCAGGGGCAGTTTGTGGGTGTGGGTGTGTCTGCCAAGCTACTGGAAAACTGGGGACCTGGGAGGAGGAGGCCAAGTCTTGATCCAAGGGAACCTGGGGCTCTCAGTCATGGGTTCCCACCTACCTCTGCACTACAGGCCCCTACTGCATCTTTTGATCTCTTTTGAGATTTATGGGTCTCTGAAATAAGGCTAATATAGCTGAGCCAGAGGTGGTTTGTCGGTGTGTCTCCCACATAACTAACTTTTGGCTGTTTAATTCTCTTGGTGAACTTGGCTCCAAGTTGTTGGGGTCTGGCCAAAGACATAGCAGCAATTTTGGGGTATGTGGAAGTCTGAAGGCATCATCAAGCTGCTGCTGCACTAGCCCCATAGGTACAGGTGTACCTGCTGGCGGCACTATATCCCCATCTCTGTTTTTCTTAACTCCTGTGCTCTCTCTCTCTTTCTTTTATTTCTAAACTTTTTTTTTTGGTAATGTATTTAAAAATAGTTACAAAGTTGTTTATGATTTGGGTTTTAGTCATACAACGTTTCAACACCTGTTCCTTCTCCAGTGTACATTTCCACCACCAATTCCCCAGTTTCCTTCCCACTGCTGCCTCTATGGCAGGCACTTAGGCACTTCCCCCCACTTTCTCTTTTTCTTCCCCCCCTACCCCATCTCTCTCCCCCCTCTTCTCCCTCCCCCATCTCTCCTTTTACAACATTATGATTTGCAATACAGATACTGAAAGGTTATTTTGAATTTCTCTTTACCACTTTCAACATTCAGTTATTATCCAGAGTGATGATTTTTCAACTATTATTGTCATATTGGTCCCTTCTCTATCCTAACAACTGCCCTTCCCCCCTTCCCCCTCTCCCCCCCGACACACGCACCTGTGGCAAGCTTCCAACCATTCACCAGTTCTTCTGGCCCATGTTTTTCCTGACCTTGAATACTTTTTTTTTTTAATATATCACAAATGAATGAAGTATTTCTATGTCTGTTCCTCTCTTTCATACTCATTTCACTCAATATGATACTCTCCATGGCCATCCAGTTATAAGCAAATTTCATGACTTATCTTTCCTTAACAGCTGGATAGTATTCCATTGTGTAGATGTACCAAAGTTTCTTTAACCAGTCATCTGTTCTCAGGCACTCGAGTTGTTTCTGGATTCTGGCTGTTGTGAACAGTGCTGCAATATACATACAAGTGCACGTGTCATTGCTACTGTGCTTTTTTGCATCCCTGGGATATATTCCCAGGAGTGGTATTGCTAGTTCATATGGGAGCTCAATTTCCAGTTTTTTTAGGAATGTCCATACTGTTTTCCAAAAAGGCTGGACCAGTTGGTGTTTCCACCAACAATGAAGAGTCACTTTATCCCTGCATCCAGCCAGCAGTGGCTATTTTTGCTCTTTGGGATGTGTGCCAGTTTCTGTGGTATAAGGTGATATCTCATTGTTTTGATTTGCATTGCCCTGATGATTAGTGATGAAGAGCACTTTTTCATGTGCCTTTTGGCCATTTGTATTTCTTTTTTTTTTCTTTTTGGGTCACACCTGGCGATGCACAGGGGTCACTCCTAACTCTGCACTCAGGAATTAACCCTGGCAGTGCTCAGGGGACCATATGGGATGCTGGGAATTGAACCTGGATTGGCTGTGTGCAAGGCAGACTCCCTAGCCGCTGTGCTATCGCTCCAGCCTCTGTATTTCTTTTTTGAGGAAGTTTCTGTTTATTTATTTTCCCCATTATTTTTTATGAGGTAGGAGTTTTTTTTTCTTGTACAGTTCTACCAGTGTCTTTTGGATAGTAAGCCCCTATCTGATGGATATTGGGTAAACAATTTTCCCCATTCCTTGGGTTCTCTCTGTATTTTGATCAATGTTTTTATTTTTATTTTTTTTGACGTGCAGAATCTTCTTAATTTAATGTAGTCCCATTTGTTTATCTTTGTTTCCACTTCCTTGGTCAGTGGTGTTTCATCCTTTTTTTAAATTTTATTGAATCACCGTGAGATAGTTACAAGCTTTCATGTATATTGCTGACCCCTCATTTTGTGTGTATATGTTTAGGAGTATAATTTCTTCCTGAGTACTTATCCCTTGGCTATTAAGAAATGCTCTACTGTGTCCCTTCTAATCTTTCTCAGCCTGAAATATATGTCATTGGATACTAACATGGCCTTTTTGTCGAGTTATTTGCTTGAAAAATTGTTTTCTAGACATTGACTTTGAGTTTGTGTTTATTCTGACTATTCAAATGTGTTTCTTATAGGCAACAGAATTTTGGATTCAGTTTTTTAATTCACCTTGCTACTCTCTGTCTCTTTATTGGGCATTTAGTCCATCAACATTAAGAATTATTATTATGGGATTTTGTACCATCTTTCTGTAGAACTTTATTCTGGTCATGGGTTTGTCTTTCAAACCAAGCCCTTTCAATCCTTATTTTAAAGTTGGTTTGGAGTTCATGAAGTTCCCAAACTTTTATTTATCCATAAAGTTGTATATCATTCCTTCAAATGTAAATGAGAGTTTAGCTGAATAAAGTATTTTTGGTGAGACATTCATTTAATTAAGTTTTTAAACTATATTCCACCAATGATCTTGGGATTGGAGAGTTTCATAGGATAGGTCTGCTGTAAAACTAAGGGATGCTTCTTTATATGTAATTTTCTGCATTGATCTTGCTACTTTTAGTATTGTATCTCTATCAGTGATTTTTGTTGTTTGGATTGGAATATTTCTTGAAGACTTTTTATTGGGGTCTCTTTTAGATGAACTCCTTTGGGTTTCTTGGATGTGGATCCCTGTGTTCTCCAGCCCTGGGAACTTTTCAGCAATGATGTCTTTATATGTTACTATCTCTTTTGGGTTGCTTCCCTGTCCCCTTTGGGGCTCCAGTGATTCTGATGATATTCCTCTTGAATTCATCACATAGGTCTCTTGCCCACCCTTGACCTATTTTGATGTCTGTTTCAATCTTCTGTTGTTGTCTGGTTGTTTGCTGCAAGTCATCTTCAAGCTCACTGATTTTGTCTTTGGCTGTGGATCACTCTACTATTGAGGGCACCCATTGAGTTTTTCATATCATGTACTGATTTTTTTATTAATGACATGTCTGTTTGTAGTTTCCTCATTTCTGTTCTCATTTCTCCTGTATTTTATTGGCTGCCCATTCCACTGTTTTTCTCATATCTTCGTGTATTTTATTGAATATCTGTTCCACTATTTCCTTGAGCTCATTGAACATCCTCACCATTTCATCTCTGAATTATTTTGGAGAGATTTTGTATGTGGGATAGGAGCATCAGGGCTCCTATCATTATCCACTCCTCATGGTACGGTTCTTCGCTGGTTTCCCATAGTGCCCGTGGCTGTCTGGGGTGGTGATATTTTCTTCCCCCTTCTAGGATATTCCCTTCCATTCTGGTATTTCTGTGTAACTATGTGGAGCCTCTTTGGAAATGGATCTTATGGGCTATACAGTGGGAGTATAGGTTGTATAGCCCATAAGATTGTGGCAGCGTTAGGGGAGACTGTGCTCCCCTTAGTGCTAACCTGCGGGCAAGGGCATTAGCAGATTCTGAGAGTTGGGGACCTTGCAGGGTCCAGTCACCACCTAGGAACACTGGCACTGGGTCCTTGGGGTTGCTACCACTTTATTTCCAACTTTAAGTTGTTTTCCTTTGGTCTTTATTTTACTTGTTTGTTTTGTTTGGGGGCCACAACTGGGGAAATTTATGTTGGGCATTGGTGCATGAGTGGCCATGCTGTGCCAGAAAATGAATCTGGAACTTACACATGCAAAACATGTACTCCAGCTCTTTTTCCACTGTCCCCCTTTCATTTCAGCTTGTTAATTGTTTTACTTTTTCCTACAGAACAGGATGCAGGCCTTGATGCCCTTTCTTCTATCATAAGTCGCCAAAAACAAATGGGACAGGAAATTGGGAATGAACTGGATGAACAAAATGGTAAGAAAATGTCTGAAACTGACCAAATATGCCATATAATGAAATACTAAATGCTTGAATGTTTTTTAGTGATTTAAATGTTACAAAATAAAGTGGTTTAACATTAATACATTATTACTATTTAACATGATTCTAGTTGTTTTCTCTCTTTTTTTTTTTTTGGGTCACACCTGGCAATGCACAGGGGTTACTCCTGGCTCTGCACTCAGGAATTACCCCTGGCCATGCTCAGGGGACCATATGGGATGCTGGGATTTGAACCCGGGTCGGCCGCGTGCAAGGCAAACGCCCTACCCGCTGTGCTATCTCTCCAGCCCCTGTTTTCTCTCTTATAGTTTGGGTGGTTGGTAGGTTATAATAACTATTCTATGGAAATTTGTTAAGGAGGTTTCTAGTACTGAGAGAGATAGTACAGGAGGCAAGGTGCTTGCCTTGCACAAGGCTGACCCTGGTTCTATCTCTGATGCCCCCAAGCAGATCACTTATGAGTGCCGAATTAGGATAACCCTTGAACAGTGATGCATATGGACCAACTCCTCCCACCAAAAAATTCCAGGTTTCTGTAGACAATTTTAAAGGTTATTCATTGTGTAATCCTTTTATCCCATAAACTCTTTAATGTGAAAGTGTAATGCAATTACTAAGTGCCTTAAACTCTGATATAAATCACATGAGAGGCACTGAGGTGCTAGGGACTCTCTGTTGTCTACACACCCAATGGACTTGGTTCTTCTTCCATCATAAATACCATTTTCTAGTCGAAAATGTGTTTGGCGAGGCGAGCGTGCTTGCTTGCATGAGGCTTAACAAGCTTTGATCTCTATCATTGCTAGGAGTGACTCCTGAGCACAGAGTCAAAAGTAAGTCCTGAATATAGCCAGATATGGTCCCCAAACCATAAAAACTAAACAAAGCAACACGCACTTCCAAAAATACACCTGAAAAAGATGTCTAGAGATTTTTATTCAAGACTTGTGACAAATCTGGATGGAGAATAACTTACATTAATTTTCTATTAATTTATACTATCACAAATAGGATAACTACTCGCAGGCTCTTATCTTTGATGTTTCTGGTGTAAGGGGACAGGTATTTGAATGAGAGCTGCAACAGCAGGATTGGATGAGAGAGGATGAACATGAGGGACTGACAGTGATTCTATTATATGCACAGTCCTGGGAATTGGAACAATCACTTGTTTATTTCTGGACATCATATCTGGGCATATTCAGTTAGAGATACCAGTAAGAGTTTTGAATGGAAGCGCTGAGTAGAGTGTTGAAAGTATGGCAACAGTGAAGAGACAGTATCCAAGGAAAGAATAAAAGAAACTTCAGCATAAAGGTGATTTGAGAAGGCATAAGAAAGTAAGAAAGTCTACGTACTCAAAGCAGTTCCATCGTTATAATTTTATTCATCAGTATGCAGTATCATGAAGGCAGTGTTGTCTGTGTCATACATGAAACTCAGAATGAGTAACTTTCATACGAGTAACAGAAAAAAGTATCTACTTAGGTACTTGGATTTTAATATGGTGTGCTCTCTCTAGTAGGCTGGCTTTTATTGGCAAGGAAGGTAAAAGAGAGAAACAAAAGAAAAATGTTATGTGGCTCTAAAATTTATCTTTTATTATGGTACCATGGAGGTCTGCAATTGAGAAAAATTACTGTGTATGAGTAAATATCAAAGACATGGGAGTGCATGATTGCTCTGGAGGGCTGCATCTGTCAAAATTATACAAGTACTTCTTTTTATGATCTTACAAAGGCATGAATTAATTTGTTCTCACGTACTTTTCCATTTATGTATATGTCATATGTCAAAAATAAATAGATTACTAGGTCGAAAAGAGAAACTGTTCATCTACAATCCTAATTGTGCTTTTAATAGTTTATATGCAGGGAGAAGGATAGTTTAGTTCTGTTTCTGATGATCCCAACATGAAGACCTCTATGTATTTGTATGTAATTTAAATATTTCTTCTTTCAAAGATGGTATTGGTTAAGAAAATAGATTTAGAAAATTGTCATATATATGTATCATGTGCTGTTCTTTTTCCAAAGAAAATTTAGCTTATGAAATTGGTTGAAAAGACTCTAGCACACTTACTAGTGAAGTGTGCCCACCCTATAAAATTATTAAATAAATTTACCATATGTGGGGAAAGAGTTTAGAATGAGTAGTACAAACTTTAGTAAGGTGACTTATTGAATTCCTAGATAAAGTAAAGCCCCATACATTTTCTCTCATATGCCAGCATATTCTTAACTTTTCTTTTTTCTAGATTAGTAGTTATCATATAGCACATCAGCAGGGCATTTGCCTTGCATGTGGCCGACCCGGGTTCGATTCTTCCTCCCATCTTCGTGAGCCCGGCAAGCTACTGAGAGTATCTCGCCTGCACGGCAGAGCCTGGCAAGCTACCTGTGGCATATTCAATATGCCAAAAACAGCAACAAGTTGTCTCAAAATGGAGACGTTACTGGTGCCCACTTGAGTAAATTGATGAGCAATGGGATAACAGTGACAGTGAACAGTAACAGTGACATATTTTGTTGTATAGTTTTCAATCATTTGGGAGATTTTTTTAGATTGCCATATCTGGGCTTAATATTTTCTGTTAAAATAAATTACCAGAAATTTAGTGACCAAAGACCTTGTACTTTTCTTACTTAAAATTTTATAGGTCAGAGATATGACATGGATTTTAGTGGGATAAAGCCAAGGTTTTGGCAGGGCCACATTCCTTTCTGGAGACTATAGAGGAAGATTAATTCCCTTGCTTTTCCCAGCTTCTGTAAGCTGTTTATATTTCTTACCTTTTGGCCTCCTCCTCCATCTTCAAATCCAATAATAGTAGATTGAGTCCTCCTCATTTTTCACGAGTCCCTCTCATTTTTCATCATTCCATCCTATAACTTCTGCCTGCCTCTTCTACTTTTAAAGACCTTTGTAATTACAGTAAGCACACCAGAATTATCCAGAATAAAATTCTGTTACTTTGTCACCTAATTGCAACCTTAATTTACTCAGCAAACTTAAATCCCCCCTATCATTTAACATAACATAGTCACAGATTCTGTTTGTGTGTGTGTGTGTGTGTATGTGTGTGTGTGTGTGTGTGTGTTTGTATCTGCCTTACTACTCTCTGAGAGATTTTCTTTTTTTTTTAATATTTTCATTTTATAAAGTAGTTCACAGTATTTGATTACATTTAATATTCAAACACCAATCCCACCACCATTACAACTTCCCACCACCATATTTCAGATGTTTTCATCCTGAACCCTAATCCCTCCCCCAAAGCGGAACCGAAATAATATTTTTTTATTGTTTGTTATGAAAACCTGCTGAAAATGTTATAATAAAGTACCCTTAGAGGAAAGAGTGTAAAGATTATTGCATTTCACCCAGGAGACATTAAGGCCTTCTATAAGAGATCACAAATATGTTGTTAAAGGTTGCAACGTTGCACCGTGTGTGCTTTTATACACACACACACACACACACACAAACACACACACACACATATATATCATCATCATCATCATCCTATTGATCATCTAATTTCTTGAGTGGTCTCAGTAACATCTCCATTCGTCCCAGCCCTGAGATTTTATTTTAATTAATTAATTAATTAATTAATTAATTAATTTTGCTTTTTGGGTCACACCTGGCGATGCACAGGGGTTACTCCTGGCTCATGCACTCAGGAATTATTCCTGGCTGTGCCCAGGGGACCATGTGGGATGCTGGGAATCAAACCCGGGTTGGCCGAGTTCAAGGCAAATGCCCTACCTGCTGTGCTATGGCTCCAGCTCTGCCCTGAGATTTTAGAAGTCTCTCTTTACTTGTCCTTTCTAATGGTGCTGCATTGGAGGCTCTTTCAAGGTCAGGGGAATGAGACCCATCATTGTTACTGGTTTTGGCATATGAATATGCAATGGGGAGTTTGCAAGGCTCTCCCATGTAAGCAGGAAACTCTCGATAGCTTGTCAGGTTCTCCTAGAGGGAGAACTAGGGTATAAGAGTCGCGTGGCCTTATATGTACATATATTAAATGTGTCATGTTGGATGTGGTCCTTGGTCATGGTCTTTTAGTTGAGGTGCTTGCACATTCAGATAATGTGGGAGTCTCATTAGGGGTCACTGTGTTGTTCATACTTATGCTTAATGAGTATCAAATACCTGGCTCTGGTATTCACACATCTCTAGTTTTGGTGCTCACTGTGGCACCAAACAATGTTTGCAGAACGTGCTGTGGTGGCAGTGTTTGGGACATCAGGACTGCACTCCATAGGTGGGACAGGCAACAGGGATAAAACTCACAGTCTCATAATGTAATGCAGGTAATTTTTGCTGTTGGACTGGAGCGATAGCACAGTGGGTAGGGCATTTGCCTTGTATGTGGCCAATCCAGTTTCAATTCCTCCATCCCTCTTGGAGATATCTATAAAAAAATATTTCCCTCTAAGATTGGCTACCTAATACTTTGAACCCCATCAAATGTGGTGCAGTATGCGAAGGGTGTGTGGTATGAAGTGTCGAGGTCCAGGAATAGGTTCACTCATGGATGAGGCTCGGCCTGAGCGTGTGGAGAGTGGCTGTGAGCATGGCAGCAGTTGAGTTCTGGAGGTTTTCGGCGGTGGGGGCTGGGTCCCTTGGGGTGGGGGACATCTCACCTGGCCCCTTCTGGGGTGCCCCGAGTGAAATAGTCTGGTGCGAGGTCCAGCGGTATGGTTGTGGTGAGTGTCATGTTATGTTCTCTTCTGGGAGAGAAGGACATGCAATCTGGATGGTAGCCGCTGACAAGATTATCAGTGCCAGCCAGAGGTAGCTTATGGGTGTTGCTGCTAAATTGCTGGAGACAGGAGGATACAGGCAGAGGATCTCCTGGCAGAGGATCTCTGTTCCTAGTCACATTGAACCAGAGTTCTTTGTCATAAAGTCCTGCATACCTGGGTTTTCCGGGAATTCACTCATGGGTGGGGCTTGACCCGAATGTGTGGTCTCTGAGAGATTTTCTAATCATGTTTAATCCCCATCCTTTCTTTTCTCATTTTTGGTTTTGTGCCACACCTGGCGATGCTCAGGGGTAACTCCTGGAATCACTCTTGGCAGTGCTCAGGGCACCATATTAGGTGGCAGGGATTAAACGCAGATTGGCTACCTATAAGGCAATCACCCTACCTACTCTACTATCCCTTCAACCCGATAATACCCATCTTTTCTACTTCCTCATGTTTCTTTAGTTCTTTACTATATTCCAGACCTAGATGCATACATGTGTACATAGACAAATATAAGGTATTTTTTTGCCCATAAATTTCCAAAGTTAGCTGTGCTTTCTCTGTGGTAACCTTTTGGAGAGATGATAATTATGCTTTCAGTTTGGCATGTGTACCTTTGCTCCATAGAAATAGGAAATAGGAGAAAATTGGGCATTGTATTTCCTGGAAACTGAGACTCTGAGGCTAAATTATAGTACTGCCAGGATTGTAATTAGCCTTTATTCCTTGTCAGAATCTAAAGGGTCATCATGGGCCTTGTAAGATAGCCCCTGTGGTAGAGCACATGACTACCATGTATGAGGCCCTAAGTTTGATCCTTACCACCACATTATCCACTTTATCCCCAGCACTGTGTGCTGTAGTCCTACTGGATTTTGAGTCTCACTGTTGAGTCCAAGTTCAAAATCCAAGGTCCTGGGTCCAACGAACAGTCAAGCAGTACACGAAATAACATTGATAGGAATGGTCATGGGTGCTCCAAGCTCTGCTG
This sequence comes from Sorex araneus, assembly GCF_027595985.1. NCBI lineage: Eukaryota > Metazoa > Chordata > Mammalia > Eulipotyphla > Soricidae > Sorex > Sorex araneus. The sequence goes on from NC_073304.1 coordinate 183,547,757, forward strand.
GGTACTCTTATTTGTGTGCCGTGTGTGTTTGTATGTGTGTGTGTGTGTGTGTGTGTGTGTGTGTTTATATTCTGGAGGTGGTGGCACACACAGATGAATAAAGATAAGCTTCAAAATTCCTCAAAATTGTAAATTAATAAGTAGATTAAGTAACTTGTTTTTTTTTTTTTTTTTTTTTTGCTTTTTGGGTCACACCCAGCGATGCTCAGGGGTAACTCCTGGCTTTGCACTCAGGAATTACTCCTGGCAGTGCTTGGGGGACCATATGGGATGCCGGGGATCGAACCTGGGTCGGCCGCGTGCAAGGCAAACGCCCTACCCGCTGTGCTATCGCTCCGGCCCTAGATTAAGTAACTTGTTTCATAAACTACATTTTTAATTTTTACAGGCATAAGTGTAAAAATTGGTAGTGTAAGAGGACTGGAGAGATGGTACAAATATGGTGCTTGGGCTTGCACATGTCCAACCTGGATTCATACTCCATATGGTCTCAGGAAACTCAGTCCTTGAAGCTCTGTGTTGTTCCCTCAAATATGAATGGTAATCTAGCTGGATAGAGTATTCTTGCTGAGGTTTATGTTTCATTGTTCTTTTTTTTTTATTATATCCTCTAATCTCTTCTGGTTTATTCTCCTTGAACTTTATGGGCTTTATATTATAGGTAATTTACTTTTTTCCCTGGTCCTACCTTTATTATTATGTTGTATAGAGAATGTGTGGAGCATGTAACTTGTCTGACTTGTTTTTTTAATTCATAAGTGTCATGATCAAAAGGATCATTTATCCTGTCACCTAGGCTTTTTTTGTGCTGATGGCAGAATTGGAAGTCCTGTAGTATAGGCGAGCATGTTTGGCCTAGGAGAGGAATGTGAGCAACAATGTGAGTGAGGGAGGTAGACCTGGGAAAAAAGTGCTTCCACCTCTCTGCTTGACCCACCTCTGCCACCAGTAATAGGGGGAAAGGTCTGGTATGGGGCAGGGCTGGTAAAGCTGGCTACAAGCACCTACACAGCATTGGCACTCAAGTCCCAGCTGCCTCACATGGCAGCCACCAACCTGCTCCTGGGGTCCACTTTTCCAGCTTGGCATGGTGATTGGTCCCTGCCACTTGATAACTCAGGAGACTGTGGACTCAAACTGGAGCAAATAATTGTTCTTTTTTTTTTTTGCTTTTTGGGTCACACCTGGCGATGTACAGGGGTTACTCCTGGCTCTGCACATAGGAATTACTCCTGGTGGTGCTCAGGAGACCATATGGGATGCTGGGATTCGAACCCGGGTGGGCTGCGTGCAAGCAAATGCTCTACCCTCTGTGCTATCACTCCAGCCCCAAGGAATTGTTCTTTGCAAAAGACAAAAAGTGATAGCGCTCTCTCTCTCTCTCTCTCTCTCTCTCTCTCTCTCTCTCTCTCTCTCTCTCTCTCTCTCTCTCTCTCTCTCTCTGGACTTTTTAAAAACAATACTTCCCAGAATCAACATTGTCAAAATGGCAATACTCCTCAGAGCATTATACAGATTCAATGCGATCCCTATAAGGATACCCATGAAATTCTTCAAAGAAATGGATCAAGCAATCCTGAAATTCATATGGAACAAAAAACGCCCACTAATAGCTAAAGCAATTCTTGGGAAAAAGATGAAGGGAGGCATCACCCTCCCCAACCTTAAACTCTACTATGAAGTGCTAACAATTAAAACAGCATGGTACTGGAACAAAGGCCGAGCCGCAGACCAATGGAACAGAGCGGAATATTCCTACACACAACTCCAAATGTATGATCATCTAATCTTTGATAAGGGAGCAAGAAATATGAAGTGAAGCAAGGAAAGCCTCTTTAACAAATGGTGCTGGTGTAACTGGACAACGACATGCAAAAGAATGGGCCTAGACCTCGACCTAAATACCATGCTCAAAAGTCAGATCAAAATGAATTGATTCTTCACTTTCTGTTTTTGATTAACTTCTATTTTTAGTGTCTCATGGACTGAAAGAATGAAGAACTCTGTATATATCTACTAGCCCCCCTTTCTTCTATTTCATCTTTCAAGCACAGTATTTCCTTGCTAGCTTTAGTCTCGTTGATCTATAAAGGGGTGACAAGGCAGTGTTGAAGTCTCTACCTACTGTTGTGTTGCTACCAATGTCCTCCTTGAAGTCCATTAGCGTTTTTTTAAAGTACTCTGCTGGTCTCTCATTGGGTGCATATATGTTTAGGAGTGTGATTTCTTCCTGATGTGCATCACCACCCTACCATCCCATTGCTCATTGATTTGTTCAAGCGGGCACCAGTAACGTCTCTCATTGAGAGACTTATTGTTACTGTTTTGGCATATCCAATATGCATGGGTAGCTTACCAGGCTCTGCCTCATGGGCTCGATACTCTCGGTAGCTTGCTGGGCTCTCCGAAAGGGGCAGAAGAATCGAACTCGGGTCGGCCGCATGAAAGGCGAACACTCAACTGCTGTGCTATTGCTCCAGCCCTGATGTGCATATTCCTTGATTATTAAAAAAAGACCTTTGCTGTCCCTTCTAATATTTTTCAGCCTGAAATCTATGTTGTTGGATACTAGTATGGCCACCCTGGCTTTGCTTGAAGGATTCTTTTTTGCTTGAAGAATTGTTTTCCATCTTTTAACTTTGAGTCTATGTCTGCTCTGACTGTTCACATGTATTTCTTGTAGGCAGCAAAATGTTGGGTACAGTTTTCTAATCCATTTTGTTACTCTGTGCAATTCTTAATTGGTGCATTTAGAACTTTGACTTTGAGAGAGATAATTGTCATGTGATTTTGTGCTATCTTTCTGGAGAGGTTTGTTGTGCTTGTAGGGTTTTGTTTTGTCTTGCAGTAGCCCCTTTAGCCCTTCTTTTAAGGTTGGTTTTGAGTCTTTGAAGTTCCTGAGTTGTTTATCCATGAAATATTGTATCATTCCTTGGAGTTTGAGTGAGCTTTAGCCTGGTAAAGGATTCTTGGTGAAGTGTTCATTTCATTGAGTTTTTTCACTATATCCCCCCATTTTCTTCAGGCTCAGACAGTTGCCTCTGACAAGTCTGCTGTAAATCTAAGGGGTGGTCCCTTGGTATGTGATTATTTTCTTTGATCTTGCAGTTTGCAGTATTGTATCTCTATGTGTGGTATCTGTCATTCTGATTATGATATGTCTTGGAGTCATCATATTAGAGTCTGTTTTAGCTGGTACCTTCGGGCTCCTTGGATTTGAATGCCTGCATTCTTCAGCTCTGGGAACTTCTCAGCAATGATATCTGTAGCTATTGCTACTTCATTGGGGTTGCCTCCCTGTGCTTCTGGTACTCTGATGTTTCTTATGTTGTTCCTCTTGAATTCGTCTTCTAGGTCTCTTATTCGCCTGAGTGCTATTTTGAGGTCTTTTCCCATTGTTTTTGTTTCCTGTATGCTTTCTGCAGCTCATCTTCAAGCTCACTGATTCTACCTCTGGCTGTTATTCTACTGTTGAAGGTGCCCACTGCGTTTTTTATTTTGTCTACTGAATCTTTTATTAGTGGCACTTCTGTTTGTAGCTTTCTTATTTATGTTCTCATTTCTCCCTGTACTTTGTTGACTGTCCATTCCACTGTTTCTTTTAATTCTTTTAATTTTCTGGATACCTGTTCCACCATTTCTTTGAGCTCATTGAACATCCTCAACATTTCATCTCTGCAGTTTTTGTTGGAGAGATTATGTTTGTGGGAATTTCCTGTTGAGATTTCAGGGCTCTTTTCTTCATCCCCTCCTCGTGGCGGGGATCTGCACTGTTTCTTCATGTTGCTATGGTAGTATGGAGGTGGGTTTCTCCAGTTCACTATCCGTGACCCCCTCTCTCACTGCAAGGAAGGATTTTAGATGGGCTTGGTTGACGGTGGTCTCCTTTTCCCCTTTTAAGAATGCTACCTCTTTGGTGCTCCTCTGTGCCTTATTTGGGGCTACTAGTGCAGCTTCAGGGGATGTGTTCTTTTCTATTAGGCTTGTTCAGATTCTTATGCTAGCTGTTATTTTGGTGGACTTGGGGAATTTTTTGATTGGAGTGGGCTAGTGGATGATTGGCCTAATGTGTTTGGGATAGCTAGGATGACCTCTTCAGAATTGAGTAATGGAGGCTGAGCTGAGAGTCCAGAGTGCTGTGTGGGAGGGGTCGCTTCAGTGCCTGTGTGGGATTTTGAGTTAGCTTCTGAAGCTCCTAAGGCTTTCCAAGTTCCCTCCTGGCCAGGTGCTCGAAGGGGGCCTCAGCCCTTGAGGGGGCTTTCAGAGTCCCAGGGCCTGGTGGCTCCACATGCCTCCCCAGAGGCCACACCTACCATGCCCCTGTACCTGTCCCAGAGGGGTTTGTGGTAGTGCTTTTGAGGGATTTGGAGTTACCTTCTGAAGCTCCTAAAGCTTGCCGGGTTCTCTCCTGGCTGGGTGTTCCAAGGGGGCCTCAACCGCTAAGGTGGCTTTCAGGTCCCAGAGTCTGGTTCTATTTTCATTAACTTTTGGTTGTATTTTGTTTCAGTTCAGATTCATTAGTTTCTGCTCTAAAGTTTATTATTTACTTCCTCTACAAGTCTTACAATGGAGACATTACTGGTGCCTGCTCAAACAAATTGATGAGCGACAGGATGACAGTGATACTTGTGTTCAGTTTCTTTTATCTGGCCCTTCTTCTTTCTTAAGCTGTAAGGTTAGGTTATTTATGTTGGACCATTCTTTGTTCTAGATGAATGCTTTTATAACTATGAAATTTCCTCTTAATACTGCTTTTGTTGCATTCCAGAAGTTCTGGTTGCTCATGTGAAGAAATAATTTTTAAGCAGGCTTTTTTGAAATTTGCAGATTCATCAATCTCCATTTAACCTTTCATATTATTTGTTACACTGTTAATTACATAATTTAGTCTTGTGAGCTGTGATAACAGTATTTAATGTGGTGAAATGTTTGGTCAAGTTGGTGAAGTTTTCTTTCTTTAAGATTTTTCTGATGGGGCTGGAGCAATAGCACAGCAGGTAGGGCGTTTGCCTTGCACGCGGCTGACCCGGGTTTGATTCCCAGCATCCCATATGGTCCCCTGAGCACCACCAGGGGTAATTCCTGAGTGCAGAGCCAGGAGCAACCCCTGTGCATCGCCGGGTGTGACCCAAAAAGAAAAAAAAAAAAGATTTTTCTGATAACAGCACTTTCCAAAGTGTGTAGGCAAGCTGCTTTTATGTTCTGTGCAAAAATAAAAAAAATAGTTTACATTCCATTAACTATATATCTAATAGTATGATAGAAATAAAATGGCACTAAATATCTGTTGTTTGCACAGAAATGTTTGTTTCAACTATTATTTTTACTTATACAAGTACATTTAACTTGTATAAGTACATTTAACTTGTATAAGTAAAAATAATAGTTGAAACAAAGACAAACATTCATCATATATGGTATACAATAAAATACAAGCATGACAAAATATTCCAAAGGTGATATTTCAAATGTTCCACTGGAGATAGATTGCTAGAGACTTTTGTTAAAAGTCTTGTTTGAATAATAGAGAGATTAGAATAATTAATGAAATGATGACTTCCAACCCTGTAACTGTTACTGTTGAAGGGTTTGTCTACAGCAAGGGTGTCTGGTGCTAGGCTCCCAGAATTTATCCTTTGAAGAAATTAAGCCTGTCAGATATGTTTTTTTTTTTTTAACTTTGAAGGCATTATATATGATTTGAGATAGAGGGAGCACCTGTTACTCAGCAGGTGATAGGTAATCACTGATCCATTATCAGAGATAGGTCGACGAATGATAAGTTCAGGCCTTTGAGTACACATCCAGTGATATCCAGTACTTAATGGGACATGCTTGGTTTTTATGAATTAATTTTGGGATGCAGATTTTTTTTCTTTTTGTGTCACACCCTGTCGTGCACAGGGGTTACTCCTGGCTTTGCACTCAGGAATTACTTCTGGTGGTGCTTGGAGGACCACATAGGATGCCTGGGATCGAACCTGGGTCGACTGCGTGCAAGGCAAACGCCCTACCCACTGTGCTGAGACTGGAGTCATAGAACAGCGATAGGGCTTTTGCCTTGCATGCGGCCGACCCGGGTTTGAGTCCTCTGTTCCTCTTGGAGAGCCTAGCAAGCTACTGAGAGTATTCCGCCCGCACAGCAAAGCCTGGCAAGCTACTCATGGCATATTCAATATGCCAGAAACAGTCACAACAAGTCTTACAATGGAGACATTACTGGTGCCTGCTCGAGCAAATTGATGAACAAGGGGTCAGCAGTGCTACAGTGAGAATTTTGGGATGCATTCTCCTATTGCCAAATTTGAAATATAGGCACAAGTAAATGTCTCTGTAAACAAAGGCTTCTCTAAGAGGCTATATTGGTTTGGATTTCATTTTTCTTTTGAGGTCTCATTCAATGACTTGACTAGTTACTAGGATTAGTGGAATGACTTCTAAGATCTACAGTTTGTAAAGAAATTTGTGAACTATTTAGTTTTAAAGAATTTTAAGATGAAAAGAGATTTGTGAATCATTCTCTTTCCCAATCCCTGGTATCTTTGTGTTTTGAAAGAACTCTATGCATTTGCCTATAATTTGTGGTTGTCTATTCTTTCTCTGAATTATTCTAGGAAAGTTATGAGAAATTCTCTTGATGCACAAAATCAGTAGCAACAAGATCACATTTTTTGGCACATGTTTGTACATATGCTTGAATGTTCACCAATTTGATCTTTAACGTTTCTTTATGTAAGTCATGTAAACTTTTTTTTTTATATATATATATACTAGAACCAGTCCCTTCTCTGTCTTACTCTCCTCAGCTACAATCACTTGTGGTTGATTCTAACCATTGATTAGTCCTCCTAGACCCTGTTTTCCCTGGCCATAGATATTAGTATTCTAATGGCTGCAGTCATTCTATATCTGTTCTTCTCCTTTGACTCATTTCACTCGGCATAATACTCTCCATGTCCATACATTTATAGGCAAATTTCAATACTTTATTTTTCCTAACACCTGCATAGTATTCCATTGTGTAGATGTGTCATAGTTTCTTTATCCAGTCATCTGTTCTCAGGCACTCAGGTTGTTTCCAGATGCTGGCTGTTGTGAATAGTGCTTCAGTGAACATAGGAGTGCAGTTGCCATTTCTACTGTGTGTTTTTGGGCCTCCAGGGTATATTCCTAGACGTGGTACTTCTGGGTCAAATGGCTGCTCAATTTCTCATTTGAGGAATGTCCATATTGTTTTCCAAAAAGGCTAGATCAGTTGGCATCCCACCAACAATGAAGAAGATTCCTTCTTTCCCCACATCTGCACCAGTATTGGTTGCTCTTATTCTTTTGCATGTTGCCAGTTTCTGTGGTATGAGGTGATACCTCCTTGTTGTTTTGATTTGCATCTCCCTCATCAGGAATGGGGTTGTTGAAGTGATGAAGTGATGAAGAGCATTTTTTCATGTACCTTTTGGCCATTAAAATTTCTTTCTTTTTTTTTTATTTAATTTAATTTTATTTTATTAAATCACCGTGTGGAAGATTACAATGCTTTCGCGCTTAGGTCTCAGTTATACAATGCTGAAACAACCATCCCTTCACCAGTGCCCATATACCACCACCAAAAAAAAAAAAAAACCCACACAGTACACCTCCCATCCCGCCCCCCCACCCCCTACCTTGTAACTGATAAGTTTCATTTTACATTCTGTTTACTTTGGTTACATTCAATATTTCAACACAAACCTCACTATTGTTGTTAGGAGTACCCCACTAGATTCAGACCTACTGTGAAGACAAATAAGGTCGCGCGGTTTTGAATTTCTGTACTTTAACAAGAAGTCCAGGAAGATTTCTTCCAGATATTAGATAATTGCAGGCTTGAAAACCCAATCTGTGGTCGTCTTAATATGGCGGCCACCGCGCCCTTCATCCCTGGAGAGATCACATCTTGGCGGTGGGAGGGGCCGGTGCCTCCTACCTTCCCAAGAGCACCCTCGTGTCCTTTTGCTGCAGTTTTTGTCGTAAATCCCATCTGTGGTCGTCTTAATATGGCGGCCACCGCGCCCTTCATCCCCGGAGAGAAAGAGGCGAGAGAGAGAAATACCTTTCCCCTCCCGGGCGGGCACGGGGCCGAGGCTTAGTTCTCAGGCTGGAGACATTCTGCGAGGAGTTGCTCACACCGAAAGAGGTTTTGCTGGGTCTGGATTCATGCTTGTACAGCTGCGGAGGGGCCGCACATGCGTGCGGCCCCCAGGATCACATCTCGGCGGTCCATTAAAATTTCTTCTTTGAGAAACTTTCTGCTCATTTCATTATACATTTTCTGATGGGGTTAGATTTTTTTTTCTTGTAGAATTCCACTAGTGTCTTGTATACTTTTTTTTTATATTAACCCCTTGTCAGAAGTATATTTGGGTGAATAACCTTTCCCGTTCTGTAGGCTGTCTTTGTATCTTTTTCACTATTTATTTTGAGGTGCACAAGCTTCTTAGTTTAAAGTAGTCCCATTTGTTTATCTTTGTTTCCACTTGCTTGGCCAGTGGTGTTTCATCTTTGAAGATACCTTTAGCTTCAATATCCTGGAGGGTTTTGCCTACATTTTCCTCCATGTACTTTATGGATTTAGGTCTGATGTTGAGATCTTTGATCCATCATGGTCTTACTTTTGTGCCCTGCATTAGAGGTCTGAGGCCCCCGCTTGTTTTTTGCATGTTGTTGTCCAGTTTGCCAGCACTACTTATTAGAGGCTTTCCTTTCTCCACTCCACATTTCTTCCTTCTTATCAAATAGTAAATGATCATATATTTGAGGGTTTGTGTCAGGGTATTCAACCCCATTCCATTGGTCTGCAAGTCTATCTTTATTCCAAAACCATGCTTTGTAGTACAGTTTTAAGTTGGTGAAGGTGATGCCTCCCATCTTTTCCCCAAGAATTGCTTTAGCTATTCTTGGGAGTTTATTGTTCCATGTGAAATTCAGCAGTGTTTGATCAGTTTCTTTGAGAAATGTCATGGGTATCCATACAGGGACTCCATTGAATCTTTATAGTGCTTTGGGGAGTATTGCCATTTTGACAGTATTAATTCTCTCAATCCATGAGGGAATATGTCTCCATTTCCTTACATCTCTTTTATTTCTTGAAGTAGCATGTTGTAGTTTTCTTTGTACAGGTCCTTTATCTCTTTAGTTAAGCTGATTTCAAGATACTTGATTTTCAGAGGCATGATTGTGAACGGGATTTTTTTTTTATATCACTTTCTTCTCTTTTATTAGTTGCATATAGGAAAGCCATGGACTTTTGGGTATTGATTTTGTAACCTGCCTTTTTACTGTACAGATCTATTGTTTCTAGGAGCTTCATGGTAGAGGCTTTGGGTATAGTATCATGTCATCTACAAATAGTGAGAGCTTGGCTTCTTCCTTTCCTGTCTGGATGCCCTTAGTATCTTTTTCTTGTCTAACTGCTATGGCAAGTACTTCCAGTACTATATTAAATAGAAGTGGCATCCTTGACTTGTTCCTGATTTTAAAGGGAAGGCTTTTGGTTTTTCCCCAGAAGAGAATAATGCTTGAGGTGGGCTTGTGGTAGATGACTTTGACTATATTGAGGAAAGTTCCTTCATATCCCATTTTGCTGGGAGTGTTCATCATAAACTAGTGCTGGATCTTGTCAAATGCTTTCACCACACCTATTGATATGATCATATAGTTTTTATCTTTTCTTTTATGATAACGATGGTGTTGATTGACTTGTGAATATTAATCCATCCTTGCAATTTCTGGGTGAATTCCACTTGGTAATGGTGTATGATCTTTTTGATGAGTCATTGGAGTCTATTTGCTAATATTTTGTTGAGGATCTTCTCATCGGTGTTTATCAGGAATATTGGCCTTTAATTTTCTTTCTTTTTTTTTTGTGGTGTTTCTGTCTGCTTTTGGTGTCAGGGTGATATGTCTGGCTCTGTTTGTAGGAATTACCCCTGTATGGCTCAAGCAACCTTATGGGATGCCGGGATCAAACTTGGGTTGACCACATGCGTGTGAACACCCTATCTCTTTAGCCTTAGTTTTAAAGTATCTTTAAATTGAACTTTAAATTTTTCTAGTTTTTCTGGTATGTATAGTTGTTCATCTAAGTTCCTTTCATGTAGGTATGGACTAAATTATGACCCCTCAAAATTCATATGTTGGGTCTTAACTCCCAGAATTTCAGACTGTGACTTTTTTTAAAGGGATAATTAAGATGAAGGACTAGAGTAGACCAAATTCAGCCGCACTAGTGTCCTTATAATAAGAGGAAATTCATACTTAGACACAGATGGAAGATTGTGAATTCTCAGGGGGATGACTACCCAAGAGGGAGGCCTCAAAAGTAACCAATTTAGCTGATACTTTTGTTTAGACTTTTATCCTCTAGAAAGTAAGTTTCTTTTATTTAACTCTTTTTGGAAGGGTACACACCTGGTAGTACTCAGGTTTACTCCTGGATCTGTGGTCAAATATCATTCCTGGTAGGCTCAAGGGACCATATGGGGTGTTGGTAATCAAACCCAGATTGGCTGTTTGCAAGGCAAGCACCTACCAGTCTTATTGTCTGTCTGGCCCCAAGATCCTTTTATTTTAACAACATCCAGTCTTGTTACATTGTAGCAGCCTTAGAAAATTATGCACATGTTGTAGCTTGTCTTAAATATCCTACCAGTTCTTTCTTGACTTCATATTAATAAATAAATGGCTTTGTCTCTATGAATAAGTAGCTGGCATAGGCTTTCTTTGTATTTAAACAGATGTGTTTGCCCTAAAATTTTCTTTCTTTAGTGGGAAGATTGGCTGTGTACTCTATGTAAAAGGGTTGGATATATCAATAAACACTTTTTATTTAGGTTATGTAATTAGATAGGAGAAGACACAACTAGGTTCAGCGCCAGTTTTTTGTAATACCTCAAAATTGCAAAGGTAAGGAGAGCCTTAACCTTGGGATGACATCTTTTACATATTTTATTTCCTTTTTTGTATTGTTGTCTGTAGTGGCAACTCTTCTTTGATTTGTGTTTTGACCTGAACACCAACACCTAAGACCACTTCCCAAACACTTTCTTTTCTAAAGTTATTCAGGGGGATAATATTGTAGTCTGTAGTTTACACAGGAGAGGGTTAAGGGTCAGCTGACCTAGTTGTTGAGTGGCTATCTGTTGTGTGGTTCCATTGCATCCTGCTGTGTATTTCCCTTGTATTCTGCCAAATTGTTCTATTCCCAGACTGTATATTCTAGTATTCTGCCATCAACAGGGTCACTCCTAAGTACAGAACCAGGATTGGCCCTTGAACACTACTGGGTTTTGCCTAAAAACCAAGAGCAGAGCAAATAAATGGAAAAGGCAACAAACAGCCACTATTGTGAGCCTTTTATTTATTTATTTATTTATTTATTTATTTATTTATTTATTTATTTATTTTTGCTTTTTGGGCCACACCTGGTGATGCACAGGGGTTTCTCCTGGCTTTGCACTCAGGAATTACTCCTGGCGGTGCTCAGGGAACCATATGGGATGCTGGGAATCGAATCTGGGTCGGCCGCGTGCAAGGCAAATGCCCTACCCACTGTGCTATCTCTCTAGCCCCTTGTAAGCCATTTTTTGCATCTCATGTTTTGTAATCCTCTAGAAGAACTCATAGGATTCAACATATATTTGCTAGCTCACTGAAGTTTGTCTATTACCCCATCATGTTATTGCAGTAGTTAGATATATGTAAAAAGGTGAAAATTTTGAATTATTCAAGTGGATTTGTTGAGCCAAATCACTGTATTACTATCATCACGGCAGAGCCTGGCAAGCTGTTTAGCCAAAATCAAACAAAATGATGTTTGCGGCCTTTTATCTCTTCAATTAGAGATGATCAAAGAATGAAGATCAAAATGTCCAGTTTGGGGACAGTTGTCTGCAATTTAATCCCAACTTTGGATCCTGTTAGTGGAATCCCTCATGCAAATCATTAACACTATTGAATTTCTTTTGCTTTGCTTTGTTTGGGGGCCACATTCATCTGTGCTCAGTGCTTATTCCTGCCTCTACACGCAGGTATCACTACTGATGGGCAATGGAGTGATGGGGCATTGAATCAGGTTGGTTACATGCAAGACAGGTGCCCTATCCAATGTACTGTTGCTCTGACCTTTATATATATATATATATATATATATATATATATATATATATATATATGAATCTACCATGATGCCTTTATAAAATATGGAAGGTTTTATTTTCTCCAACTTCTAAGTGTACTATTAAGCTGTAATAATCAAAGTCATTTGGTACTGGAATAAGGAACATACCTCCCAGACCAAAGAAATAGAATTTTGAATACAGAGACAGATTCTTAGATATACAGTGAATTAATTTTTGATAAAGGGACAGATATATGAAATGGAACAAGAAAAATCTCTTCAATAAATGATGCAGGGAAAACTGGCCAGTGCATGAATAAATGAACTCAAATTCCTTTCTAATGCCACCATCAAAGTCAAATCAAAATAGATTAGATCACTGTATGACTGAAGTGCAAACACAAAAGCTCATAAGTTTGTAACTATACCTCATGGTGATTCACTAATAAAATTTTTTTTAAAAAGTTATCTCAATATAATACCTGAATCTATAATTTTTTTTCAGTCATTCAATGCCGTTGGCCAAGCTAAGGGAAACAAATATATACAAATGGGACTACATCTAAGTCCCTACATATGGGACTATAACTGAGAAGCTTTTGCACCATAAAAAAAATGATAGCAGAATAAAGAACACTCATTAGACTGTGAGAGAATATTTTCCCATCACTCACCTGATAAAAAGCACTGTAAGGATGTTATAAGAAAAAACCAACCAAGTCCATAAAAACTTGTGAGAGAGTAATAGAAACTACTCAAAGAAGAATCACCGTTGATCAAAAGGTATGTTAAAAATGTTCTGCATGATCTAATATACCATGGTATGATACTTGTACATATCATAAAAACACAAATACAAATAGATGTGGGTGTGGGAAAAAAGGGACCCTCATTCACTTCTGGTGGAGTTCAGCCTTTTTGGAAAACAATGTGGATCCTACTCAGAAAACTAGGAATTGAGCTTCACTGTGACCCAGAAATTTTACTTCTTGCCATCAACCTCAAAGACCCAAGAACTCTTCTCATAAAAAATATTTGCACTACTCTATTCATTGCAGCACTATTCACAATAGCCAAAACCTAGAAACAATCCAGATGTGAAGAACAGATGACTGGCTAAGAAACTAAGGTACATAAAAACAATGGAATACTATTCCTGATGAAATCCTGGAAGTAAAAGCCACATAGATGGATCTGAAGAATATCATGTTGAGTGAAGTTAGTCTGAAGAAGAGGGACAGATGCTGAATGATCTCTCTTATGTGGGATATAAGGAAATGTAACAGGTAAATAATAAGCAGTTGCCTTTGGGAATATAAACTAAGAAAACAAATACTTGTTTTCAGTAGGAAGCCTACCATTGAAGGGGGAGTAGAAGGGGAATGGGTTGGCTGGACATACTGGAAAAGTAGTGGTGGTCATGAGTAATCTGGTGGAAGGATGTGGTACTGGAATGTTTTATGAAAAACCATACCAGTAACTACTATAAATTGTGGTGTCTGAAATAACTTCTAAAATAATTTAATATTATAATATGGTATACATGTATATATACACACACATATATACATGCCAATATGTTGCATTTTCTCTATCAGACTGGCTATATCCTATGCATGAAAGACTTAAAATGAATTACAGGATCATGTTGGGTGCTTCCTATTCTTTCATTTTCAGTAAAAATACTATAAACTGTGTTTGCTAGTTTATAAGTCACAGTGACTTTATAGAATATAACTAGTGTAAATAAAAATAATTGATTCTATACTCTGGTTTACAGAACAAGGGTACAAAGTAAAATCAGCAAGAAGTGGTACAGGGAGTAAAATCCTGGCTTGGGGACTGGGAAAATCACAAGCTTATAGAAGGCCGCTTCCAGTGTAGGTGAATACAATTAATTTAATTTTCTACAAAATGTTGCTAACCAATGGACCTCATGAATTACTCAAGACTAGGGTTTTTGTTGTTGTTCTTGTATATGGTATTGATACTAGGTACGCCTCTAGCATTTTTTGAAATTACATGGTTTTAAAAGGACTGGAACAATAGCACAGTGGGTAGGGTGTTTGCCTTGCATGCAGCTGACCCGGGTTCAATTCCTCCATCTCTCTCAGAGAGCCTAGCAAGTTACCAAGAGTATCCTGCCCGCATGGCAGAGCCTGGCAAGCTACCCGTGGCATATTTGATATGCCAAAAACAGTAACAAGTCTCACAATAGAGACATTACTGGTGTCTGCTCAAGCAAATAGATGAACAACGGGATGACAGTGCTACAGTGCTACATGGTTTTGAAATTAGATGGTTTTGAAGTTTTAGGTGTAAAAAACTAAAGAGCGCCGTGGGGGCGCGTACACTCGAGGGCTCTCTAGGCGGCTCTGTCTCACCGCCCGCGTCCGGTGCCCCAGAACCACTGTGTGTGCTGTCAGTCGGGGGCAGGCGACGGAAGGAAGAAGGAAGAAGGCCAAACTGGTTGCTCGATCCATTTATTTCATTCTCTCCCTCCGCTTCTCTCCCACTCTCCTCGATCTCTCCCCGTGGATCTGGTTCGTGGATCTGGCCAGTGGATCTGGCCCCCCAACCCACTCTCATAGCCTAGTTAAATCTCCACAGCATCAGGGGGTTGGGGCCTACACGTAGGTGTGGTCACCATCAATAGGGTAAGGTTCTTTTCCCTTAGGGGATGCTTCTCCTAGGACTTAATTCTCTTTCAGCAGGAGGATCCACCCAAGGGCGGAGTCCCATGAATGTGTTTCTCTTCTCAGCCAACAAACATATAAGAATTCATAATATTAATTATTTTGTATGGACACAATAAGAGATGCATTAAACCTTATAGAATTGCTCTCCTGGGGCCATCTCAATCTCAGACTACAGTGCTCAGGCCAGATCAGTCTTTCCTATCCCTAGCAGGGTCCCAGTCTCATAATTACTATTGGATCATGACAGCATTTGTCTATGATCAAGCTCTTAACTTATAGTTAAGAATTAGGCACTTTGGCCAGGCCCATCTCGATGCCAGGGTAGCACATAACTCACCGCTTGCCCTGGATCCTTCCTGTCCCACTTCGGGGACCCTACTTTGGGGTGCTAGGAACTGAGGGCAACTGAGGCTTAAGTGGAGAAAGCAGAGGCCCGGGAGGGAATATTCGAGGCCAATTAAGTCCCAAGTTATAAATACATAATATTGTCTTCTTGTGTCTATACAAAACAGTCATAGCTTTAAAGTAAATTATTCAAAAGGCACAAGAAGAAGAGAAAGGCAATATTAACTTATATAATATAAATTCAGTATCCTAGGAAGGTCTGACCTTGCAAATTAGCAGAGTCGGATTAAGGGAAAGCCGAGGATTAACTCTTTTGGGGAAGAGAGCATGGAGAAGTGATTATAGCTAAACAAAGGGATGGGAGAGATTCGGGAACACCTTGATGGGTGTGACTGGGGTAAGCCTAAACTCTGGGTAAAACCAGGACAAGCTACTTGTGGCAAGGAGGGAAAGGACAAAGTAATGTCATCTTACATTTAGGCTTCTTAAAAAAGGTGGTGTTAACATCCAAAAGAACAAAAGCAACCTCTGTTGGAGAGGATGTGGGGAGAAAGGGACCCTTGTACACTGCTGGTGGGAATGCTGACTGGTTCAGCCCTTCTGGAAAACAATATGGACGCTTCTCAAAATATTAGAAATTGAGCTCCCATTTGATCCAGCAATACCACTACTAGGAATATACCCCGAAGAAGCAAAAAAGTATAGTCGAATTGACATCTGCACTTATATCTTCATCACAGCACTGTTTACAATAGCCAAAATCTGGAAAAAACCCAAGTGCCCAAGAACAAATGACTGGTTAAAGAAACTCTGGTACATCTATACAACGGAATACTATGCAGCTGTTAGAAAAAATGAAGTCATGAACTTTGCATATAAGTGGATCAACATGGAAAGTATCATGCTAAGTGAAATGAGTCAGAAAGAGAGAAACAGACATAGAAAGATTGCACTCATCTGTGGAATATAAAATAACAGAGTAGGAGACTAATATCCAAGAATAGTTGAAATAAGTACCAGTAGGTTGGCTCCATGGCTTGGAAGCTGGTCTCACATGCTGGGGAAAAAGGCAGCTCAGATAGAGAAGGGAACACCAAGTAATATGTGTTCCAGTGTTGAAGATCTCGCCTGGGAAAGGAGATTCGTGCCGAAAGTAGACTAGAGACCTAACAGGATGACCACTCAATATCCCTATTGCAAACCACAATACCCAATTGGAGAGAGAGAACAAAAGGGAATGCCCTGCCACAGAGGCAGTATGGGGGGTGGAGATGGGATTGGGGGGCGGGAGGGATACTGGGTTTTTTGGTGGTGGAGAATGGGCAGTGGTGGAGGGATGTGTTTGAGAACATTGTATGGGGAAAAACAAGCTTGAAAGTGTGTGATTCTGTATCTGTACCCTCATGGTGATTCACTAATTAAAGAATAAAATAAATTTTTTAAAAAGGTGGTGTTAAGCATAAACCATATTGTTTGTGCAGTTTAAGAATGTAGCCAGAGCCGGAGCGATAGCACAGCGGGTAGGGTGTTTACCTTGCACACGGCCGACCCAAGTTCGATCCCTGGTACCCCATATGGTTCCCCAGGCACTGCCAGGAGTAATCCCTGAGCATCACTGGGTGTGACCCAAAAAGCAAAGCAAAAAAAACAAAGAATATAGCCATTCTTATCAGTTGTAGCACTGTTGTCCATTGTTCACTGATTTTCTTGAGTGGGCACCAATAACGTCTCCATTGTGAGACTTGTTGTTACTGTTTTTGGCATATCAAATATGCCACGGGTAGCTTGCCAGGCTCTGCCGTGCGGGTGGGATACTCTGCTTTTTTTTGGGGGGGGGGTCACATCCAACTATGCACAGGGGTCACTCCTGGCTGATGTACTCAGGAATTACCCCTGGCGGTGCTCAGGAGACCATATGGCATGCTGGGATTCGAACCCGGGTCGGTCGTGTGTAAGGAAAACGCCCTACCCTCTGTGCTATCACTCCAGCCTATCGGGCGGGATACTATTAATAGCTTGCTAGGCTCTCTGAGAAAGGAGAAGTAATTGAACCCTGGTTGGCTGCATGCAAGGTTAACACCCTACCTGCTGTGCTATCGCTCCAGTCCATTTATTGATAACAAACATAAAATAAATTATTTTGTGCCTGCTAAGGGGATAGGCATAGGAAGTAGCAGGGGAAATGGAGACTTGATAGAGGAAAGATTACTCTGGTGGTGGGATTGGTATTGGAACATTAATATTGTTAAATTAGAAATGAAGGAATAGGGAGCAGCTGTTCAAGATTATCCTACAACTCATTTTAAGTCTTTTGTGCATGGGATGTAGACAGCCAGATAGTGAAAATAGTTAAGGCAGGGGATAAGTAAAATAAAAATGTAGTTCCCACTGTTCTAGTCTTCGTTTTGGCTTCATGCCTGCATGTAGATGAACGGAAAAATAAAAAGTTGCTCTCACACATGTGCACAAATGTCAAACAGAGAAGAAATTCGTGGGGCTAAAAGGCAACTGAGCAGTGAGAGGTAGATTGCCTGAACAGGTGGAACTATACAAACTGGACACACATCGTACATTGAACATTGTATACTCAAGCTGCATGGGATCAAGTGAGCATGAAAAGTGCCTAGGAGGAATAGTAATTGGATCTGCCATTGAGAAATGAAAGTTCCTGTTTCTATGACTGTTGCAAGCCCAAACAAGTATTTCTGCTTAAGCTGTTAAATGAAAAACTGATAAATCCTGAAAATATCTGGTTTCTCTGTGTAAGTCTTACACATAATCTGTAAGGATCCAAAAGCTAACCGAATTCCACTATAAAAATGGGAACTTTCCCAAAGTCCAAGTACTCAAATGCAAGCAAATGGCTGAGATTTATTTTTAATTTTTTTAAAGGTTCTTTTATTGAATCACTGTGAAACCCTTACAAAGCTGTTCATGATTAGGTTTCTGTCATACAGCGTTTCAATATCCATCTCTCCACCAGTGTACATTTCCCAGCACCAATATCCCCAGTTTGCCTCCCATCACTCCCACCCCTGTTTCACCCCTCCATGCCTCCCCCACATACTCCAGCCTGCCTCTATGGTCCTCCTCCTCCTCCTCTTCCCTCCTTACTTCCCCCTTCCCCTGCCCTCCTCCTTCTCTGCTCACTTTCTCCTTTTGGGCATTGTGATTTACTATACAGATACTGAAAGGTTATCCCTTTACCTATCTTTAACACTCAGTTCTTGTCCATTGCGATCATTTCCAACTAGTATTGTCATACTGGTCCATTATCTATCTTACCTACCCTCTGACTAATGCATATTATTGGTAGATTCCAACCATTGACTAGTCCTCCTAGCCCTGTTTTCCCTGGACTTGGATATTAGTGTTCTACTCTATATTTTTTGTCTACCACAAATGAATGTAGTCATTCTATATCTCTTCCTCTCTTTCTGATTCGCTTCATTCAGCATGGTACTCTCCGTTTCCATCCATTAATAAGCAAATTTCATGACTTCATTTTTCTTAACTGCTGTGTAGTATTCCATTGTGTAGATGTGCCATAGTTTCTCTACCCATTCTTCTGTTCTCAGGCACTCAGGTTGTTTCCAGATTCTGGCTATTGTGACTAGTGCTTCAGTGAACATAGGAGTGCAGATGGTGTTTCTACTGTGTGTTTTTGGACCCCCAGGGTATATTCCTTGACGTGGTATTTCTGGGTCAAATGGCAGCTCAGTTTCTCGTTGTTTGAGGAATATCCATATTGTTTTCCAAAAAGGCTAGATCTGTTGGCATTCCTACCAACAATGAAGAAGATTCCCTTTCTCCCCACATCCGTACCGGCACTGGCTGCTCTTGTTCTTTTGGATGTTGCTGGTCTCTGTGGTATGAGATGATATCTCCTTGTTGTTTTGATTTGTATCTCCCTGATGATTAGTGATGAAGAGCATTTTTTTCATGTACCTTTTGGCCATTCGAATTTCTCCTTTGAGGAAGTTTCTGTTCATTTTTTCTCCCCATTGTTTGATGAGGTTGGATTTTTTTTTTCTTGTAGAGTACTACCAGTGCCTTTTATATCATTGATGTTAACCCATTATCAGAAGTGTATTCTGTGAATAACCTTTCCCATTCTGTAGGCTGTCTTTGTATCTTGGTCACTCTTTCTTTTGAAAAGTAGAAGCTTCTTTTAGTTTAATGTAGTTCCATTTGTTTATCTTTGCTTCCACCTGCTTGGTCAGTGGTGTTTCATCTTTGAATGTACCTTTAGCTTCAGTCAGAGACAAATGGCTGAGTTTTTATGCAGGTTTTTAGTTTGTTTGCTTTTTGGGTGGCCACATCTGGCTATGATCAGGGGTTAGTCCTGGCTCTAAGCACAGGGATCACTCCTGATAGTTGTTGGGGGAATAATAGTGGGTGCAGGGGTGGGGGGGATTCAAATTCTAGTCAGCTGGTTGTAACCTAAGTGCCCTTTCCCTATTCTAGCTCTTTAGCCTTTGTAAGCAGGTCTTTGTTAGAAAAAGTAGTTAAGCCTGCTATGTTAACTCTTTTCTCAATAAATATGGTATTTATCTGCTGCTTTTCTTTATGATTGGAGTATATGTGAAAGAATGAGAACTCCTGGTTTCTGAGAAAAGGCGTATTCTCTTAAGAAGGAAAGTGAAAACATAGGTGATACTTATGTTTATACTTATGTTTAGGTGATACACTAAACACAAAAACTAGCTCTTTAGTTTCATCCAGAATATTTGAAGACCATTTCCATTACTGAAGACATTCAATACTGAGTTTCAATAATGTTTTCAATAATGAATTTGGCTTTTCTTTAGGAGTCACAAAGAATGTGCATCTAAAAGGGAAGTTGTTTAGCATATGGGGTGGTGAAAAGGAATGAAGAACTTTGGTAATAAAAACCAAAGCAGCAGGAAGAGGTGGCCTGATTAGAACCAAGTGCTTAAGCAGCAAAAGAAAGCATAGGAAAGGAACTTTTTTCACTGTTGCTGAACAGTTCTATTTTAATTGATTTAGAATCTTCTCAAAGGAGCTTGATAAGGAAGGTGATCTTGACAGTTTATTTTGGAAAGAAAAAATTGTTCTCTTTCTACCTTTAAATTCCTGCCAGGAGGGTAAAATCTTAGAAGAAGAAAAAAAGAAGTTTTGAATGCATTGTCAAAGACCTTTTATTTTACTTTTACTATTACAGTTATAATCACTTAGGAATATTTTAGAACTTTAATACATCAAAGGTAAAACAGTTTCTCTAACCATTTTTGTCAGTCTAAAATGTGTAACACAACTCTAAGAATGTTTCATTTATGCCAAATAGTTAGCAACTAATCATTTGAAGTATGTTTATAAGC
The DNA here is from genome assembly GCF_027595985.1 of Sorex araneus. NCBI lineage: Eukaryota > Metazoa > Chordata > Mammalia > Eulipotyphla > Soricidae > Sorex > Sorex araneus. The sequence goes on from NC_073304.1 coordinate 183,568,297, forward strand.
AGCTTTTGAATATATTTCAATGACAAATGTTACATGCCTTTGAATAAGTGAATTTAAGGAGACCCTGGTGTGGTCTGTACCCTTTAGGTCATTTGGATAGAATAATTTAAGGCGCTAGAAACAGAAGTGACCTTAACTTCTGTTTCTGAATTCATTCCTAAATCTTGTAGGATTTTTTCGCCTCTAAACTCATTGTAAACTAAGTTTATAGGATTGTTAGTAAGTTAAATTTTATTATTTTCTATTGCATTCAAAGAACATAAGAGTAATCATTTTGTTTTATTCTTAAAACAATATATTCTTTGTACTTATTTAATGTTTGTGTGTGGGGGGCAGAAATTGAGCAGGGAGTCTAGGGAGAATTAAGTAGCTATTCTATGAGAGATTTGTTTAAAATGAGCTCATGAAGAGATTCAGCTTCAAGTTGAGGTATTTGGAATGAAAATTCAGGTAATAGTTTTTCATCTCATGGTTATGTGGAACTGGACAGTAGTTAAACCTCAGCTTTCTATGTGGAGAAGAAAGCAACCTGGAAGATCTTTTTAGGTGTGTGCTACAACCCACGCAGCTAGTAGAATGTTAACCCAAGAGAGGGAATGAGAGCTGCAAAGATGGGGTAGGGAGGACTGTATGAAGCATACAGCGGCTTTATTGCATAGCTCACTGACTTTTATAGTATGTAGTAGACAATTCTTGGGAAAGCCAAGAATTATAAGTTATTATAAGCCAAGGTTATAAGTTGAGCAAGCTACTCTCTGTTAGTCTGTTTTGCAGCTGCTTATACGGGCAGTTCCTTGAACTTTCTCAGCAAAACAGGACAGGAATGAGAATGTGGCTTCTGGCCCAGCCAAGGCGGATCAGGTGCAGTCTTCCCTTCAGCCCCCCTTATCGGGGTCAACCGCCAGGGCATGGCACTCCCACACACCAAGTTTTTCCCCTGCTCATTCCCTTTTCAGGGAAAACAAGCAGGGGCTACTAAGGCCAGTCCCCAACAGGTGTGTATGTGGAAAAGAGCAAGAGAATGTGGAAAAGGGGAGGTGGAGAGGAGAAAAGAATGGAGGGAATAAGGAAGAGAAAGAGACAGAGAGAATGTGAATGAGAAAATGTTTGATACAGAAGTTCACATACAGTTAACAGGTAATTTATAGTCTTAGTAGGAGGCCCACTTTGATAGTTCTGTTGTGTTCCATTTTTTGGATTAGAATAATGCAAAAAGACCTACCCAAGCTGAACTGTCCATTCTTTTCCTTCCTTGAATTTTTAAGACCCCTTAAAATATTGCTAATACAGAGGAAAACCAAGATATTTGTGAAAGTTGGTTTTTTTTTCAGTTTTCACTGGTACCTCTTATTTTTAAAATTAAATTTCTTTTTTTTTTATATCTAGAGATTAAAACATGGATTAGGTCTCTAGAAAATGAAGTTTGCTTTGCAGGATGTTTCTGAGGTATACTTCTCAGAATCACCTTGGAAGGGAGGCATGGAAGCAGGATAGGCAAAAGGACAAGCTTCTTGATGTGTCCTAGGAGCCTCCCAGTGATAACTCTGCTGACCTGACCATAGAGTTTAATGCCTAGATATAGTAATGAAGTGAAATTTGGGTCCAGTGTTATTGGGGGTCACCAGAACCATCTCAGAAGTGCCTGGGGGCCTCCAGGACCATACTGTGCAATACTTGGTGGGCCTCGAGTAGCAGGAATAAAACTCAGGACTGCTGCGGGGTAGCACTGGCCCTGCTCGCCGCCGAGATGTGATCCTGGGGGCCGCATGCGTGCGGCCTCACCGCAGCTGCACAAGCATGATTCCAGAGGCCAGCTAAACTACTTTTGATACTGGCAGCTCCTTGCAGAATGTCTCCAGACTGAGAACTAAGCTACGGCCCCATGCATGCTCAGGAGGGGAAAGGTCTCTCTAGCTCTCTCTCTCTCTCTCTTCCTTACCCGGGGCGGGGGTGGGGAAGGGCATGGCGACCGCCATACTATGAGGACCACTAATGAGAGATACAAGCTTGCAATGATCCAATTTCTGGAAGAAATTGGACTTAGTTGCTAAAATATAGAAATCCAAAACTGCAAACTCATATCTCTTCACCACAGGTCTGACTCTAATGGGGAGCTCCTAACAGTAATAGTGAGTTTTTTTGTTGAAATGTTGAATGTAACCAAAGTGAGAAGAAAGTAAAGTGAAATTTATCAGTTACCCAGGAGGCGGGGGGGGGGGAGGGGGGAGGGATGGGAGTTATACTGGGGTTTGTTTTGGTTTTTTTTTGGTGGTGGAATATGGGCACTGGTGAAGGGATGGTTGTTTCAGCATTGTATGACTGAGACTTAAGCCTGAAAGCATTGTAATTTTCCACTTGGTGATTCATTAAAAAACAAAACAAAACAAAACAAAAAAAGAAAAATTCAGGACTGCTAAAAATGCAAGGCATGTGCTTTAGACCTTTGTCTCAAAGCTTGACAACAATCTAAGCCAACCTCATAGATAGCTTTGTAGCCAATGTAGCTTGTCAGAATTGGCCCATTTTGAATCTATATGACTAAGCCTTTATACCTCCATCTTAGATCCATGATTATATGGTAGAACCTGATATATCTGGGAACTCTGTCTGGTGCAGACAGAGGGACAGAGATGAATAAAATGAAGGAAATAGGAGAAGTTTATTGGGATGGGCCTCCTGGGTGAACTCTACAAACCTGGGGTGAGGCTGGGGTAGAGCCCCCTTACTGGGAGACACTAAGGGGCCTTTTAAGTTGTCTTGGTGGGAAAAGGGAACCAAAACTAGTAGAACTGGTGTACTTGGTCTGGCTCTTGTTATCAGTAAGGGGTTTGATGCTGAGGAAGCATGGAATGCAGCCTGGTAGCTTCCTGGTGTCAGGTGGGCCATAAGTCCTATACTCCGTGCTAGGGGCGTGGTGATCTCTAGTTCCAGGAGGTTACTGTCTTATCAGCCAGTCATCATTTTGTCCCAGACTCCATTTTGTCTGAGTAAACTTCACGGCACCCTTATATACAGGATGCCTCTGTGACCTTAAAACAACCCCTATGGGGGCCATAGAGTTAGCTCAGTAGATTGAGCACATGCTTTGCATGTTTGGAGGTGTTCGACCCCAGTACCATATAGTTCCCCGAGTACCTTTGCGAGCAACCCTAGCACTGGTGAGTGTGGCCCACAAACAAACAAAAAAAGACAACCATAATGAGACTAACAACTAGTTAGTCTAACAAATGCTATTCATTAATATCACTCCCTCTAGTTGGAGGTGGATGGGCAGAAGTTCTTTTAAGAGGGACTGTGAGAACATCTCCATTGGGTCTATTCATTTTGGATCAATCTCAAACATTTGAAAATGTCTGTAGAGTAAGTAATCAGTAGATAGATGGGGAGTGAGTTAACTAAAATGCTCATCACTTCATAAGATGTTTATAAAACCCATGAAATCAAACCATATATTGTTTTTATCATGTTTCTAATTTTCACTTGTTCATGAGATAAACATGTAGAACATTATGTCTTTTTACTTCTATTGCTTATAATTAAATTTATATATTAGTTTGGGAGCTATATATTGTAGGGTATTCTGTGTTCAAAATTTTACTGAATTATAACTTATTCAAATCAACTGGAATGTGGCAGCTAGATTGCTCCAAGAACTTGTGAAATAAGAATTTTTTTTTATAAAGCTTCTAATATGTAGTTCACTTAGAGCATCTGTTTTGCAGGTGTGAGACTCTTAAGTTTAACTCCTCACACCATACCTGCTGTGTGCATTCCTGGTGGCACTGCTGTTTGAAATCCCCAGGATCATAGCTAACAGTGTGATCTTTGGCATACTGCAACCATGGTGTATACAAGATTGACAGTTAGATTCCTGGCGATCGTGCAACCAAATATGTAAGCACCACAACCAATGTGTGATACCCTTGAATGACAAACTGACATATGAAACTTCTGGTGAGCACCACCCAGTTTTTGACAGGTGATCATCACAACAACTACTGCAACAATGAGGGAGATGATAGAGAAAATAATATGAAAAACAAACCCAGTAGAAAAAGTCCCTTGCTATATTTTTTATGTCCAAGTTCCTACTGCATTTCAGCACCACACCACCTTACTTTGTATTTTGATTGACTTAATATAACTTTCTTCATTGTTAATTTTTACTCTTAGCTAATAATTATATAAAATAAGTAATAATGAAATAGCTAATTCATTAATTAAGAGAAAGTTAAATGGGCAGAATTTTGTTTTCGGATCACATTCAGCAGTGCTCAGAACCTATTTGAGCTCTGTGCTCAGGGGCCATTCCTGACAGGCACAGTGTACCACTCGAGTTGAAAAGAAAGGTCTTCCTCACTGATTTCTTCTAGTAATTGAGTTGTAAGTGGGAGAAGGAGTAAGTTGATGTTCCTTTGTCCTTAACCTGGAGGTTGTGAAACCTATTTTTTATCTTTATTATAAGATTCAGAGGGGTCAGCACAATTGTTCATTCACCTAACGTAAAGAGTGATGGCGGAGCTGGAGCGATAGCACAGTGGTAGGGCATTTGCCTTGCATGCGGCCGACCCGGGTTCAAATCCCAGCATCCCATATGGTCCCCTGAACACCGCCAGGGGTGATTCCTGAGTGCATGAGCCAGGAGTGACCCCTGTGCATTGCTGGGTGTGACCCAAAAAGCAAACAAAACAAAACAAAACAAAAAAGAGTGATGGCCTTCATGATGAAGTGTGAGGACATGGAGGCCACTCAGACTTGGGAAAATTATTAAATTCTTCTGTAGGCTTTAATTATCTCATTTTTATTGAACTCACATCCAATATTGGGACTGGGGGCAAGGTGCTGGAAGTTGGGCATGTTGTGCCAGAGATCCATCTGGGGTCTTAAACATGCTGGGCATGGGTTCTACAATTTGAACTAGCTAGCCTCATTTCATTTTTTAAGACAGGAAAAGGAAAGTATCCCCTTCAGCATGGTTTTGATGAGTGTTGAATAAGATAAAGCGCTTAGAAATCTGCTAGCATGTAATAAGCACCCAGTAACTGTTCTGGTTATCATCATAATGTTTTGTGCCTCTTAGATGGTCAGTGAAGGTGTGTTGGATTGAGATTTCAATCATGGAGCTACGTAGTAGCCCCATCTCACTTTCATATAACTCTTTTATGCCAAAAGAAATAAGACAAAGGAATATTGGTGCAGGTCTGAGTCACTTTTCTTGAAAATAAGTTGGAAAATTAATTTTTATCCTTTCAGGATGAATGGCTTAGAATCCATAGACT